>NC_090845.1:116879173-117182203 GCF_028021215.1 Eschrichtius robustus | reverse complement strand
CTACACACCAAGCTTCTGGCCCAGATGCTAACCTGTGAGAAAGTCACACAGTCCCTCCACCCTTGTGAAAGTACATCTGCGTATTCCAGCCTTCCCTGTCCTGCACTCCCCCTCCTCCCTTTCCTCTCTGACTTGGTCTAAAGGGGCAGTGGATTAGGTGACACCAGTAAATGACCTAGAAAGAAAAGAACAAAAGCTGATCTCAGCTCCCTGGTCCAAAATCAATGCTTACTCCCACTCCCTCTCAGACTGCTGCCTTCCACCCTCGGAACAAAACAAAGTATGTCCTGAGTGAATCGACGAGTCTCAGGTCTGGTGCAAGTCATTCTGCCCTAAATAGGACTCTACTTCTTTCAACTTTTGTGAACACCGTCTATGCTGGTGTAAGGATTAGGCTCTGAGGACTAGGAGAAGCTCCTAACCTAGTGAGGGAGACAGACACACAAATAATTTTGATGCATTGAGGGGTGAGTGCCAAAACAGAGCTATGTACAGAAGAGTGGCAGCGTCATAGATGGGAAGGTTAGCAGCTCTCCTGCGAAAAGGTAACTCTTGAGCTGGGCCTTGAAGGAAGAGTAGAAATTCAACAGATGGAGGAGGGGAAAGAGGGTATTCCAGGCAAAGGGAACAGTATGAGAAAAAGTATGGGCTAGTCTCTGGAATGTAGAAAATTATAGCTTGGGGTCAGACCATGAAAGGTTCTCTGCAGCAGAAATAAGTATGATCCTGCATCATTCTAATGATAAATAGTTTATGGGCTTTGCTGTGTTTTTAATTTTTTAAAAAAATAATGAGCTTATATTATTTTATATTAAGAAAAATAAGATCCTTAATGATAAAGGAGAAAAGTTCAGGATCTGCAGCTGGGGATGAAAGGCTGCTTTCTACTTGCAGTGGTTTCCAATTAGTGCTGCTTTGATGCCTGCCCAAGCAAATCATTGCAAGAAAGCAAAGGGAATCCCCTCGTCCACAACCCAAGAAGGGGACGCTCCTCTTGAGGATGGTGGGAGCCCCCCAGGGAAGATCACGTGCGCCTAGCTGCAATATTTCAAAATGGCTCGTGCACGCAAAGGGGCCCTGTCCTTTAGTTCCACATTTAACACATTGAAGAGACTCTTTTTCCTGAGTAGACTGCTGTGAGCAAGCATTGGGTTTGTCCCAAGTGAGAGCCGTAGGGTTCACTATTTATATGTCAAATGGTATGTTTGGCATGTATGATTAGAATAAAGTGGAATTCGAATCAAAGAACATTCCCTTCAATCAAGTTGTTTTCCCATCCCGGGCAACTAATTGTCCAAACTTTTATCCTTTTTTTTTTCCAGAGACAATTCAGTTGAGCAGACTGCCTTAGTTCACGGGTGGAGATTCTTTTGTTGTCTGTCATGGGTTACTAGCACAAAGAAAAGAAATCTGGACTGGGTCATACATGGATAATTAATATGTCAATTTAGTTTCAGGTATCTTTCTTCAAAGAGATAAATAGAATATATTTAACTCACCTCCTTTTAAAATTATAAGCAGGGAGATAGAAAGCTTTATTTAAGAAAAGGTAAAAATAAAATGCACTTAATTCCCATGCCAGAACAAGTTTAGGAAGGAGTGACAAAGAAGAGAAGAAATAAGACAGGCGCAGTAAACCCAGTAGGCAGTAAACTACTCCTGTCACACTCTGCTGCTTTCAGGGCTGTGGTGTCAGAGGACGTTATTACCTGTTGTCGCCCTCTTTTGAAAAGCTCATTAACTCTCCCAACAGTTTAGAAAGTCTCCTACCCTGAAAAATAGGATGTCTGGCTTTCCTTTCAAAAATCAAAGTTTCTTTGGAAACCAAAATTTGTTTTCTCACAGTATTTAGAAGCTTTTGCGTGAAGGAGTGGCCTGTACCGTAACACTGTATCTGGGGACTCAGAAGTATTGGCCAGTTTGCTAAATGTGCTGGAGCCCTGCTCCTTGTTCTCACAGAAGTGGCTACTGCCTCATCCCACAGGTCCTGGGAATTACTTGAGAACCAGCATTTATTTCATTATTTTGATGTTCTTTCCTGATCACATCTACCTGGGATTCTAGGTGGGTTCTAATGGGAATAATATACACTGAGAACCAAAGAGAACTCAGTGAACAAGCCTATCAAGAAGAATAGGTTTTAGAGAAGTAAACATAAAGCTTTACTGGAGAGGAAAGTCTAGAAAGGAAATATATCCAAATATTAAGTGTGATTATCTGGCTGGTAGCACTATAAATAAGGTTTTTTTTCCCCCTTCTACTTTTCTATATTTTATAAATTCTCAATAGTAACCATATATTTCTTTTATGATGAGAAAAAAGCAGACTTCATTTTATAAGATGAAGGAAGAAATAGATTTTAGCCACTGTTTGCAGCTCTTGCAGTGCTGAAGTTGTGGCCCTTATACATTTCTTTTCTCACCCTTCACCCGGGCCGTTGTTTCATGTTCATCCAAACCTGGCTCTTTCCCAGCTCTCCTGATCGTCTCTTTCCACTATTCCAAGGAGTATCTCTCTCTTATAGACAAAGCCTCTCTTTCCCTGAGACACATTTCACCTCTTCTCTACCCTTTTTTGGAGGTAAATCTCAATAACAGCTTTATTGAGATATAATCCACACACCATACGATTCATCCATTTAAAGTATATAATTCAGCTGTTTTTATTATATTCACAGAGTTGTGCAACCATCACCACAATCAATTTTAGAACATTTTCATCACCTCAAGAAGAAATCCCATACCTTTTAGCTATCATTCCCCAACCGTCATCCCCCCAGCCCAAAGCAACCACTAATCTACTTTATGCCTCTCTAAATTTGCCTATTCTGGACATTTCACATAAATGGAATCATATAATATGTGATCCTTCATGATTGGTTTCTTTCACTTAGCATAATATTTTCAAGGTTCACCCATGTTGTAGCACGCAGGAATACTTTTTTTAAGACAGAATAACATTCCATCGTATAGAATATGTGTGTGTTTATCTGTCTTGTTCCACCTTTTGGCTATTGTTAATAGTACTGCTATGAGCATGCATGTCATGTACATGTACTTATTTGAGTACTTGTTTTGAATTATTTTGGCTATATACCTAGTAGTGGAATTGCTGGGTCATGTGGTAACTCTATGCTTAACTTTGTGAAGAACCACCAAACTATTTTCCACAGTGGTCGTGCTGTTTTACATTCCCATCACAATGTGTGGGAGTTCCAATTTCTCCCCACCCTTCCCAGCACTTGTTGTCTTTTTTATTATAGTCATCTTGAAGTGGTATCTTACTGTGGTTTTGATTTGCCTTTCCCTGATGATTAACCTACCTTTTTAAACTCGACTTCATCTTGGCTTGGCCTTCCACATTTGATACTCAATTTTGGATTCTTAGACACAAATCCTTGTGAAGGCCACCACCACTTTCCTACCAGGCAAAGACCATCTAAACTGCTATACCAGATTAGTCCAGTGATTTACCCAGCCCAACAGCTAGCTAATTTTTGAAAAAGAATAACAGGAAAAATATTTAGGGAGAAAACATGGTTGTACTTTTTAATACCCACCTTAAAAGATGAAGTATTATTTATCTTGCGCATATAAAGTTATCTGGAACTTGAAAACAACTTAATTATCTTGCATACATACATTTATCTGGAATATAATATATATTTCATATATATACTATATTTATATTCTACAGGCTCATAATAATGGAAATAAATCGCCAAATGGCTAACACTGTGGAGGTATTACTCTGTGCCAGGTACTATGCTAAACACTTTACATGCATTGTCTCATTTAATCATCCCAGCAACCTATCATTTGCTTCATTTTACAGATAAAGAAACTAAGCCTCAGAGAAGTTTAGAATCTGTCTAGTAAGGTTTTACTGCTAAGTAAGTGAGAGAGTAACTGGCATTTGAAACTCACGTGGGTCAGACTCCAAAATCAGTGCTCTTAGCTACTACTCCTAATGGGTTTTAAGGGGCTGTTCTGAGAATCCAGCCATCACCATATCATAGTTCCTAAATGAAACTGTGTTCTAAATTCAAAATAACTAATTCAGAAGCAAGTTTTAAAAACACTCTCTCTCCCTAGGTCCCTCCTGTATGTCCTGTGGAGGTAATGAGTACTCTGTGAAGCAGGATGGTCTTTTATTTCCCCAAGTTACCTTGTTCAAGTTTCAGAGAGAGTCCCCGAGTTCTAGAATTTGATGACCTAGACATTATTCACAGTCTTTGTGGCTTTCTTAGATTTTTATTTTGACCCCACCAAGTAATATCCCTCCATACTAAAGTTGGAGGTCTTAGGTTTATCGCAGCCCTTTGTCCCCTCGACATTTAGATAGACCCTCTCTGAATCTTCTTCAGTTTGTCATTGATCTTTATGATCAGCCAAGAAAAAAACTGCAAGAGTTGGGAGGCTGGAAGAAGTTCAGAGTGTTATGTTTGTTTGTTTGTTTGTTTTAACTTCTAGGGAAGTCAAATTGGAAGGCTTTGCTATGAGGTTCAATTTTTCTTGCTATGTGCTATGTTAGTGAGAGAGAGTTTGGAGGTAGGAGGAGGCCTAAGGGAAACTCTTTCATTAAAGGGAGGGCCATCACTTCCCATAGACTAATGGCTGTATTCCATTTCCTCATGGAACGAGGGGAATTACTCAGCCTTTAGTCTTTCAGTTTCCACTCTTGGGAACCGTATTATTACCTTGTAAAACAGAGCATCTCCCCTATTAGCATTAATTGAGCCCATCTTTTTCCTCTGTGAGAAACTATAGTGTTGACTTTTATCTTCAGAGCCCTATATTGAGCCTCTTCACTTTGGAGATTGACAGAGCTCAGCAACCAGCCAGTAGGCTGTGAGAGGGTTTGAGCAGAGCAGGACGTAACTGTTGGGGTATCAGGAGTTATAGCTCAGCAGCCAGCAGTAGGCTGTGAGAGGGTTTGAGCAGAGCAGGACGTAACCGTTGGGGTATCAGGAGTTATATATGTCTCAATAACCCTTCTCGAGTTGTTCTGTACATCACCCTGGCTCTACTGTGACCCGAGCCTTTGTGAAGATGTGCTGAGTGTCGTAAGTGCTCTCTCTCTCTTTCTCTAAATTAGTTGAAATGAATTGTTTTATGGTAATAGAATGGAAAATGGCGTTAAATGCAAGACAGTAATTTCCACCATCTTCCTCTTTTGGCCAGATCTGAGAACAACCCCCAGAAGGCATTTCTGGGCTCCTCTAAAGGCCTATATATCAGGTCAGTCCATTGTTAGCCTGGAGACAGTATTGAATAATTACTCCACTGCCAGCAAATTCCCTGGTGAGAGTCTCTAAAAACTTAGTGAAGACTTAAGATAGACTTGAATATATATGAAGTACTCTTTAACTTCCGTTCTACAAGGAATATTGCTTTAGAAAATAAAGAGTATTTTATTTTGGTTTGTTTACTACTGGACATCTATTACATAGATATTTTAATATTTCTTAATAAGCATAAACACTTCTTTCCAGTCTATAGTGTCTTATTTTGTATGTCCATGTACATCTGAAAGAAGATAATAGGCCAAAAGTTTTGCTGGGTATTTATGGGTGTGTGTTTATACATATTTGCATATATAATACGTTCGCTTGGTCTCCTGTCTCTCTCTCTCTCTCTCTCTCTCTCTCACACACACACACACACACACACACACACACACACACACACACTCTTATAACATGAAAGCCAGAGCAAATATATAATAAAATATACTAGGACCCCTCCCACCCCCACCCCCATAGGAACCACAATATATAAACAAAGAACAAAGAAACCTTCCTCCTTTAGCAGATGTGAGTTTCTCTGATGATATTGTCAGGAGAATTTCACAGAGCTTATACTGCTCTGAGCACCCTGCGATTCTGATCTGCAACTATTAGCCAGAGTCTATATGGAAAGGGGCCATCTCTAGGGTAATAGCATTGTAAATTACAATCAATGCACTCAGTTACACTCAGAAACCAAAAGATATGTAGTGCTTCAGTGTGCCTTGTAATCAGCGCCTTTGAGAATGTGGGTAACAGCATCTGAACAAAAAATGGAAGCTGAACGTGTTAGAAAAATGGATGGTGGAATTAAATCACCCTTCTGATAGGAACAGCACCTTATATGGCAGGCAAATTTCTTTCTGTCATTTTATTGATTTAAAAAACAAAAACCTAAATTGTGGCCTCGTAGCCAAGAATGTCTTTTTAAATCATTTATTGCTCTAATCAGCTTGGCAGAGCCTTTCTGTCATGCTGATAAGGAAATTAAACTTACCTCATACTGGGTTTACTTGCATCTTATACACAGATGTTTTGTTTTTCTTTCAGGGAACTAATTCAGAAGTTAAAATCTTTCATCAGCTTCTATAGTGCTTTGCCTGGCTACATCTGCAGCCACAGCCCTGTGGCTGAAAACGACACCCTTTGCTGGAATGGACAAGAACTCGTGGAGAGGTAATCTTTTTCTAACGTTAAATGTAGCAATATTTGAGGAATACTCATGATATGTTCAGCTCAATGTTAGTTATGTCTTCTCTCCATTAATTTCATGAGAAAAATTCTAGAGAAAAACATACACATGAACATCTCCGACATAGTGGATGCCGTCTATAACTTATAGCCCTCATAGAACTTACAAACTTTGAAGCACATGGAGAACTATGGATTCAGGAACATTTTACAAATTGTAAAGCATAAAACAAGTCTTTTTTTGGGGGGGGGGTGTCTTTGGCTTCTTCCATCTTCTCATTATGTGGGCCCTTATTGATTGATTGATTGATTGATTTGAAGAAATCATATTTGTACTAATAGCTGTTATTTATTGAGAGTTAACTACATGTTAAGCACCATGCTAAGTGCTTATATGTATTAACTCTTTTTATCCTTACATCAATCCTATGAAATAGCATTATCTCCCCCGCCCCGTGCCCCGTGTTCTAGATGAAGATAGAGGAAAGAAGAAAGGGGAGGGAAGGAGGAGTACCATTTCACAGTATTTTTACTGAAATGTTTAATCATTTGAGTGTTTCTTAGTATAATCTGTGCTAACATTCGTCATCTCTGAAGAATTTGCTTATCGCTGGAAAGGAAATAATATATATTCATTTCTTCAGCAAATATTTACTGAGCATTTTCTAAGTGCCAGTCATGTCGAAGTGAAAAGAACAGGCAAATTTTCCTGTCCTCAGTGAGCTTTCATTCTAGTGGGCTAATGGTATTCCTAACCTCCATTGCTTTGCATGTGTAAGGAATAGCTTACAATTAAAGAATTAAATCGGGAGGGTAGAATGCTTAGGAAACCACATGGAGTTGATGAACATGCTTTCAAAAATGTCTGTGCAAGGGGCAGCATGTTGTAGAGGAGAATACAGAAGAGTGCTGGATGCAAGTTCTGAATCTTTCACTGACCAGTTGTTTAACCAAGGGCAAGCAACTTAATCCCTCCGAGCCTTAGTTTCCCCATCTAAAAACCGAGATGGTTGGATTAGAGCACCTCTAGCTCCGGCAGTCTGTGTGTTTTATTTCCTTATGGATTTATACATTCATCCATACCTTCAACATTTATGTTTGAGATACTATGTGTTAGGCACCAAGGTAGGAGTTAGGGATATGAGGGTGAACAAGATAGGCAAGTTACTTGCTTTGAGGAGCTTACATTCTAGTGGAACCCAATATCCGGACACAGGATAATTAATCATGATGCTAAATGGAATTAATTAGCAATGTAATGTCATGGACAGAGGAAGGCTTTGGAGCCAGATGAACTTGGATTTGCATCTCAGTTCTGTTACTGACTACATGTGGCCTGGGGTGAGTGACTTCACCTAGAAAGTCTCAAGGTCCTCTTCTGTAAGGAAGGGGCATCTCACAGGGTTGTTGTAACTAGTAGGTGAGGTAAAGTCCCTAGCAGACTGGCAGATACTGGAAGCTCAGTTCGTGTTACGTCTCTTCTTTCTCCCTTCCCCCACCACCCCTCCTCTTCCCAATGTAAAGTAGAACACATGCCTGAAAACAGCTTGTTTCTCAACTAAGCTTTGTACTGACCTGGAACAATGAGATTGAGGTGCTAATGAGACCGAGGCTGCATGCCACCCTGGAGATAGACTTCTCTGTAGCAAATGTGAATCAGGCTGGAGGGATTAATGGCCCCATGCAGCCCACTCTACTCTGGAGAAATGGTGTATATTTATCACCCTAAAATCTCTATCAGGTACTGAGTAGAATCATGGAAATGTACCTAACTGTTACGACATATTCATTTAAATTGTCAAAGAAAAGCAGTTGGTATTTGGCTTTATAAAAAGCAGATGCCTTAAAACAGGTATAAATGATACAATATTTACAAAGGAAAACACCCACAGGTCAAATATGTGGTTCTTGCATAAACTTGATGAGAAACCATCCCAGTGACTTACCCACTGGTATAAGATGGTGAAAAATGAACAGTCCCTGAACACTAATTTGTTTTAAGCAGCATATCTTGTAACCATGGAAATTTTGATTTATATTTATTTACTAATGTAATCATTCATTTATTTACTCATTTAACAAATATTTGAGTGCCTACTGTGAATCAAGCACTAATATGTTTCCTCATTGTTGTGATTGTTTAGAGCAAATGTTGTAACCCCACTGGATATGTCTTCTGAAATATCACATGATCCAGTTTTAGTTAATTCAAAAGAATTTCTTGTCAGGCAGGCCTATGTTTTTTTTATTTTTTATTTTTTATTTTTTTTTTGGCTGCGTTGGGTCTTCGCTGCTGCGCGCGGGCTTTCTCTAGTTGCGGTGAGCGGGGGCTACTCTTCGTTGCGGTGCGCGGGCTGCTCATTGCGGTGGCTTCTCTTGTTGCAGAGCACGGGCTCTAGGCGCGCGGGCTTCAGTAGTTGTGGCTCGTGGGCTCTAGAGCACAGGCTCAGTAGTTGTGGCGCATGGGCTTAGTTGCTCCGCGGCATGTGGGATCTTCCCGGACCAGGGATCAAACCCGTGTCCCCTGCATTGGCAGGCAGATTCTCAACCACCGCGCCACCAGGGAAGTCCCGAATTAGTGGGATTTTTAAAAATTGAATTTTACTCATATAAACTACTTCATGTTCAGTATACTTTCATGAAGGATGTTGTCCTGGAACCAAGAATGTCCTTTTCTATCAAATGGAAGAATCCAAGGCCTGCTAACTTTGAATGAGTCCAAAAGTTAACTAAATGCACTTCTGCACCATTAAAATAACTCTGTTAAACTTCTTTGTTTAATTTGCTAGCTTTTAATATCTTAGGATATTGAAAATGATAAAATAAAATAAATATTATAGTATGGAGGAAAGCCATTATTCCAAACTCTTACTTGTACTTCTGAAAAAACAATTTTTTCGGAACAACTTTTATTGTTGATATATATTCTGCAGGAAATAAAAGAAGGAAGGAAGACAAAGAAGGTGGGAGGAAGGAAGGAAATCAAACGTGTTGGTAGACAGAATAAGGATAATGTAATCCAGGAAGTTGACCCTTCCATGGTTGGCAACCTCGGGTTATAATTAACCTGTACTTTAATCACTGACCTAACGCAACGATGGGACTAGGGAATAGTGTCGAACTAGATTTTTACAAAATTACTCAAGAATATACATTTAATAATATGAAGTTCTGTAGCCTGAGGACATGTGTGCCCTCTATTTGCACCATTTATGAAGATTAGCTTTGCGCTGCATATCTCATCTATAGTTAAATCCTCTTTCCAGTGCTTTTCATTTAATTTAGTCTTAAGTAACAGTTGCCAATTCATATTGTTAAGTGGCTTGTGACTTTGTTGCCTTTATAGGTTGGATTTGTGTTCCTTTGAAAATATTTTACTTTTAGTCAAGAAAATTTATGAAAATCAAGGATCTTGAAAGAGAACAAGACTTGTCAGTGGAGACACCTGATTAAAAAGAAGATATTGACGTTGAAGAAAATATCGATCAGTATCCATGTCAGCTGGGTTATCATAGCTGTTTATACCCTCCTACTATGGACGTACAGATCTTTCGACTTTTAAAGAGTCAAACAAGTCATTGTCTCTCTAAATAAGGTCATATTTCACATCCTTTCAATTTTTATCTCTTATGAATAAAAGCAATTGAACTATGCAGGAAAAGAACGTTTTCACAGATCTAGTCTCAGGGAGTACCACATAAGCATCATTTGTCCTTCTCACCTCCCCCTCTCTCCACCACCTCCTCATCTTGGCTGGAGATAAATATTGGCTTCCAGGATTTCACAGAGAAATCTTCAAATTAGCAAGCTTGGCTTGTGTGAGGTATACTCCGTCATGAGAGTCACCATGTATCCTACAGGCAAAGATCTCCTACCATTGCCAAAGGCAGAAAATCCTCCATCTTTTGCCTTTGTAGAACTACAGTGAATTTCAATTACAGAATCCCTGAGACCAAGAGAAAAATAAAGGAGCCCATAGAAGTAAGCTAACACTGGGCTTAACAGCTAAGTGTAGGCTTTGCCTGTATGAAGAGTGAACAAATTAGCAAATACATTCTCAAACACCTTTTTCGAACTGTTAGGCCAAATATCTGGATAATTGGCTGAAATTTTCACCCTGCTTCTGGATGGCTTGATACTATGTAAGCCCTGTTTTATTGTTTAATCAAGTTTATTTTAAAATAGCATAAGAGAGAAACTGTTTGAACCTATACATGTTCAAAAACCTTAGTTAGAAAAAAAACTGGTTTTTTTTTTCTACATTTAACATCTGATAATGCAGGTTCCTTCAACAAAGACTGAGCACTTACTATGTACTAGGCCCTGTGGGGCATCCAGTGATAGGTAGATTGCAGTGCCTGCCCCTGCTGAGGAGTTTACAACTTAAGGAGAAGAATGAGAGGAAAAAAGTCAACCAGCCTCCTTCCTCAGCAGTCCAGGGAGAGCTCCCCTCAGAGCCGTCACAGCAGAGGCTCCTACCCATTTGTATTGGGCGTGCATGCTAGTGTGTGTGTGTGTGTGTGTGTGTGTGTGTGTGTTTTATTAAGGTGAAATTCATATAATATAAAATTAACCATTTTAAGGTATACAATACAGTGGCATTTAGTACATTCACTATGTTGTACAATCATCACCTCTATCTTGTTCCAAGACTTTGTCATCACCCCAGAAGAAACCTTATACCCATTAGTGATCACTTCCCATTCTCCCCTTCCTCCAGCCCCTGGCAACTAACCAATTCTGGATATTTCATATAAATGGAACCATTCACTTAGCATAATGTTTTTAAGGTTCATCCAAATTGTAGCATGTATCAGCACTTCTTTTCTTCTTATGCCAAGTAATATTTCATTGCATGGGTATAGCACATTTTGTTTATCCAGTCATCAGTTTTCCACCCATTTTTATATTCACCCTGAGCAACTACTGCTCTAATCAGGCTTTTCCCACCATTTCTGAATCAGCTTGGCTCACCCTTAACCTTGAGGACAGGACAGCCTTCAGGTCTCCCATCCCCATCATACTTGACCACCACCTAAATGCTAGCCTCTCCTCCACCTGGCCTCATCTCTATATTCCTTTGCAGTTTTTCTCCCCTGAGTCTTTTTTTCTCAGCGCTGTGTGTATAGTCAGCTGGTATCTCCTGCAATCCGCATACCTCCTACAGGAGTTTGTACTTCCCTAGTGACTTTGAGGTTATCAATTCCACATATACAACTACTTATACTTTGTGGCACGATGCCTCAGTTCCCTCTGTATCCAGTCCTAGCTGGTTTTGTTGCTCCTCTGCCATGTTGCTGTGCTTGATGGGCCTGGATCAAGATGTCAGCCCCAGAATATTGTATTTTCTCAGCATGACTCTGGGACTCTCAGTAGAGTACATGGGGCACCTGGCATTAGAGAATAAACTCCGTGAGATCTGCAGGGGCACGTTGCAGTGAAGGTGCGTCCTCTCCCTCCTACGCAATCTTACCTTCCATTTCACCTGAGAAATGATAGACGCACACACTCACTGCAAATTCTCCCTTATTTCCAGTGATCAGACAAGTCTTCCGATGTTTATAGTGCCTCTCCAGGATTTCTCTGCTTATTTGGAAAGGCAGAAGCAGGAATACACAAAGCAATTATTTTAATTCTCAAGGAGTTTTGTTCTTGTCTCTAAACCTTCTGGATGCTTCAGAAAAGTAGCGTAACGAGACTGTTTTTCTTCTGCTGAGTTGGAGGGATAGACTGTGTCATATCAACAAGTGGGAGTGAATGAGAGAACCATTAACACCCGATTCCTGACATGTACAAAATCATGTTTTTTTAAACGAGGTGAACAAAACGGCTGGGTTTTGCCCTATAATGTAGGAAAGGTGAGGGGAAATAGTCGATTCTGTGTTTATAATGCAGTTATTTTAAGAACACTGTTTTGAGGACTTGAGGTAGGGGAGGGACCAATTTCTAGCACTAGCAAGGTTTTCACTGGTTTAAAGAGCAAAATGGAAAGACCTTCAGGATCTTCAATCTGGTTATGAAGGAATTAATTGAAGAAAAGACCGATGTGCGGAGTGTATACATATTCAGACACACATATGCACTCGCACAGCTCGTTCCAATCCCATCAGAACAGGCCAGTGGCATGCAGCAGTCGCTATACATAGCTCCCATGTTCTCATGCTAAAATAGGTTATTATTTATTATTTGAATTTTGTTTGTTAGTTTAGGTTTACGTTGTAGCTTTTCTCCAAAAGGCTCAAGGCAGTGTACATAGAACTTTGCATATGGGATAGCCAATGAAAACACCAATGGGGAGGCAAATATAAAATAAAAAACAGAGCCAAGAGGAAGTGGGCACAGGAAAGAAAGTAAACATCGGATCATGGAAATAATATTGAATGGTACCGAGTCAGGTCCTAAAGTCATTTACTTCTGAACTTGTTTAGGCACAAGTCAGACTAAACTCCTGCTGTAGCCAAGGCTTAGAGCTCTCTTCTTAGCAGCCCCTGTTGTGATGGTCGGAGGGTTAGAAACTGTGGTGCAGCCTTCAATACCCCAGCTCTTCTCATTGCTAGTTCTTCCTTTGCCCCCTATCCCGCAGGAAGCTCTGCTTATGAAAGGCTGGCAGGAGGGAGAGAGGGACAAATAGGGCTTTGGTATATATATATTTTTTTTGACTGGGAAAGTAACTTTATTTTGTTTGGAGCACTGTCTACCTCCGCAGCTTTTGGTGCCCTTCAGACGTTTTTGGGTTTCATTTCATTCAGTGTTCCTGGAAGCAGAAACATGACACTTCACTTTTTTCTGATTTGATTGTATGTCCTAGAATGAAAATACTGAGGTATAGCTCGTGTGGCAGCTTACATATTCTAACTTGCTTTAGGAAAGTCAAGATTTTTCATGGAAAAGTTTTGAAGGAAAAATAGATTACATAGAAGATGACTTAACTTGGTGTAGCATGAAATATTTGTGTCAGCTAGAGATTTTTTATAATCCTGGTAAGGTAAGACAGATAAATTTGGCGTGCGCCCCCATGTAATAATTCCTCTGAGGGCTTAGACTGACATATTTTCCGTTATAGATTTATGTCAAAAGTTGTCTTTAGTGACAGCTATTTTTCAGAACCTACTCTGTGGCAATACAGTGACATTTATCCCTTAAGATTACAGTGTCACATACAGCAGCTCTACCTGCAGAATTGAGTGAGAAAAACCCAGCTTATCCTACTGACTGACAGCATAATATGGTCTGCCACATTCAGGATGGGCTGCACTTGTCAACTGTCAGGTCTGAAGTAGCAGGAGGAGACACCCTCACGGCTCAACCGTGATGTCTGTAGCCACCTGTTGAAGGCTGGATGGCTTATTCTTGAAGCAGATTGTGTTCTCTTAGTTCTTACGCCAGCCCCACCCGTGCTCAGTTGGATCATCTCATTATACGGAGAGCATTTGGGGCCTCCAAGGCAGGTCCCAGCATATCCATACCGTCAACAAATCAATATCACCACACAGCTTCCTCTTTGAAATGTGATTCTGAAGGTGGAGTAAGACCTGTCTCCTCTCACTATCACTGCTCTGTGCACCAGAGCTCTTCTATTTTTGCTGGGAAGGCTTAGGAGACGGGTCCGTGAAGGACTATAATTGCTTTTTTTAAATTTTATTTTTAATTAATTTATTTATTTTTGGCTGTGTTGGGTCTTCGTTTCTGTGCGAGGGCTTTCTCTAGTTGTGGCAAGCGGGGGCCACTCTTCATCGCGGTGTGCGGGCCTCTCACTATCGCGGCCTCTCTTGTTGCGGAGCACAGGCTCCAGACGCGCAGGCTCAGTAGTTGTGGCGCACGGGCCTAGTTGCTCCGCGGCATGTGGGATCTTCCCAGACCAGGGCTCGAACCCGTGTCCCCTGCATTAGCAGGCAGATTCTCAACCACTGCGCCACCAGGGAAGCCCTATAATTGCTTTTAAGAAATTATTTATTTAACACATCAGGGCTTTTATGTCCTTGAAGTATTATTTCTCCTTCCGAGTAGGCGCTTTGCTAGGTCACAGACTGATTTCACTGAGGCTGCCAGTCTTCAAGATATCTTTCGACATCTTCTTTAGGAAAAGCCTTGAGGGCATATGGCCATTCCCGCAGTCTGCAAGTTGCTGGTGTTCAGCCCGTTGATCATCAGTGGTACAGACAATTATAGGGAGAAGACCCTGAGAGGTTAGGATGCATGAAGCAGGTGATCGGTGCATTATCAGGAAGAGTGAGCGCAGTCATTAGAACGATACAGATGGAGATTTTCATCCTGGATTACACATTGACTCTGTGCTTCTGGCAAGTCATTTAGCATCACGTTCTGTTACCTTGTTTGTAAGATGGGCATAATGGTACCTATTGTGCAGGATTGTTGTGAAGCTGTGTGCTGGCCCGTAGGCACTGAATAAATGATAGCTGTTGATGTTATCACATCATTAGAGTGTGGCCGAGCAGGATGGGCAAAGGTCCAGAGCAAGGGTGAAGAGCTGTAGGCCATTCTTCCTGTAAAGGTAAACTGGATTTGGGGTAAATATCTATACGTCTTTTGGAACCAAACTGTTGAATGGGGAGGCTGCTCAAGCAGGCTCATACCATTTGGGATTCATTTGGGGTAAGAGGATAATAATGGGACTCTTTATTTCTTGTGACACTTAAACTGGCTTTAAGTGGGCTTTCCAGAGAGGCATTCCAGAAATGTTTTAAGTAATGTCAGAATCGTCGATGGGACCCAACATGGTTTTGGCTGTATACATTCTGGTTGATATTTGTTTACGAATTTGAAATCTGCCATTGCTTTTTATTCAGCCCTCGGAGAGCATGTAAGGGAGGTGGTGAATTGAGTGAAGCAAGGCTGCTGGAAGGCACAAGTGCCCTGGCCTTTTCCTGGTGAAGGGGACAGTCAGTCCTTGAGTGATAGCAGTGTCACTTCATCAGAACACCTTTGACTGACACAGATGGAACACACCTGAAACATTTTCATCCAGGTACTCTGGCCCAGAAGTGTTATTTCTGGTAGTCAGTCGCTGAGTATCATGAAAATGGACTCTTGCGACTCCGAGTTTGAAGCACAGGAAGAGGCCTGTTAGGGAAGCCTCCTTCTTGGGAGCCTGTCGCCGATGGCCCTGCTCTTAGACCCCTCTGGCTGCCTTGTTGTTGGGACTTTTGTGGTCGTGGTTTTCATTTTTCTCCCCTGCAGGCTGCAGGAAATGGTCGGCAGGTGCCACTTCTTTACTGCCACTGGCCCCAGTTCTTCCCCCAGGGTAAGCTTTTGGGGACTCCACTGAAAGAAACTCAGCTCTCCAGTCTTTTTGCCCTTTCTTCCTATACTTAAGCAAATACAAAATATTGCTTGAGTTTCTCTGATGATTTTTACTGATAAAGTCAAGCAGTTGGGAGTTAACAAAAAGCACACAGAGGCAAATTGCGAAGTTACATGGCAGTGGTAAAAAGCCATGGGGTAGAGTGTTTCAGCTCACAACTTTGGGGTCAGCAAGCCTGGGTTTGGATTTCGGCTCCAGTATGTATTAGTTCTTTGTCTTCTCTGAGCCCGTTTCCACATCTGCACAATGGAGTTAATAATCTCTACTTTTAAAGGATTGTTGAGAGAATTCAGAAAGATTGTGAAATACGGAGTATAGTGCCTGGAACACAGTAGGCCCTCAAGAAAGGGTAGCTATTACTGCTGTTATTCAATAAAATAAGCCTATAACAATGGTTCTTCCAGTTCTTTACTGGAAGAGAGTTGGAGCCTGACTTTAGCTCCCTTCAGTGATCCATTTCTCAGTTCTTCAGGGAAACAGCTTTACCTGCTCCCTCTCATTTTTATCTTTTTTCTTCTCCCTTCTGCAAAAACATTAAAATCCTCATCCCTGGCCCTGCTTGGCACAAATGGTGGGCATTTGGGTCCACTGGTGATCAAGGGAGAGTTATTTGCATCTATGGGTATGTACTGGACTGGCCTTCCTACCTTCAATATCTTGTTTTATAGCAAAGGCAGTTTCAACAGTTCCTCCTAGAACTTCTTAACAGTGATTGACTCAGGTAATCTTCCTATTTTACTTACAGTAGAAACCAGGAAGGGTCTAGTTGTCCAATGCTCTGAAGTCATTTCTGTCACCCTTGGATTAACCTTTGTGGAAAAGGAGAGAGGTCATTAAAATCGGTCATGATTTCCCAATTTCTCAAGCCAATGAATTTTACTTTTTTACGTGAGTTTGGCTTTGATCCTTGGATTTGCCGCCTCTGTAAGGAAGTTTCATTTCCCTGTGAAGGAAAATTTATTTTCATTTGTAGCTCCGGTGGCACAGGAGCTTCCTACTTTTTGTCCCCAAATATTTTAGTGATCCACGTGTCAGACGGATCTTAAAGCACCCTAGCTTGAGCCATTCACTGGCCCGTTTTGTCCCCTTTCTCACTTCTGGGCACAGCTTCAGGCTCAGAACTGGGATGAGTCCCCGTTTAACGAGAGCCAGAGTGAGCTGGCCTCACCCGAGGTCAGGGTACACCAGCCTTGAGTTGGAGGGATGTGTAGGGGGTTACGCTACACAAGAACTCAGGCTGAAAAGCTAACGACCAGGACCATCCTAGAAGGGGCCAGAAAAAGGTACTGTGCTGGCTCACCCCTCCTTATCCTTGACTCAATGGCATCTCTTCTGAGGAGCCTGAATCCTCCTGCCCCATGCCCTAGTCTGGGTTAAGACCCTCGGCACATAGGTGTCCCTCTGGCACGTCTCCGGTTACACGCCTTCTCTAATCTTCCACTAGAAGACAAGTACTGTGTCTTCTAGCTATATATCCTCATTGCTTAGTTGTACCTGCCATAGAGTAGACTCTCCATACATTTTTATTGAATTCAGTAAATGAAGCAACAAACATACTTGTTGGTAACAAACCTAAGTACCAGATCTAGCTGCCCCATGGTATGTCTGTGTGCCTTTGGACAGGTTTACTTAAACCCTCTGTGTTTTGTTTTCTCCTTCTACGAAATGGTGAAATTAATTTCTCCCCCGGCAACCTCGTAGGGTGTTGTGAGCCTCCAATAAGCAAACACATATGAAATAGCTTTGAAAATTGTGAGGCGCCCTCCATTTACTAGGTGTTAATGTAGAAAAGTAGATCAGATATGGAGGGAAGTTCTACCACGAATAAATGGAACTATATATTGGCTAATTAACACAGCATTACTGGGCTCTCTTTATAAACACAGAGCTTTTAGCAGCTTCCCGAGTATCTCTCTCTATGCATCTCTCCAGAAATGTTACTTAAAAAAATGTTTTTTCAAAAAAAAAATGTTTTTTTCCTTAAGCAAATTCACCTATTCCCACAAATTCTATTTTTAAACAAGTCATTCCATGGTGTTGAATAAACCAATTGACACCTGCATAAGGAAATACTTTGAGGGATTTGTAGCATCAGTTTAAATTAATGAAAAGTCTGAGTGACAGACTTTTACAATAAACGCAGCTTTATTACTTGCAAACACATATAAATCACAGTGCTGGGAATAGAAGTTGGAGAAAGACAGCCTGCATCAGAGAATCGAAGTGAACAAATAAGAATCATTGATAATGAGGCCATTGCTGTGTGAATGTCCTGCTAAAAACCATCATCCTCAAACTGGCTAACGTTCCCCTGGTGAAACCCATTTATTGAAGAAACTCTTTTTTGCCCCTTCATAGACACGAAGAAAGTCCTATTAAAACCCCCTTCGCGTGGCTTCTGGATAACACAGCTTTTCCAAACCCCAGTGGATGGCATTTAGCAGTAGTGCTCTGCACTCTAGTGATGACAAATAGCAATTCTGAACAGCAAACACCTTCTGGCCGCTACGGCGATCAGCTTGTTCCAGTTTGCCCAAG
Organism: Eschrichtius robustus; assembly: GCF_028021215.1. Classification (NCBI taxonomy): domain Eukaryota; kingdom Metazoa; phylum Chordata; class Mammalia; order Artiodactyla; family Eschrichtiidae; genus Eschrichtius; species Eschrichtius robustus. The sequence goes on along the minus strand of NC_090845.1, from coordinate 117,163,865 downwards.
ACTTTCCAGTTTGGGCACAGAAAGTCCCGAGTCCCAGGAAATTTCTCAGTCTCAGGCAAAGAGGGACAGTTGGTCACCTCCTGGCACCTATGCCCTTAGGAGCTACTAAATATGGGAAAAGGTGCAGTTGTAGGAGGTTTACATTTGGAGGGATGAAGGAGAGCTGGGGAATTACAGCTCTGTTGGTTTTTCTGCCTTCTCTGTTTATCTTCTCTTACCTTTTCTTGCCTGAGGCATTCTGAAAACTTCTCTCTTTCCTTTGCCCCTTCCAAATCCTGTCTGAGGGTGCAGTGTAACTTCAGAAAGTAGGACTGAGCAGAGGGGGTATAGCTCAGAAAGTAGGACTGAAACAGTGAAGGTGCTTAATGATGGTAATAGCTAACATTTCTATGGTGCTTACCATGTGTGCATTAAGTAAGTTAATTCCACCACAGCCTTCTGATCTGGACACGATTATTACCCCCATTTATTGGTGAGGTTAACAACAAAAGCCACAGCACTAGTAAGAGAGATGGGATCCAAAGTCAGGCAATCTGTGCTCTCTTACCCACTCTACTGCCTGTCAGATGCTTGGCTTCTCTCCTTCATGGGTTCAAAACCCTCCTACCTTCTTCCTGTTCTTGATGGAAACCCTGATCTAAGCTTGCTCTCCTCTCTAGTCCAGCAGACCTGGGATGGGTGTCCTGTCTGGCTTTCCCTGGCCTGTGCTGCTAAATCCTATCCTTTCCTTGGTCTCTCCCCAGTCCAGACCCAGTCAAGTTGCAGTACCTTTCCTGCCTCTTGCACTATGCTTCTGTGCTCTCAGATTTTCTCAGGGCCGGAAGGTGGCATCTCCTGGGAGAAAGAGCCGATGACCTCCATTCCATCTCCTCTACACGATATCTCTTATGATGAAGCCATTGCCTATGTATCCCCTATGGAGCTGTGGAGCCCATGCAAGTAGAGACCCTTTAGCCCTAGACTGGAAGTCCAGCCTGGGTCTTGACTCTACCACGAGCTGGTTTGTGTGACCTTGGGCAAGTCACAGCCCTTCAGCATTTTATTTAAAAAATGAAGGAGTTAGACAGGATGACCTCTAAAGCTCTTTCGAGCTCTAACAGGCCATGAGATCCTATGGCAAGGATATTTGAGGGAGGGAAGAGTCTGAGAGGAGGAGGGATGCCATAAAGCCACCTTGGTGACTTTGAATTTCCAGTTCTTTCCCTGATGGCTTCCCAAACAGACCAAAGTGAAAGCGATTCAAAAGGAGCCCCGGGGTGTAATCATTCTCATTAGAAGAGATCCTCCAGGTATCTTTGGGGCTACAGGGGAGCAGGTAGGTTGGCTGTTTGAGATGTTGTCAGAGGTCTCAGTTTCTGATATTGGAGAGTTTGGTGTGAAATTCACATAATTAAACCTTAAAGAAATTGTCTTCCCCCATAGCACCTCACGACCCCAGTGGAGCTTCTGAGCAAAAGAAAGGGAATTCAGTGTCTGTTGCTCCTAATAATATTTGACACAAACCACCCAGAATGAAAATTAGAAGCCCTCTAACCACAGAGATATATCATTGAGGGGAGAGATACATCTAGAGGAGTGCCGAGGGCTGAAGGGCAGGTAAGAGCAGAGGGGGATACAAAGTGGCTGAGAAAACCTGAGGGAGGGAGAACATTCTCTCTTTTCCGAGACCCTCCGGGCTAGAGAGCTAGGGTAATTTTTGACCTAGTTGTCCTTGTGTGCATTGCTGTGAGCTTTTATTAAGTATTTATGTATGTAGCAGTTTATGTTTCACCAAGTGCTTTACAATCACTTTTATTTGGCTTGGTAAAGTTTTCCTGGAATCCCATCTATTTTACGATCAGGAGAGTCACTTTTGTTTGCTTAGCACCTCCCTGTGTACAGCCTCACACAATAGGCCACTTGTTCCGGCAGGAGAGCAGGTGCAAAGAGTCAAGGAGCTAAAGGCACCTGCAGCTACTGGGGCGGTTGGAATGGGGGTGGTTTACACTTCAGTTCACCTTTCCTTCCCTCCGTTATTCTTTAGTTTTATTGCTGGCAACTAGAGAGCGGCAGTGCCAGGCTTGGACCTGCCAAGGGCAGAGCTATTCTGCTAGTCAGACCTTGGCAGTGTGGTAGGCTCTTTCCCCTGTGCTCGTGGCTCTGTTCTAGTTCCTCTGGCCATGCCCACCGTGGCCACTGTCTTCCAGCAGGCAAACACCTGCTGAGTGTGTTTCCTTCTGCTGCCCAGGGCTGTGACTGCAGCCTAGATTCTGGGGCTCTGAGGCTGATTTTAAGAGAAGGCAGCAGAAGTGGCAGCTCCACTTTCTTCAGACCAGACCTTTCAGCGTCCTTGGGCAAGTCTAACACCTTATTCTTGCTAGTTCCTTCTCCCTCCCATCAGCCACAATGGCGCTCTATGCCAGCTCCCTGGGTGTCATGATGTGATGTAGGCTGCTGTGTGTGTCCTCGGCTCAGGAGGTGGGAGCGCTGCATGCTCTCAATCACAAGTTTGCAGGGGAATCCAACACAGTCACTAGTTGAAGATTTCATTTTCTGAGGACCAGATTTGCCAAAGCCAAAACCAGGATCTGGTCCATGAAATACAAACTGGAGATAGTGAGCTAGAACACTGGAAATTCAGTACCTCCAACTGTCAGGGTCCTGTGGCCGAGCACAGGGCTATGTAGGTGCTTAATCGGTAAGTGTGGAATAAAGGGGGGGTGTTTGCATTCTATACCGATGGAAGACAGCAAATCCTTTCTCTGACCCCAAAAACTGAGAACCTAGAAATTTCACTGTCAGATTTGAAACCCTCTCGAAGTCACTGCCTTGACCATAGCAAATATAACAGATGGGTTAGAAGATTTGTTTTCACAACAGTAAAATCTCATTAAATCAGGCCCAGAAGTGGGCCAAAGTTTACAGTATTGGAAAAGGGTTTGTGATGCAAATTGATATTACTAGCAGGTGTGTATCTTGGGTGGGCTCAGTGTCAGGGGCCCAGTGATTGGTCCCTGGGGATGGGACAGAGGCTGAAGGAGTGGTGCTTGGGCTGTGGGAACTCTCCTGTCTGGCTGGCCCACGTGGGAAGTGACCCACCACCTGAATACTGATGTTCACTGGGGCACCGGGCAGGAACTCTGCCATTCCCTAGCTAGCCGTTGGTTTCCACAGTGGCACAATCTAGCAGGTGGGACACAGGGGCAGGTTTTCCTGGCAGGGCCCAGACAAAAGTCCAGTGTAAGGCAGGTCCTCAGTCACTGGCTGCAGATTTGGGGGGAAGACCCCAGGGGAACAGACTGACAAGAGCTGGGCCGAATAGGTCAGAGTCTCCACCACCGAAGGTGAGCTTCGGGTGAGGTCTTCAGTCTCAGTTCAGTTCAGTTCAGCAGACGCTTACTGACTGCCTACTGTGTGCCGGGCACTGGATAAAGCAGAGGACTGACTCGGGGGTGAATACAAACAAGGAAACCAAGGTGGAATTCAGGCCGTATGGCCTGGGAAAATAGAGCGGGCAAAAGGAAGTCATGCCTGAACATCTGAGATTCACTCCAAAAGCATGAAATACTGGCTCCGAGAAGCAAGACTAATTCCGGAGACTGGGGCCTGATGGGCCAGGCAGCTAAGCTATCACCTTCCTGCCTTTGTCACCATTGGCTCAGGATCTCGGGACGCCTAATCCTGCACATTGAAGGTTTCAGCGCGTGTAAATGACTGTGGCTAAGACAGGAGAAGCTGACAGCAAAATAGTGGCAGGAATGTTGAGCTTTCTTTTAAAGTATTTCAGCAGTACCCATTCATGTGAAAACAGTTTATCCTTTGCTCATAATCTTTGGCGGTTCATTAAATAAAGTTCAGCAGGACATCCAACGCAACATTTAGGAGGCTTTCCTTTGTGAAACGCAACGCGAGAATTCAAGGTTCACAAGTCACACTCTTCCCTAACTCAGACTTTGCCTCTCCCTCAAACTGGTCTTGGGTCAGTGAAGTGTGATTGCAAGTGGACTTTTCAAGAGTCCTATTCTTCATTTTGAAGATCCCTGCATTAAAGAATAGATGTTTGTTGGAGACCCCGCAGGGACCCAGGACAAACAAAGCAGTGTTCCAAAGAGAAAGATTTGAAAAAGTGACTTTTCTGTCACAGAGAGGAGGAATATGAAATGTGGCGGGAGGAGAGAGTGAAAAGGCTTCTGACACCCAAAGTTGATCACTTGGGAAACTTGTCTATCTGCCCCGGGCCACAGGCAAACAATCTCTTCTTCAGTGGACTAAAATTAATTCTGAACCATTTGAAGTCCTAACCGGCAAGTTCTCCGCCTCAGATGCCCCGTCCCCTGGAAGCTTTGTGAGGCCACCTCTGCTCAGTGCTAGCTGCTCACACTTTCTTAAGTCCTCTCAGTGCGGGGATGAGCAGATTTAAAGCTTCCCCTAACTATTCATTGCAAGGTTTATTCATCCTCCCTCAGGAAATCCTCTTCCAAATAACATTTATTGAACACCTATTGTGTGTTGGGTGCTTTCACATAATAATACCAGCCCTCTCATAGATGTGCTGAGTCCTCTTGTAAACACTTCACCTATGTTATCTCAATTTACTAACATTCATTATATCAACTGATCCTCAAAACAAATGCAGGTGGCATTATCCCCATTTCACAGATAGGGAAGCTCGAGTTCAGCAGGGTTTAGTTACTTGTCAGAAGTCACACAGTACCAGCTTTTGAACCTATGTCTTGACTCCAAGGCCAGTGCTCATTCCACCACATGACTCAGCCTTTCTAAAACGTATTGTCTTTGCTGTCTCAGTAAACTATGTAGGCCAGACTAAATTTTACCCCTTAAAAATAATTATTGATCATTATTTTGAAAATCAGTTACTTTCATACAATGTTGTCATGCGTTGAGGTGTGTGACCTGTTCTTTGACCCCTTCCTCTTGGCTCTTCTATTTGGGGGAAGTTACAGCTTCAGTCACGTTCCACCAGCAGCGCTGCCAATAATAATTCGCACGGCTACTGCTTGGTCTCTCTGGGGCTCAGTTTGCCCATCTGTAAGAGGAGTGCGTTGAACTAAATGATTTCCGGGGTCCTTTCCAACTCAAATATTTTTGAGTTAAAATCTAACTTAAAAAAAAAATCAAAACTAACTTCAAAACAGGTAAAGATCATTTCCTTTTCATTTAACTCCAGTGGGACAAGAAAACATCTGGTTTTCCGGGCTACTTCTCTGGGCTAGAAGGACTCGGTAAATGAGTTTGGGGTGATTTAATAATAAATCCCCATCACACACCCTGCTCTGTTACATTTCCGCCCCCAATTATTGAGCTTTGACTTACATATTTTTTGCTGTTTTTATAAGCCTTACACTGGATCAAATTCCTTTCCTCCTTGGTATGTTCCCCTCAAGGACACCCCTCAGAGAACCCTTCACCAGCCCTGCTTGCCCTGGCTTAGTATCCTGGCCGCTTGTGGTCAGGGCTCAAAGCCCAGGAAGCAGTTCTCACCAGCGTTCCCACACATCAGGCTCTGCCTATCCCGCAGTTCTCGCAAGAATCACTTTTGCTTCCTTATTTACTTTTCTCTCTCCTCACCTCCAGGCTCCTCTGCAGAGTCTGCCTCTTCAGACAGACATTCAGGGGCTCCCTTCTCAGGCGTTTTCTCTCCATCTCCCCATCTCTGCATCCTGTGGTCGGTGACATCAACTGCTCAAGCTTTCCTCGCCATCTGGAAACTATTCTTCGCTCCTCTAGGTTTAAATGACTTCTTGATTATATTCCAAGACCAATCTTTTAGTCTCTCCTCACAGTGAGGTTTGAAAATAGGCTGAAAACAGATTCTAATACAGTTATTCCCTTATGCAGGTAACGTCCACTAAATGAGGTGTAAATGGGTTTACAGCTCCCGGATTTCTTCTCTACCTTTTGCTTCCTTTCTGTTGAAATCTATTTGTGATTTCTGAAAGGCTATTGTTTGAGAATAGAAGTACTTCTTGGAGTATGATGGTCATATCTGTTTCTAGCACTCTCCTGGCTGAAATTTGCTCTGAAGTGGTACTGCTGTACCAACAATTATGCAAAACATTTTTCCTTAAATATGTGCATAAATAAATGAGAAGCAAATTGTTGCTTTCTTTATTAAGCATATTTACAAAACTCAGCTCTTTCCACCTTTATTTTTCTGTTCATTTATGTAAATTAAGACTGCATCTTGGATAGAAAAAGAACATTTTCTTAGGCCTATTAATAAGAAGGGTTTTCTACCCTGTGTTCTAGTTTTTTTATTCATTCATTCATTCATTCATTCATTCATTTATTTTCGGCTGTGTTGGGTCTTCTTCGTTGCTGCGCATGGGCTTTCTCTAGTTGCAGTGAGCAGGGGCTACTCTTTTTTTGCAGTGTGCGGACTTCTCATTGCGGTGGCTTCTCTTGTTGCGGAGCTCGGGCTCTAGGCGCGTGGGCTTCAGTAGTTGTGGCACATGGGCTCAGTAGTGTGGCTCACGGGCTCTGGAGCGCAGGCCCAGTAGTTGTGGCACACGGGCTTAGCTGTTCCACGGCATGTGGGATCTTCCCGAACCAGGGCTCAAACCCGTGTCCCCTGCATTGGCAGGCAGATTCCCAACCACTGCGCCACCAGGGAAGTCCCTCTAGTTTGTTTTTAAAGCTATTTACACTCTTGAACTGATGAGGATGAGTATAATTTTTGTGACTTTCTGTTTGAATTAAAAAAAAAAAAATCCCACAAGGACTCAGAGGCAAAGAATATACAAATCAATTTTCACTGCAAAGTAAAGGAGCTGTTACAGTGGAGGATTACTGGACTGAATGTCAATATTATGACATAGTATGAGTGTGTTTCATGTTTGGTAATTGCAATCATTGTTGCTTTTGTTGTGGTCATCCATGTACAATGCTTGGTGTCAGTCTGTTTATCTCTTGTAAAAATAAAATACAGTGTGTGTGTGGGGGGGAAAAAAAAAAGCTATTTACACTCTTTAAATTATCCCATTTTTTCACAGTGATTGTTGCAGCCAGAGTACTTTCCAAGGAAACAGTCTGATAAATCACTGAGTTTGGGTAAAGGGCTACTTGCAATACTGCAGTCTCTCCATAAGATGGCGCTCTGAGAATGTGAGAGCTGTAACTTATTTGTAGGTCATCTATAACCCCGGCAGCAACGTGAAACTAAATAATTGGTGGGGGGAGGGGGACCAGTTGGTTTTTCTAAGACTTGCTTTCAAATACTTGCCACTAGTCTAATGCCTAGGAAAAGACGGAAAGTGAATTTTCTAGCAACTTCTCTCTCCAAAATCAGCAACGTGCATTTAAGGAACCTTTTAAAGAAGGAATTTATTCTAAAGGTGGGAGTTATGATACTAAGTACTGACTACTTGGGAAAGTCCCTCTCAGGGTCTCAGTTTCTTCATCTACACGATGAGTGGATTGGACAAGATGCACTCTTAAGTGTGCTTCCATTTTCAGTGTTCAATATTTGAATCCACTACACCCGTGCTGCCTCAGCCAGTACAGAGACAGGAAGAAAAGATTGCCCATTTTACACATGTTTGACTCTATTCCTCTTCTACAAGTGCTCTCTTTGCTTCAACTGTCCCAAGACCAGCACGCCCAGATGTCCTGTTTTAATTAGGTTCCTTTTCTCTTTACAGCTTTTGCACAGGTTTTCCACTTCCTTCTCCCCCATCCCTGACCAATCAGCCTGAACAGAGGCATGTCCCCCTTTCACTTCACAAATCAGGTTTGCTTGGTATTAAGGCAGTCATTTTCCTGCTAAGCAGATACCACACTGGGTGGGGGAGGGAGACACCACAAGTAGTGCTTAAAGGTGACACTTCTGACATCACACGTAACATGTCCACTTAAGAAAAGTATCGATTTAGGAGGTAGGAACTTCTCTCTACTTTTCCTCCTCCACTGGCCAGTATTCGTTGCCAGAACCGTGTCAAAGCTTTAGGAAAAAGCAGTGTTCTGGAGAGAGGACAATTAATCTAATTAGAGATGAGCGTTACTAAGTAGATAGCCCATCCTTAAAATCCCGCGTGGCCGTCAGTGTCCCCATTCCTGACACTCCAGGCAGTCTGGATGAGGAGGATTGCGGCTGCAGTGGCTCACCCTCATTCGAAGCCTGTCATGAACCATTGTACACCAGTGGCGCAGAGGGAGTGAGTGGAAATGAAATGTTGAATTAGTTAATTCATTAATGCAACTCTACAGAGACACCCCTAACTGAGTCCCTCTGGCCTTGAAGCTCGGAGCGTGCATGTTACCTAAAATTCCCTGGGGTTACATCACATATGTTGCATTGCTGCAAGGCTGGGAGACATTCTCCAGCATTCATTTGCCTATTGTCCTTAGAGATTTCAGATCACCTTTGGTGTTTGTCTAGTGCCGCGGTGGTGGTGGTGTATTACTTATTTCTCTAACTTCAATACCTTATCTTTCAAGAATGCAAATATTTCACTGAATAGTGATGCTGTTGGATATCTGTTTGGGAGAAGAAACTCCATACACAGGGCTCTCCCCAAGGGCTTTTAAAGGGCAAGCCCAGGAATCTGCTGAGTAGATAAAGACAGCAGTTGTTGCAGGCACTGTTGCAAGGCTTGTAGACCATTACCGGTAGCTGGCTAATTGTCTCATACAGTGGGGCAGTGTGGTGTGGAAACGTCAAATATTTAGTCAGCATGCATTCTCTCTCAGGAAGCAATAGCAGCGGAGTGGTTAAGAACAGAGGCAGCTGGACATGGACTCAAAGGTTCAAACTCCAGCTTTGCTATTGACTAGCTGTGTGACCTTGGGCAAGTGGCTTCACTTTGTGCCTCAGCGTTCTCATCTGCAAGAAGGGGCTGATAATAATACTGTCTATCTCATCGGGTTGTTAGGAGGATTAGGTGTGGTGATGCAGGGGTTTTTTTTCCTCGGTGCTTGGAACAGTGTCTGGCACAGAGAAAGCACTCAGTACTGACAGCTTGTGTTATTACAACACCAGGAGGTGCTTTAGGTGGTACAAAAGAGAACTAACCAAGCGTCTGCCTTCAAAGAGCTCACAGACTATGCGGGCTGGCAAATGAATGTACGTAAAAGGAGCACGAGCAACCCAGCATGGTACCCGCAATACATTTGGGTGCAAGGGCAGCAGTTCAGAACGAGTCGGAGTGGTTCTAGGAGGCCCTCAAGTCCCATCAGGAGAGGACTTTAGGCGTCTGCCGGGAAGGTGGGTAAGAACTTGAATGGCTTTTTTTGCCTCCGTTTTGAGAGTGGGTACTCAGAATAATGCACATTCTTAGTCACATCCTCGCTAATATATTGACTGTCCTTTTGAAATAGACAGGCTAGCGTTACCTCATGGAAGAGTAGAAAACATATAGGCTGTGTTTAACCTAACGAAGTAGAATCTGTGACCTGATGGTAACCATCTGAGGTGTGAAGGAATTCCAGGGTGACATTGTGTATATTGGCCTAAATATGTGTTCTCATAAGAAATCACCTTTAAACCGGGGCTCTAGTGAGGGCCAACGTAACTCTTATTAACAAGAAAGATTTCCCAGAGGCCCTGAGCTATGCATAGGAGTTAGGCCCACTTTTTATTTTCCTTTTGTTTGTTTTTTGTTCTTTTTTTTTTTTTGAATTTTTGAATTTTATTTATTTTTTTATACAGCAGGTTCTTATTAGTCATCAATTTTATACACATCAGTGTATACATGTCAATCCCAATCGCCCAATTCATCACACCACCACCACACACCCCCCGCCGCTTTCCCCCCTTGGTGTCCATACGTTTGTTCTCTACATCTGTGTCTCTATTTCTGCCCTGCAAACCGGTTCATCTGTACCATTTTTCTAGGTTCCACATATATGCGTTAATATACGATATTTGTTTTTCTCTTTCCGACTTACTTCACTCTGTATGACAGTCTCTAGATGTTTTTTGTTCTTGCTGTGGTTGTTTCATTTTGTTTTCTTTTGCCTTAAAAATAACTACTATATAAAATTTCGCTCATTAAAAATTAAATTATTTTAAAGATTTTAAAGTGTAAAAGACATAGAAGGACATAAAAGAAAAAAAAGTCAAACTTCCTCCAAAATCTTACTCTCTGGAAGTAACCACTTTTACCATTCTTTTTTTTTTTTTTTTTTTTTTTTTTTGCTGTGGGTTTGTCATATATGGCCTTTATTATGTTGAGGTAGGTTCCCTCTATGCCCACTTTCTGGAGAGTTTTTATCATAAATGGGTGTTGAATTTTGTCAATAGCTTCTTCTGCATCTATTGAGATGATCATATGGTTTTTATTCTTCAATTTGTTAATATGGTGTATCACATTGATTGATTTGCGTATATTGAGGAATCCTTGCATCCCTGGGATAAATCCCACTTGATCGTGGTGTATGATCCTTTTAATGTGTTGTTGGATTCTGTTTGCTAGTATTTTGTTGAGGATTTTTGCATCTATATTCATCAGTGATATTGGTCTGTAATTTTCTTTTTTTGTAGTGTCTTTGTCTGGTTTTGGTATCAGGGTGATGGTGGCCTCACAGAACGAGCTTGGGAGTGTTCCTTCCTCTGCAATTTTTTGGAAGAGTTTGAGAAGGATAGGTGTTAGCTCTTCTCTAAATGTTTGATAGAATTCACCTGTGAAGCCATCTGGTCCTGGACTTTTGTTTGTTGGAAGATTTTTAATCACAGTTTCAATTTCATTACTTGTGATTGGTCTGTTCATATTTTCTGTTTCTTCCTGGTTCAGTCTTGGAAAGTTATACCTTTCTAAGAATTTGTCCATTTCTTCCAGGTTGTCCATTTTATTGGCATAAAGTTGCTTGTAGTAGTCTCTTAGGATGCTTTGTATTTCTGCGGTGTCTGTTGTAACTTCTCCTTTTTCATTTCTGATTTTATTGATTTGAGTCCTCTCCCTCTTTTTCTTGATGAGTCTGGCTAATGGCTTATCAATTTTGTTTATCTTCTCAAAGAACCAGCTTTTAGTTTTATTGATCTTTGCTATTGTTTTCTTTGTTTCTATTTCATTTATTTCTGCTCTGATCTTTATGATTTCTTTCCTTCTGCTAACTTTGGGTTTTGTTTGTTCTTCTTTCTCTAGTTTCTTTAGGTGTAAGGTTAGATTGTTTACTTGAGATTTTTCTTGTTTCTTTAGGTAGGCTTGTATAGCTATAAACTTCCCTCTTAGAACTGCTTTCACTGCATCCCATAGGCTTTGGGTCGTCGTGTTTTCGTTGTCATTTGGCTCTAGGTATTTTTTTATTTCCTCTTTGATTTCTTCAGTGATCTCTTGAATGTTATTTAGTAACGTATTGTTTAGCCTCCATGTGTTTGTCTTTTTTACGTTTTTTCCCCTGTAATTCATTTCTAATCTCCTAGCGTTGTGGTCAGAAAAGATGCTTGATATGATTTCAATTTTCTTAAATTTACTGAGGCTTGATTTGTGACCCAAGATGTGATCTATCCTGGAGAATGTTCCGTGCGCACTTGAGAAGAACGTGTAATCTGCTGTTTTTGGATGGAATGTCCTATATATATCAATTAAATCTATCTGGTCTATTGTGTCATTTAAAGCTTCTGTTTCCTTATTTATTTTCATTTTGGATGATCTGTCCATTGGTGTAAGTGAGGTGTTAAAGTCCCCCACTATGATTGTGTTACTGTCGATTTCCTCTTTTATAGCTGTTAGCAGTTGCCTTATGTACTGAGGTGCTCCTGTGTTGGGTGCATATATATTTATAATTGTTATATCTTCTTCTTGGATTGATCCCTGGATCATTATGTAGTGTCCTTCCTTGTCTCTTGTAACATTCTTTATTTTAAAGTCTATTTTATCTGATATGAGTATAGCTACTCCAGCTTTCTTTTGATTTCCATTTGCATGGAATATCTTTTTCCATCCCCTCACTTTCAGTCTGTATGTGTCCCTAGGTCTAAAGTGGGTCTCTTGTAGACAGCATATATATGGGTCTTGTTTTTGTATCCATTCAGCCAGTCTATGTCTTTTGGTTGGGGCATTTAATCCATTCACGTTTAAGGTAATTATCGATATGTATGTTCCTGTGACCATTTTCTTAATTGTTTTGGGTTTGTTTTTGTAGGTCCTTTTCTTCTCTTGTGTTTCCCACTTAGAGAAGTTCCTTTAGCATTTGTGTAGAGCTGGTTTGGTGGTGCTGAATTCTCTTAGCTTTTGCTTGTCTGTAAAGCTTTTGATTTCTCCATCAAATCTAAATGAGATCCTTGCCGGGTAGAGTAATCTTGGTTGTAGGTTCTTCCCTTTCATCACTTTAAGTATATCATGCCACTCCCTTCTGGCTTGCAGAGTTTCTGCTGAGAAATCAGCTGTTAACCTTATGGGAGTTCCCTTGTATGTTATTTGTCGTTTTTCCCTTGCTGCTTTCAATAATTTTTCTTTGTCTTTAATTTTTGCCACTTTGATTACTATGTGTCTCGGCGTGTTTCTCCTTGGGTTTATCCTGTATGGGACTCTCTGCGCTTCCTGGACTTGGGTGGCTATTTCCTTTCCCATGTTAGGGAAGTTTTCGACTATAATCTCTTCAAATATTTTCTCTGGTCCTTTCTCTCTCTCTTCTCCTTCTGGGACCCCTATAATGCGAATGTTGTTGCGTTTAATGTTGTCCCAGAGGTCTCTTAGGCTGTCTTCATTTCTCTTCATTCTTTTTTCTTTAGTCTGTTCCGCAGCAGTGAATTCCACCATTCTGTCTTCCAGGTCACTTATCCGTTCTTCTGCCTCAGTTATTCTGCTATTGATTCCTTCTAGTGTAGTTTTCATTTCAGTTATTGTATTGGTCATCTCTGTTTGTTTGTTCTTTAATTCTTCTAGGTCTTTGTTAATCATTTCTTGCATCTTCTCAATCTTTGCCTCCATTCTTATTCCGAGGTCCTGGATCATCTTCACTATCATTATTCTGAATTCTTTTTCTGGAAGGTTGCCTATCTCCACTTCATTTAGTTGTTTTTCTGGGGTTTTTTCTTGTTCCTTCATCTGGTACATAGCCCTCTGCCTTTTCATCTTGTCTATCTTTCTGTAACTGTGGTTTTTGGTCCACAGGCTGCAGGATTGTAGTTTTTCTTGCTTCTGCTGTCTGCCCTCTGGTGGTTGAGGCTATCTAATAGGCTTGATGGGAGGCTCTGGTGGTGGGTAGGTAGAGCTCTTTACCATTCTTTTATGGATCCATCTAAAAATTTTCTGTGTATATTTGAACACATATAAAGTGTATGAGAGTAATGCGTATACAGACCCATTTTTACCGCAAATAGAATCACACTGTACATTCTTAACCAGTACTTGTATTTGTTACAGTGTATCTTGGATTTGGTTCTATATCAACACATATAGATCTACTTGTTGTTTTAATGTCTGCATAGTATTCCATTTTAACACTCATGGCTTTTAAGATTCTGTTCTACGTTTTGTCTGGCTAAGGAGAAAGAGTAGAGAGGTAAGAAACAGAACATGATATTGGGGATGGGGGAGAGATATTGAGACACCTAAAGGGATAGGGCAAGATCAGAGTTTTTGAATAGTTTTAAAATAGTGCCACTAAATTTTAGCAGCTGTAGACATCAGTCGAACCAGTACTTTTGGTTACTGCTTCGTGGAGTAAATAAAATAAAGTTTTAGAGCTAAGCCATAGGCCAGCTCTTCCCAACACTTCTGTAACCAGAAACCATGCTTAATTTACTAGAGTCTTTTGAGGATTTAAATAGCACATGGATAGAGCAGAACAGTGGATGCTATTTCGACTTCCAAAAAGTTTGGCAAGCTTTTAAACTCAAAGCTGTTTTTAAAAAATTGAGTCACCATGGGATTGGGGAGCAGTGTTTAGTGCTGGCTCCTTACCACCAAGTCCATGGCTTGGAGGTAAGAAACAAAAAAAATAGAGCTAAAGGGGCATTTTTCTGAATGGCAGAAAATGGACAGTAGGGCCACAAGGGATCAGCTATGGGACTAATTTGACTTAATAGTTATAAATGACTTGGAAGAGGGAGTACAGGGCAAAATCACTAAGTTGGCAGATGTCTTTACAGTATTCCAATGAGGATAATAAACTTCAGGAAGAGGTTTGTTTTGTAGGAGTGGGCATAAAAGTGGCCGGCAGGCTTCGATAGGAACAAGCCCAGGGAAATGTCTCTAGGGACACATTCCTGAAGTTCATTTCAGAAGATTTATAATGAGCCTTACGTCTTTCCCTGTGACTTGGGTCTCTGCTTCAGGTATCAGTAGATGTAAAGAAGAAGGAGATGCGGTTGGCAGTATCATCAAGAGGGAGATTATATTTAAACAGACAGCATTATATATGAACACAAAAAAAGGAGGCTAGTGGGGAGCCGATTCACACCAGATATATAAGCAAAGAATGTTGCTTTACGTTTCTTTAATACAGCCCCCAAAGGCAATTGGTATTTGATGGTTGGTGATCTGTGTATTCACTAACTTTTAAAGTTAGGTAAGCTGAATGTGTTAGGCTATCATTTTAGAAGAAATGCAATCAGATGTTCTCTTCAACGTTCCTACAAAATATTTTTCTTCTCAGAAGATGACTTTCAGTTATAAAAGTCAGACCTTGATTTCCTGACCTCCTCTGCTATCATGCGTGGTAGCATCAAAGCTTGTGCTTAATATTGGCAGATGCATTATATTATGGAAGGGAGCATCTAACACAGTCAGATCAGTATCTTCTGAAGTTGTGAAATTTTCAGTAATAAAGAGATAATGAGGTCTGCCCTATCACCTCACACTGTGGTTGAGAAGCTCAAATAAGCTGAGTGATACAAAACTGCTTTGTAAAATGCTGTGCAAAAATACAGTAGTATTAATGATTCATTGCATGTCATAATTTGGGATTAGAAATACAAACTGATTAAATTCTAGAAACTTGTCCTTTATAGATATTAATGTAAATGTACAAAGATTGGTATGCAAGGATGTTCTTTGCAGCATTGTTTATATTAGCAAAATATTAGAAATATCTCAATTGTTTATCAGTAAGGGATTGGATAAATAAATTATGATCTAGCCATACAGAGGAATAAGAACAAGGCAGTTATTTATGTTCTGATGTGGAAATATATCCAAGATATATATTAAGTGATAAGTCGCAAATCAATATGACTAGTATGATTCCAGTTTTGGTTAAAGCTACATGTTAGTATATGCATGTGAAAACCCCTAGAAGAATATGTATCAAACTGTTAACCATGGTTCTCTCATGGAAGGATAGGATGATACAAGAACTTTTGCTGTGTGCTTTGTTTATTTCTGTACATTTGAATTGCTTATAATGAGCACTATTATTTTTGTAATTAAAAATATTAGTAAAAGAAATGAATTTACCCTTAATTCGACTGCTTTATTGTAATTTTTAAAAAAATGTATAAAGTAGGGGCAAAAGACCTGCAAATTTTTCCATTTCTTTAAGCAAATATTCCATTATCAGGATGAGAAAAAAGCAAAAAAGGGATCAAAAACCTCTTCCCCCTTTGGTAACAGTGTTCTGGTCTTTCTACATGATGGAAGATAAAGGAAGAAATGAAATCTGTTTCTTGTTTCTGTTTTGCGTTTGTTTGTTTTGCAAGATGAGGAGTAACTCTGCGTAGAGGTCTGGAACCATGGGGGCAGCAAAGAAACCACCTCAGTAGTGAATTACTGTCCCAGTCGAAGTTGCCAAAGCCCCACACTGAAAGGCAGAATTACCCAGGACTGTAAATATCCCCATTCTCGCATTGGTAAGGATGTCCATAGATACCTTGAAACTTCAATCCTGAAGCGAAAGCCTATGGCTCATCCGGGGGCAGCACGTCAAAACCTTCCCTTGAGCTGGTGTTCTGTCTTCCCGTGGAGAACACAGACAGAAGCTGGCCGGCATAATTTATGCTGCAAATGGCTTAGGAAATCGTCCTGAAAAGCAACCCAGCTCACAGACCTGCGGGAAATGATGGGAGGAAGAAGTGGAGGAAGGAGGAAGAGGTAAAGAACATGCAAGAGTCTTTCTTCTTCAGATGAGTAGAAAGCATACTCAGAGTTAAGGACCTTCCTGTGTGCTTCCCTGGCCAAGACCCAGCAGCTCCCTTAGCATAGCTTTTCTCACTCTGCATGCTCTTCTGGACTGTACACTAGACTGAGGGCACAATAAGGACAGAGACCTTGTCTGTCTTGTTCATTGGTGTATCTCCAACACCTAGAAAAAAAGGATGTTGAATGAATACTTGTTGACTGTTGAATGTTCTCTACTGCAGATAGACTCTATCTGGAGCGGTCTACCTTTGTACCATGCAGTCATCCCATGGGTTGGAAGGCTGAAGAGAGCTTGCGGTCAGCTTGACCATTGGTGCCAAATACAGTCAACTTGCACTTTGCTTGGAACTCTCTTGTGACAAACCTTTTCTTTACCTTCATGTTTCCCAGATACAGCCAAAAGGCAGCAAGAAATGGAATGAAAAATCAGTTCAACCTCCATGAGCTGAAAATGAAGGGCCCTGAGCCAGTGGTCAGTCAAATTATTGACAAACTGAAGCACATTAACCAGGTATGTGTATATCCAACAAAAATGGAAATGACAAAAAAGTGATGGATGGACGGTGTCCAGTGTTCAAACAGTATTTTTGGGCTTTTGGAGAGGCAGCCATTGTTCATTTTCTCCAAAGAGTGTCTCTGCTAAAAAAGGACTTCTGACCCTTGTTTTCCACCCCACTTTTAAATTATAAAGAAAATATTGTAATATAAGAGAAAACGGAAGGAAAAGCATTTCTCACAACCCAACTAGTCTATTTTGTTTTCATTTTTACACGTTCTTTTTTAATATTTGTTCATAAAATCACACACAGACTTTTTACATAATTGGAAGTATACAAGTGATTTCTAGTTCTTAAAATTAACACTACATTGGAAACACTTTTTCATGTTGCCATATATCTTTATATTAATCATTTTCTGTGGCCGCAAAAGATTCCTTTAAGTATTAATTATAATTAATCAATCTGCTTTTGCTATGCATTCAGATTGCTTCAAATTTTTACCAATATAAATAAAGCTACCTTTCCTGCATAGCGCTATCTCCTGATCTTAGATCATTTTCTTAAAATACTGGGGTTATTGGGTTAAAGGATATGAGCATTTTAATGCATGTTTCCAAACCACTCTCCAATGGGGATGTATCAGCTTTCACTGCCACCAGCAAGATACGAGAGGACCAGCTTCACTGTACCCTTGCCAACTTCTGACTCACTGCCATGCACCGAGACACCCACAGATTCCCTTAACCTGTACACAGTTTTTCCTCTCAGAAGGAGTTTAGTAACTAAGACACAAATAGAAGTCAGTTGTACCATCTGCTTGTGATTGCTTTGTGGCCACAATTTTTTAAATGCCATCAAAAATGCCACCAGATACCAGAGTGACAGTGTTCCTACCCCATGGTCCATGGGTGGGAAGGCGCTGGCACCACTGACTTCTATTTGTAGCCTAGGAAGAACTTAATGAAACTAAAATCCTTATGCGAGGACAGAGGTTTCTGTATGACAACGCTGGCATGATTTCATTTTTTAATATAAGTTTAGCAGTGAAATTTTTGCGGTTTTTAGAAAATGTTTGGAAGGGCTTTCTAATAGTGGTGTGTTTCACTGCAAATGGCATGTGAAAGTAGTCACTACACTTTTGAGTAATAAATAGTTGTTACTGCTGCTGAGAACAGGATAGTGGCAGTATTTGCATAACAGATCCTTCTTTTGGTGAACTCACAACCTCACTAAGTTCTATAAAGCCTGGTTAGATATAGTATGATTATTTCAAAACACACCTCTGAAGAGTTCAGAGCACAGTGTAAACCACTCACTGCTGAACTGGTGTGCTTTACCTGGGGACAATGGCGGTATTTCTCCTCTGAATTATTTCCAAATTATCTCAGACCAAATGTGTCTGTGTGGCTCCACTCAACTGGCTAGACCCAAGCACTGGTGAGGCTAAAATCTCAGGGTCCATTACTGCGCCCCTAATTCTAAATGAAGAATACTGTCAACAGATCTCTTTGGTCAACAGACGTTAAGGAACACCTGCTGTGTGCTCAGCCAGGTACCAGGGAGTTTGAGGATTCAAAAGAAGTCTAACCTTCTGTTTTCACAGCTTCCTTGGAGGAGACGCACAAGCATGGAAAGTGCTTAAATACAAATAAAAGGCAGCCTGTAAGACAGTGATGCTGTCCTCAGTTTTGGGTGGTTTGCTTAGGCCTAAGGTGGGCTAGGCTAGTGTAAGAAGGATTTCATAAGAAATATCAGAGAAAGTCCTGTGGCTGGATGCCCACCGTGAAAAAAAGGGAAAGCTGCATCAGACCATATGATCCAATAGTCACTAAAAATATTTATAGCAAGCCCCTTTAGTAAAGACTTTGGATGTTTGATATGAATGCTGTGGGAGACCATGTAATATCATGAAAAGAAGATGGGCTTTGGATCCAGATGGATCTGAATTCAACTGTGGATCTTACTAGATATATAACCTTGGGCAAATCATTCAACCTCTCTGAGCTTTAGTTTTCTCATCTGGAGTACTTAGAGTTAACAAAACAGTCCCTTACAAGGTTATTATGAGGATGAGAAATTATATCTGTGTATCTATATCTATATTATCCCATTATATAAAATTTATATATAATTATACACTTTTACATATATACACAAATATATAATTACATGTGCGTGACACAGTTAAGATGATTATTACATTCAGGATTTTCTCTATAGGCAGGACTTGAGTGAGTTTGAAAGGGAGCAGTATTCCAATACTTTTTGCCAGTCTGATTCTGCCACCCAAATTTTGGGTGGATCAGAAAGATCCCTTTGATGCATCTCTTTTCTCTCCCATATTGTTTCCTTCTTTCTCTTTACACTAACTTCCAGCCACAAAAGCTGAAGCCACTTCATATGTAGGGAGGTGTATATTGTCAGTGTCGGAAAGGTCACCATTATAATTACGTTTGCCATGGATGTACGTGTGAACATTTTTGGTTCCCTTACAAATACCATTGAGCAACCAATTAATTCTCATTGATAGACCAGTTTTACCTGTTTCAATTGAGCTGTTAAATTGGTTGGGCTCCAAACACCCACATTGATTTTTTTTTTTCATCTGTGTTGCTTTACATGGCCAAAACATATCTTCTTTCAGACCCTCAATAAAGTTCATATTTTGGCCATGATTCAATCTGAAATTGAGATACTTTAAGGGAAGTCATAAAGAAGAATGTTAGGATGACGATGATGTTGATGATGATAATGTGTTGTATTTGTATAGCACTGAACTATATTTCAAAATGCTTTCATGTCCTAAAAGTCTAACTGCTCATGTTGGAAAAAATATCCAGCCTGGAATTGTATAAGATATAGTACTGTCAAAGAATCATGCTTTTCAGGAGCTCACTGTTACCCTTGGATATTATTTCATCCTCACTGCCTCCTGCGAGGTACGTGATAATGTTTGTCCCTTTTTTATAGCTAGGGAAACTGAGGCAGAAAACCGTTAAAGGCTGTGCAGGCATGCTGCCAAAACATCCAGTAAGTTCAGTTGAAAATTCCATTAATCATCCAGATGTTGTTTCCTGTACACTGCCAAACATCTGGATTCACTGAATGCCTGGCGAAATTGACCTAAAGTTTTAGTGATGAGGAGGTAGAATCAAGTTAACTTGCCCCAGTTCACATGTAAGGGAGTGCTGAATCCAGGAGTGTAATGTTATTTTCCTAAGCCCCTCACCTGGTGCTGCATCTATTAAACTACAGTAGGATGCTCCAACGTACACAACTATAGATGCGGAGATACTTCTGTCTATGCATGTATGCCCATGTGTGTCCATCCAGATGGGCTGTAGCTAGGCCGTTTATGAGCACATCCCAAAATAACTCTTCACTTTCTTCCATGGAAATTCTCAGCTGCCTCCTTTCAGGTTATGGTTACTGTTGATCGCACTGGAAATAATATATTCACTAAGGGAATAATGTAACATTATTTCCATATTGACAGTCCCACGGTGTAACCTTGAGGGGATGGGTTCAGGGTCAGGCCTGGGCCTCTTTCCTGGGAAGGCCTGCAGGTGTGGAATGTCCTCCCCTCCTCCTTCCAAGCCAGAGTTCTTGTGTAGCATTCCCACGATTGGAAATGAGGACCCTTTTTACTTCCTTTTCAGTTTCTGATTTGTGTGAGGATTTATCGTCTTGTGTTAGGAGAGGAATTGAACTCTTTTAAGTCTTCAGTGTCAGTCCTGGAATTTGCTGGGCCATATTGCTTTAAAAAACCCAAATTCTGTTTTTCTTAGTGTCCTGCTCCAGGGCTCCTGCATGGAGAGAAGACCCCACAAATACCAGGAATGATCACAATACATTCTTTCCCACATGACACTGTGGGCCGTTTGTCCTCTAACCCAGTTCTGTTGGTAATATTTTCTCTCTATGAGTAGCTATGTAGTTAGTGTTAATTTAGCAGTACCTCAACTGCTACAGAAGTTATTGTTCCCAAGGACAATCTAGCTTGTTTATTGTTCTTCCTCAGTTTCAGTTCAGGTTCAAATGAAATTCCAGAAATTGTTTCCCTGCCTGTTGTAAACGGTTGAAGCCACAGCAGTCAATACCTGCTCATTTAGTGTCAGAGCTTTTCATTCAAAGTGGGATAAAGTCTCATCTGTTTGGGATGGTTGAAATGCCCTACTGAATGGCGGGGGTGTGGACGAGGTGGCCTCTTAAGATTCCTTCCAGCCTTGTGATTCCGTGATTTGTGGCTCAAGGTCAGGCTTTAACCCAGCACCCTCTTGTGAACAAGTCTTGTGACTTTATTCTCTGCCCTGCCACTCTTTTTAAAACACCCTGTTCCCAGGTCACCCCTTTCTACTTTGTAACCTCTCGTCTTTTCAGAGATTCTTCCCTTCCCACCAGTCTTCCAGCCTGGGCAGATGGAACTTAAACTTGCCCTTCCCCCCATGCAATTCTTCTGTTCTACTGCCTTGTTCTCATTAGGCTATGAAAACATTAAACTGTAAAAACACTTTTGCATTTATCACCCTCCTCCAGAATCAGATAGGTGACCTGTCTTGACATCTTGTTAGCCATGTGACTCCATATGAATGATAATAATTCTGCCATAAATTTGCATAGCACAATTCAGTTTGTAAAGCTCTTTCATGTACATTACATAAGTTGATCTCCACAATGACTCTGAGAAGCAGACATTATTACCTAGATTTACCAGATGAAGAAACTGTGGGCACTGGAAGTCTAAGTGATCTTCATATAGTAAGTGGTAGAACTAGACCTAGAATCCAGGATAATGGATTTCAGTCTGTGCTCTTTCCTTCAACATCTTTAAAGCCATGGCACACTTGCTATGGTTAGCACGATCCATATATAAAAGATGTGCAGAAGTACAAAGAGCAGAGACTCCTTAATTTGTCTAACGGTTTCCAAGTCCCTAATATAGTAATGTCTATGGTCTGAAGCTCTAAAATCAGCAGCAAAGAAAGAATAAGCACGTTGTTTACCAAGTCTCAGTTGGGAAGAGTCTTAGAAAACTGACCACCACAGTGTACGGTGTGGAAACTGAGGCACTTTGGGTTTGAGTTATAGACAGCAGACAGACTTTTGATTAGCTATCTTGGATTCATAAAATGATTTTAAATGGTCGAAGAAAAATTTAAATGTAGAGCAGACAGTGGAATGTCTCCACTTCCATCCCCCTTCATCAATACCGGAAAAGTATGTTTTAAGATGCCTGACGGATTACTCTGGTGTCATGAAAAGACACTGACTTTTGAAATAGAGAGTTACACATTTTGTTTTATAACTTTATTTATCTGTTTGTGTATTTGTTTTTGGCTGCGTTGGATCTTCGTTGCTGCACGCGGGCTTTCTCTAGTTGCAGCGAGCACGGGCTGTTCTTCATTGTGGTGCGTGGGCTTCTCATTGCGGTGGCTTCTGTTGTTGCGGAGCACGGGCTCTAGGTGTGCAGGCTCAGTAGTTGTGGCGCACGGGCTTAGTTGCTCTGCGGCATGTGGGATCTTCCCGGACCAGGGCTTGAACCCGTGTTCCCTGCATTGGCAGGCAGAGTCTTAACCACTGCGCCACCAGGGAAGTCCCAAAAGTTATACTTTTAATCAGTTAATTAATAAAGTTGTTACATGTGAGAAAAGTACCCAGGACATGCCTTAGTATGTAATTTTTAAAAATCTTTAAATGAATCTCAGGCATGATCGAAAATGCTTTGAGTAACTTTTTCCGTAGTCTTCTCACAATAAAACCAGTGAGGGTCATAAAATGCTAGCGTACTCCAATGGTTGCTAGAAAAGCTAACACTGATCTAAAATTTCTAAACAAAAGGAGAAACCTTTTGAGAGTCAAATTTTAAAAAAGGCCTTTCCAAATGAAAATATGTGCCAGTGTCTGTCACACTTCTTCACATACAAATAGTGTGGCAGAACTCTAGTAAATGCCATTTCCATAGGGAGCCAGAATGTGTGTGTGTGTGTGAAAGACAGAGTATCTACAATGGCATGTTTGTTTTTTTTCTTTCACATCTTTATTGGAGTATAATTGCTTTACAGTGGTGTGTTAGTTTCTGCTTTATAACAGAGTGAATCAGCTATATGTATACATATATCCCCAATATCTCCTCCCTCTTGCGTCTCCCTCCCTCCCATCCTCCCTACCCCACCCCTCTAGGTGGTCACAAAGCACCAAGCTGATCTCCCTGTGCTATGCGGCTGCTTCCCACTAGCTATCTATTTGACATTTGGTAGTATATATAAGTCCATGCCACTCTCTCACTTCGTCCCAGCTTACCCTTCCCCCTCCCCATGTCCTCAAGTCCATTGTCTATGTCTGCGTCTTTATTCCCATCTTGCCCCTAGGTTCTTCAGAACCTTTTTTTTTTTTTTTAGATTCCATATATATGTGTTAGCATACGGTATTTGTTTTTCTCTTTCTGACTTACTTCACTCTGTATGACAGTCTCTAGGTCCATCCACCTCACTGCAAGTAACTCAATTTCGTTTCTCTTTACGGCTGAGTAATATTCCATACAATGGCATGTTAACAAGAGCCAATGAATGACTTCTGAGTTACAAAAGGACAATGTGAATTGGTCTTTAAATACCAGACCTAGATTCTGTGGAGCTAAACATGATTTCATGAAACAAAAGGGAATTAGCTGATGCGTTCCAAAACACATTTATCATTAAAAAAAAATCTTCTGTCATTTTGCTTAATAGCCTGAAAAATAATTACAGCGTCTGGTGGCTTTGGGGAGCATGTGTTTTTAATATCTTAATTACTATGTACAGTTTAATAACACCGCACCAAGATGAATTCCCAAGTATTTCATATTAAGTTTCTTGAAAATGAACTATTTGCTTTATTTAGAATATACAGGATTAAAGGTACTTAAATTGGGTCATGTATTTTAGTCCTTGCACATTAAATTAAATTATTCAAAAATGGAAGATGAGTCAAGAGTGGTAGGCCAAAATGTTGTTGATAGCAGCGTTGTGGTGATCTTGACTTAACAATGAAGGAAAATACATGATCCTTTTTCATTGCAGTATTGTACTCTTTCATAAACTTTTTTTAAAAATTTATTTATTTATTTATTTTCGGCTGTGTTGGGTCTTCGTTGCTGCGCAGTGTTTCTTTAACTGCGTCGAGTGGGGGCTACTCTTCGTTGTGCTGCACGGGCTTCTCATTGCAGCGGCTTCTCTTGTTGTGGAGCACAGGCTCTAGGTGCGTGGGCTTCCGTTGTTGTGGCACGTGGGCTCAGTAGTTGTGGCTCACGGGCTCTAGAGCGCAGGCTCAGTAGTTGTGGCTCGCGGGCTCAGTAGTTGTGGCTCACAGACTCTAGAGCGCAGGCTCAGTAGTTGTGGTGCACGGGCTTAGTTGCTCTGCGGCATGTGGGATCTTCCCGGACCAGGGCTCGAACCCGTGTCCCCTGCATTGGCAGGCGGATTCTTAACCACTGCACCACCAGGGAAGCCCCATAAGCTTTTTTTTTTTTAGTAGGAAGTATTAGAAGTGTTAGCTATGGGAAGACAGGTTTTACATATGAAAAGGAAATTCTGTCAAATTATAAAGACTACCAGGTTTACAAAGTTAGAAATGTATTTCCAAAATATCTATGAAATCCATAGGGTCTCATATTCTATTTACATCTACCTACTGACCAAATGCAACAAAGCAAACATAAGCAGTTACAAATGATTGCTCTCTACCCCCATAAACCTGGATTATAAGCAGTATATTGGTATATGTATGTTCAAATACTATTTGGAAACTCAGAGACAACTTTTACCCAGATATATTTATGAATATATATATATCCTGCCTCTGGACTGTCAGCTCCTTAAGTCTGGGATCCTGCATACAACTCTTTGTCTTCTGTAGCACCCAACATAGTGGCATATACAGAATAGACCCTCATATACAGTATTTTATTGATCAGTTCATTCAAAGAACGCAACCTTTGCTGCCCTCAATTTATTTCTAAACTTTGATTTAATTTAAGGTACTTTTCACATTCAGTATTAACAAGTTTCTGTGCTAAAGGGCAGGGTTACATAAGTACAGGATTATAGTTTGCAGGGGCCTTTAGGTCATAGGGTCCAACCCTCTGATTTTATAGATGAGGAAATGAAAGCCAAGAGAGTGGAATGACTTGTCCAAAGTCATACTGCTAGTAAATGACAAAGCTGGGACTGGAAAATGAACAGATCAATATTGTATAGTGACTTTGCTCTGCTTCCAAAGGCTCTCATATAATGCAAAACATGCTTGCAGACATGCAAGCACATTTTCTTATACAGTACTCCCAATCATAGCAGAAGCCCCTACTTAAGCCGTTCATCTTTGGAACAAAAAGTGGTATAGCACGAGGCATGAATTTGCCAAGATTTTATCTCTTATCATATCTATTAACTAGTGTTTGGTCATAACAAGTACACATCAGTGCCTCCTGCCTCATTCAGCCCAGTGAGCAGTTGTTGCACGTGGGTTGGGAGTGGGGGTGGGCTCTCTGCTGGGATCACTGGACCAAAACCAAGCCGATTCAGCAGGAGCTGTTGCTCCTGGTCTTATACCCGCTCATAGAGTCTGACTTGGGCCCCTGTCCACATTCAGGATTAGTCATCCTTTCACTCTCATGCTCTGAATCTCAGCTCCTCCACCTTCCTGGGCACCCTGTAATAATTTATCCAGTGCCTTCTCCCTCCTTCCAGATGGCAAAATTAGCACCATATTAGTCAGTGGGTTTCTGTGCCAATTAGCTCAGTTGTTTAGGCAGCGTATTCAGATCGTATTCCACGGGGAGTAGAGATGTGGGAGAGGTGCTGCGGGGGTTATTCTGAGTCCCCCGTTCCTATTTTAACCAGAGCATGTCTAAAATCTGCTTTACATATGGGTCTTCTAAGTAAGATTTCACTTAAACAAAGGGTTTCAACTGCTAAAACGATAAAAAATCTCAGGGTGCCCTCGAAGCTAATATTAAAGGTTTAATCCCATATGAGCCATTTCTTCATTTGAGCATTCACTCGATGAATGTGCTAAGTATCTGCAATACACAAGGCAGTCACAGAATGCCTTCCAATCCCCATCAGGCACCTCCTAAAATGAACTGTTAGTTAAAATGGAGACAACAGGGAAAGTATGAACGGCTTGGTGGCGACATTATTCTGATTGGAAGTGATGTTCCTATCGGAAGGCCCATTATTCTTGTACTAGCGAGCCAAAAGCGTCTTCTTTGAAGCTGAAGACCAACACAACTAAGTTTTCCTTGCCCATGTCATTAGGATTTTGACAAAGTTCAATGGGAATAAAACTAGCTTCTCTACAGAGAGCAGATACTTTTGCCCCTGGATGGCAGCCCCACGTTAACTGGCTCAACCAAAGGTTTGGCCTTACTCCTTTATGCCCATGGTTATTTGAGACCTAACCTTCAACTGTAAACTTATTTGCCATATGACCAGGGATGTTTCCATATTCCGTGTAGACTCAGTGTTAGTACTTAGTGAATGTAAAATAATAATAATGGGGTCGGGCTTCCCTGGTGGCGCAGGGGTTAAGAATCCACCTGCCAATGCAGGGGACACGGGTTCAAGCCCTGGTCCGGGAAGATCCCACACGCTGCGGAGCAACTAAGCCCATGCGCCACAACTACTGAGCCTGCGCTCTAGAGCCCACCAGCCACAACTACTAAGCCCACGTGCCACAACTACTGAAGCCCGTGCGCCTAGAGCCTGTGCTCTGCAACAAGAGAAGCCACCACAGTGAGAAGCCCGCGCACAGCAACAAAGACCCAACACAGCCAAAAATAAATAAAATAAAATAAATTAATTAAAAATAATAATAATAATAATGGGGTCAATTCTGTATCCCTAACTATATGCTTTCCTTAGATAGCAACCACAGTGCTTTTGCATGGCAGCTATTAAGTGGAATATTTCCAGCAGAGTTGTAATTAATGTCCAAGGTGAAAATTGCATTATTATTCATATGTACTTCATTTTATTGGATAATTTCCTAACATAGTTAAAGTATGATCTTATTTGTATAATTAGTTGATCTAGATATTATTTTCTTCACTGTCCATATTTTGCTAGTTCATCAGTTTTCAGGGTAATATCTGTTCTGTACCATGGGTAAGCAGTTGACAAAACCAAAAAAGCTAAGAGAATTACCACTGTGGTGTGTCATAGATAATGAGGCCCAAGTTCAGATCAGTTATATCCCAGGGCACTGAAGACTCTTCTGGTTATTATCATGGTATCACTATTAGCAAATTTTGAGTCATCACAACAAGTAGAAGAAGAGCCAAAAGACTGGAGACAGGCACAAATTTTTACCCTCACCTTTAATACGAAGTGGAAATTGGACTGTGGAAACCACAAGTCAGGGAGCCTGGTGTCACATCTTCCCAGAATTCTGGACTAGAATCTTGGAGAGCATGAGCGTTCCGAAGCCACCGTGATGATTACTAGGAGCCACTGTGGGCTCACTCCGAACAAATCAGGCCACTTCCACCTATGTGTGTGTGTGCATGTGGTGCAGACATGGTATATCGAGATTTCAGCAAAGTGTTTGATAGAAATTCCTATGATCGTTTTTAAACAAGTGACACAGAATGTTGGCTAAGTAATCATATAGTTGGGTAAATGTGTAGCTGATTAACCATCATTCCTAAAGAGTGTTTTCTTAACATATCAGTGTCAGCCTGGAGAGAGGCTTTTAGTTGTTTGCTTTGACCTTTACTGCCTAAAGTTTTTACCAGTGACTTCACTGCAGACAGAGAAGGCATACTTCTAGTATTTAGTGATGGCATGAAGCTAGATGGGGTTAGCTAATACGTAGATAACACAATCAGGATCTAAAAATGTCTCAGCAGGATGGAATGGCAGAGAAAACTAGCAAAGTGAAATGTTACAGGGAGAAATGGGAAGTATTACATGTAGATTCACAAACATGACTTAGCCGCTCTTTTGATGTTGGGGCCGTTATTGGTGGGGGGAATGGAGGGAGGGGCGTGCAAGTAAGTAGCTAGAGAAATATTTGGGATTGTAAAGTTCACTATTCCACATGAGTTTTTAATAAACCAGTACTACCTGTTTCGGTTGTAAAGTCTTATTGGTATGTGATTTAGAGTCATAATGAGAAATTTGAGAGGCGCAACACTGTGTAATCTAGTTTGGGGGAAAGTACAAAGGCTTTAGAACCAAACATAGATCTATGTTTAAGGCCCAGATATGTCACTTTGTAGTTGCCTAGCTAATGGCCAAATTATCTAACCTCCCTGTACTCAAGTCTCCTAATCTGTGAAATGGGTATACTGCAATCTATCTTGACGGGTTAGTAGACGTGTTAGAGATGATGCATGTAGTAACACAATAGATTAAAGCTACTCTTCTTCTTTATATTATGATAGTATGAAGAGTTAACATAAAGGAAAGTCAGAAGTAACCTTTTAAGTAGCTTGATTCACTTTGCCTCAATTTATCACTTTCTGGAATGTAGAGACTACAACTTTTCTAGTTTGGGTTATTGTTTAAATGATTTTAGAATTTTGCACATAATTATCTAAACCATAAAGGTTCTTGGAAAAATATATCTAGCCAATCTTCAACAGATTTTTGAACTATTTAAAGTTCAGTTTGGCTCAAAGTAACTGAATGGAAAATGAAGATGATAAATTTTAAGAAGTATATATACATATATACATACCTATATATGTTCATATGTACATATATATACATATATATATGAAGGAGTACAGCTTAGAGATTTTACAGATCATGATCCAGAAGTCCCATTTTAATCTTCAGCCCCACCAGGACCTTTCATGGGAAGGATGGTATCAAGTGAAGAGACTTCAGAGCTATAAAGTTCAGGGCAAGTTAATCTGCATTCCTTTTGCATCTTGCTCTCTGGTTGAAGATGGTGAGAGGTTCCTATATTTAAAACCCGGCTGACCTGATATCCTTATCGGCAGATGTCTCGCAGGAGGTATTTAGAATGATTCTGAGCGGCATTATAATATGTTTGTGAGTGTGTGTATTTCACATGCCGACAGAGCAGAAAGAATTCACAGGGCTTGGGGCTACTAGCTTTCTTGAGACACCATCACTTCCGGCTGTCGGGCTGATGTCACAAATGCCAGGAACACTGCCTAGGCCCAAATTCCCAAAGCTCAATTTTGCATTGCAGAGCCTAAGGCAGACAAGACCCCTTCCATGGGCTCTACCATCAAAGAACTATGGAATTTGTTAGCTACAGGCTGGGACCAGCCACCACTTGTTGTCAGGCAAAAGGAAAGCTGCCCCCTGCTGCCTGAGCCTTTGTCCCTGCCTGGGATACCATGGAAAATGGGGAAGGAATCCAGACTCATTAATGAGCTAATACAAAAGATTAAGCCAGGCTAGAGGCAGTTCGTTATAGCTGCATATGGATGCTTGAAGGCGGTTGAGAGCCGAAGGATCTCCAGACCAGAATCCAGTGGTGCCGCTGCCTTTGTCCGCCAGACCCAAGCGTAGGATAAGGGTATCCCTGTGGGGAGCAGTTTTCTTATTGCTCGTATCTTTTTTACAGAATACCATTCCCTGAGCTATTGTGTGGCAAATTGCTTGATCAATAATTGCAGTCTGATAACCCACAGTACAAATTATCGTTAAAGCTACAGGTTTCATGATAAGATGCTGAGATGGAGCTCGGCTCTGAGCTTCTACTTGGTTGAATAGCCTTTGTTCTTGGAAATCAGTTAAACCATGACTACTTCTCTGACCCCTTTTCAAAATGAAACTCATCAGGAAAAAAATAAAGTAAAATAAAATTTATATCTATATATGAAATTTATATAATATGTATATTTTACATACATATACGTATATATCTCCTCACTGTTTATTTAGCAGTTATTTACTGAATGCTCGCCTTATGTGTAGTGCTGAGTTTGGTGGGCTCTATTGATAAAGACATAGAGAACCCCTCCTTATACAGACTTATCACATATACATATATCATTATCATTTGAATTCATTTGCTCAGTATTGAGCAGCTCTGTGTACTGGAGGTAGGGGCTGTGGACAAGGATACAGGGATAACTTAAGCACAGTCCTTGCTTTCAAGGAGGGTGATGAAAACATACCTACGTAACTATAATCCAAGGCATAGTGTAAGTGTCACGAGAGAAGTATAAACCAAGTGCTCTGCTCACCCAGAGAAGGGAAGGATTAATCTCTACCAAGGGAATTAGACAAGACTTCAAAAATAGGTAGCCTTTAAGCCTTTAAGGCTTTGAAAGATGAGGAGAATTTTGACAGATAGAGGTTAGCGGGAAGGATCTTCCTGGCAGAGGAATGTGGTATGCACAGTGGCACAAAGACATGAAAGTACATCAATAGCCAGAGTGGAAGAGGATGTAGGCAGTGAAAGATGAGACTGAAAAGGTGGTGGTACAAAATTTGGGAGGGCCATGAATAGTAGAGAGAATCTGAACTTTTTTAGCAGTGGAGAGCCAGTGCAGGGATTGGAGCCAGACTGACACGGTCAGATCAGTGTTTTATGATGTTAACTCCACGAGGAGCATGAAGGGTGGCTTGGAGATCAGAAATTGGAAGCAAGGAGTCCAGTTAAGGTTGATGGGTTTTGTTAGCCAGGACATGGGGAGGCTGGAGCGGGCAGTGGATCGGGTCTCCGGAGCCAGGGGAGCGTGGTGTGACTGCACAGCAGACCAGTACCTAATCCAGGTCTCACAGTAGAAAAAAATTTTTAAAAAATTCTAGTACCTCATTGAACCTTAAGTAGAAGTTCTCACAGTGGAGTATTTCGAGTCCCTGATGAATGTGTTAACTATTACTTTTGAATCAATTTGTTACACACTTTTTTTGGTCAGGATTCCAATTAAAAGTGGCTCCTTGGCTGTTGAATGTTGAGCGCCATCCATTCACCCAAGTCTCAAAAATTACCAAAACTGTGAGAAAGATTGAGAGAGATTATAGTGGTTTTTCTTCAGCTGCCACCGTGGGTGCTTAGATGTGTTAGAAAGACGACTGTGTTTCGTGACAGCCTCACAAAGAGCAGGACGGGAGCCGAGGGGAGCAGTGACTGCCTTCCCCAACCTCCTTAAAACAGATTTTCCCAATTTGTTATCAACTCCTGTGTTTTTCTAATTATGGCAGCTACTTACAGTTTGTGCTGTTTCCCTAGAATGGTCTCCAGGAACTTTATACACTTTATACATAGGACCCTGCTCGTTCAGTTTACTCAAGCATGTGCTGACAATGAGCTGACCTGACCCTTCTCCAACGCAGGCTGGCAGGCAGGCACTGGATGCCGTTTTTTCTCTCCACCTGAGCACTCCTGGCCCTTGCTGGTCAGAGCAGATGCAAAGAAGGCAGGCAGCGTAAAAGCTTGTTTACAGCACTTCTACGAGGGTAGGGTCTTATCTGCCCCATTCACCACTGTATCTTCTGCTTCTAGAGCAGTGCCTAGCACATCGTAGGCAACGAATAACTATTTATTGCATGAATAAGTGAAGGATTCTGTTCCAACTTTTGAACTGGCTGTTTAACTCCAGTTTAGGGAGACTGTAACTTTTATCCTATGCCTGTCCCAGCATTGTACTTTGGAAGCAGATAACGTGTTTCCTAGTTTCACAGGTACGCAGACAGAGGGCAATTTTGACCCAGAATGGACCATCTGCAACATTTCACTAGTACTTGATTGAGATGATGAGATTTGGGACTTTTGAGCTAAGACAATTTAATGAGATTTGGGACTTAGATTGATACTCTAATGGGTTGACACTTTAAGGGCTATTGGGATAGGGTGAATATATTTTGTACATGGGACAGATGTGAATAGGGGAGAAAGTGTACGCGCACGTACAGAGAGAAAGAAAGAGAGTAGGGGGATTCTTTCCAGCCTTAAAGAAAATATTAAACGTTACACTGCAGTTTACCGTAAAAGTATGTACAGAATATTCTAAATCTGCCCAAAGTCATCGAGAATAGTCCTTCCTGAGAGAGTGGCATGGACATGTTTACACTACCAAATGTAAAGTAGATAGCTAGTGGGAAGCAGCCGCATAGCACAGGGAGATCAGCTCTCGGTGCTTTGTGATCACCTGGGGCGGTGGGATAGGGAGGGTGGGAGGGAGACGCAAGAGGGAAGAGATATGGGGATATATGTATATGTATAGCTGATTCACTTTGTTATAAAGCAGAAACTAACACACCATTGTGGAGCAGTTATACTCCAACAAAGATGTTAAAAATAAAAGAAAAATAGAATAGTCCTTCCTTCACTTTAAAATTTTATTTTACTTTTATTTTTTCCAGCTTTATTGAGATATAATTGACATATAACATCGTGAAAGTTTAAGATGTACAGCATGTTGATTTGATACATTGTTGTAAAATGATGACCACCATAGCATTAGCTAACATCTCCATTCCATCACATAATTACCATTTCTTTTTCTATAGTGAGAACATTTAAGATCTGCTCTCTTTCTTCACTTTCTTGAGAAACTGTGGTGGAATAGTACCGTGTCTTCCCCGAGAGTCCTCATTCCATTTGTTCAGAAGTTCCTTAACTTGGCAGAACCTGGAAAATCTGTGCACTCACTATTCTGTCTCCCTTTTCTGACCTCCATTTGGCGGCTCTGCAATGATCTTTGACAGAGACCCCAGGCTGTGGCCTGCTGCCTCCTACTATGCCTATTCTGTCACTGTAAAATACAGTATTGAGCGAAGATGGAAAACCTACTTTTATCTGTCAGAGCCTGAGTCACGGGAACTTTCATTTTCTGGCTGTCTCCTTTCAACTCCAAGCTCAGCTTGTTGAGGCTTGAAGAGCTAAGATGAAATAGTAATTCTTGTATCTATTTTATTTCTAGACTCATCTTTCTGGATCCTGAAGACTGTGGTGATTCACGCCTCAGTTATGGGTGGCTAGATATTGGGAAACTTTCTTATTTGCAGCCTATGAAAATGAATAAAGTGGTCAAAATCTTTATCACCACCTATCCTGTTTACACAGCTTTCTCGTGCTTTCCCCTAGGAAATAGTTTCTTTGAGGGAGGACAAACGGGTCTGCGACCTTGTCTACTTTCGGCATCTTCTTCGGACCTACTGTGTGCCCCTCACTGAAGTTATCACTTCTCTGCTGACATCACTGGTCCTCGACTCTCTTCCCTGTAGCCATTCAGTCACCAAGTGCTTTCAGATCATTCTTTGGAACCTTCTTTGTCTGAGATCCTTTTCCATCTGTATGCCATCACCCCGGTCCAGGCCTGCCTTACTTCACCACCAATCCCCTGATGGGCACAGGGACTAGAAAAATCGATGAGACACTCACTGCCCTTGGCTTCTAGGGACCCGCATTCATTTTTTACATCTCTGTTTTCTTATAGCACTGTAGTCTCCAACATGACTTTATATTTTGCTTTATATTTTTCTTTTGTTGATCCATTTGTATAACTTCTGTCTCTGCCACAAAAATACTTGTTGCCTTCCTTTTATAGGTCCCCCAAATATGGGACTTGACTCCCACTTATGCTATGCTGCCTTCCCTGCGGGAGGGGTACCTCTTTCCCCACAACTGCTCTTCTTCCTATCCACCCACTCTCATGTTCCACATAATGTAAGAATTTTTCTTATAGGTCGATTTTTTTTCTCTATGCCCTTAGTGATTCTGTCTTTAATGGAAAGTAAAAAATGGCTCCTGGAAAAAGACAGTAATCGAGACTAAATAGCATTTATCGAGCACTTGCTGAGCGCTGGTACTACTGGGTGTTTCGAAACATCTAATAAAAAGCACCATGCATGCTATGTGTTCCCTTCTAGATTAAAAAAAAAATCCGTAATCTATAAATGCTTTTGGCTCGTGATGATGAACAGCAGCAGTTTTTTTTTTTTTTTTCAAAGCAAAAACACCAGAAGTTTGGAATGGAATTTGCAAGTTGTGTTGTAATGCAACTGATCTCTTTCTTCCTGAGAAAGTTGGTTTCTTGCCAGAGCGTTCAATTCAGGCCCACGCAAACTGGGTGTATTTATAGAGGGCCAAAGGAGGAAGAGAACATGATAAACTTTTCTCCCCAGTACAGCAGAGAATGGTAAACGATCACCAGGTGAATGCCATGTAGCACACAATTGTGAGAGCCAAATGCCATCATGGTACTTGGCAGCCAGACATCTACTAGGTTGAAGCGTTCCCCCCAAACCTGTAGGCAGCCAGTTCAGGTCTGGAGACTCAGAAGTGTTATTCTGGATGATGGCAAGCCCTCAGAGGTTTCCTGGAGCCCTCTCAGTGTGGGGGACATCTAGGAGGATGTGCTCACTAAAAGTGCCTCCAAATTCTTCATATAAAGATGTTAAGAAAATAAGAATCTCTGCATTTAAAGTGTTTTAGGGGCTTCCCTGGTGGCGCAGTGGTTGAGAATCTGCCTGCCAATGAAGGGGACACGGGTTCGAGCCCTGGTCTGGGAAGATCCCACGTGCCGCGGAGCAACTAGGCCCGTGAGCCACAATTGCTGAGCCTGCACGTCTGGAGCCCGTGCTCCGCAACAAGAGAGGCCGCGAGAGTGAGAGGCCCGCGCACCGCGATGAAGAGTGGCCCCCGCTTGCGGCAACCAGAGAAAGCCCTCGCACAGAAACGAAGACCCAACACAGCCATAAATAAATAAATAAATAAATTTAAAGTGTTTTAAAGTTTATGAGGCCCTTTAATTTATATTACCATATTTATTTCTCACTAATATTCTGTGAGCTAGCTATCATTAATATTCTCTTTTACAGATAAAGAATTTGACACTCAGATATTAAGTGACTAAAAGGTTGCATTTACTCTAAGTTCTATGATCTTTCTTCTACTCTTTGGAGGGAAGAAGAACCATTAAGACAGTCTCTTCATGTAGCAGGTCATTGGAAATAGCCTGGAACTAGCAGCTCTACCTCTAGCAATTTCTTCCAAGGCAAGAGTGTGACACTCCACAAAGATGTGTGTATAGGATATTTCAGTGGTGGTGTCTGCATAGAAAAAAATTAAAAGCAACCCAGATATCTATCAGTAGGAGATTTATTATGTGAACTGTGTCAGTTCTATATGATGGAGTAATCTCTAGCCATTAAAAATATTTTTAAAACATTGTTATGGATAGAAAGATATCCACGACATATTGTGAAGTAAAAAAGCAGGTGATGAGACAGTAGTAAAGTACAGTCCAATTTTAACAAAAATTAGCACGTGTATAAATGTATTTATGGGGAAAAAGTCTGTAACAATACGTATCAAAACATTAGCAATATCAGGGTAATTTTCATTTTCTTTTTTACCTCTCTGTACTCTGCCCAAATACTTTTTAAAAATCATCTTTAAATCAGAAAAAGCAGTGTTCTAAGACATAAGATTATAGTTAACCTACCCATCACAACTGTATGCATTTCTCTCATTTTCCCCATTAGCCTTCATCTTTTCAGACTCAAAAGGCCAGTGATTTTAGTCTGTCATCATATGGCATTGCCTTGTTCTCCACCTTTCATTATCTTATTTCCCCTTCTCTGGACATTTTCCTGTTGCATTTTGTCTCCTTTAATACACCATCAGCAGAAGGTAATCCCAAATATTCTGGGAATAAGGTACAGGAGCACATACATAGTAGCTCCAAAATCAGTACTGCAGCTTCAAAGCAACTTCTCTCTTAGTGGGTTGCTAGGTGCAGTCATTCAAAAGTTCAGCTGTCAGTGGGAGAAGAGTAGTGATTAAAGAGCTGTGAATGCTAGTATGTTTTGTCTTAACTTCAAGATGTGTATGTAGTCTCCACTTTATATTGCCTACTACACCAGGATCCAGCTAAACCCCAAACTAAGTTTGATTTTGGGGAAAAAAAACCCTTTCAAATCAATGAAATAAATGCTGATTCCAAATATAACAAACATTCAGACTCTATGAAATAAGACAGCCCTAATCTCTCAGAGACCAAAGATAAGGCCATCTGACAGCTTTGCAATGTCAGAGACTTTCAGTCATTCCTTTACACACATGTAAAACCTTCAGACTTTCTTGAGAAAATAACCTTTATTTCAAAAATAGCTTTGAAGTTTGAAAATCAAAGCAGACCAGCTGTTTCTCAGCACAGAAAGGACTTTGCCTAAACTGCTAGAAAGCTAATAAGGATTTCAAAGGGCAGTGAGAACTTACTCTAATGCCCATAGTACAGGGAGCACCAGGGGTGGGACAAGCTGTTTACTGCAACTAACACGTTAACTAGGGAGCTTGCCAAGCCTTTCTCTGTTTTCCCCTCTTTTCCTTTCTCTCAGGATCTGTTTTTCTCCTTCCTTTCACAGTCCCCTGGCCTCTTTCTTTCTTTTCCTTACCTTTCTTTTTTTTCTTCTTTTCCCAATTTTTCTCTTATCTCTCTTTTCTCTCCCTCCACATCGTTTTTTTTTGTTTTGTTTGTTTTTTTTACCACCTCA
The DNA here is from genome assembly GCF_028021215.1 of Eschrichtius robustus. Classification (NCBI taxonomy): domain Eukaryota; kingdom Metazoa; phylum Chordata; class Mammalia; order Artiodactyla; family Eschrichtiidae; genus Eschrichtius; species Eschrichtius robustus. Next base: position 117,127,877 of record NC_090845.1, on the reverse strand, counting down.
TTGCCCAAACTTGCTATGGCATAGACCTGGAGTATTTTTTAACTATTCATTATATCTTTTGAATGGAGTTTTTTTCCCCTCTGTTCTTTTATTTTTTTTTTAAAAAGGAGGTGAGGTGAATATTTTATATTTACTCCACAAAAACAAACAAAAAGTAGACTAAATCCAGTGGCTTCTTACTTGTGTGTGGCCCCCATTGATTTTTTTTCCCTCTGTGGGTCAGTCGCCCTTGATAGAATAAAGGTTCCCACCCTTGCACTAAGGGGTCTTGCCAATTTAATTCTTCTTCAGAAAAGGAGATGAATAACAGTATGGACAATTAGTTACTGTGGGTGGGAGAAGGAATTTGACTGGAGGCAGTTTTCTTTGGAAAGAGATAGGAAAGCACAAGAGGTTGCAATAGTTTTACTTGTGAAAAACAGAGGGTATGAAATAACTTGGTGGAAAGTTCAGCTGAGAACGGGAACATCTGGGGCTTATTCATGGTTTTTCAGAAGTTTTTGAAGTTTTTTTATTAGCTGGGTTGACCTCAGATTGAGGAGGAGATTTTTCAACTGTTAAACAGTTTTTTCTTTGCATTCCTAAAGTCATATTGTGTTCAGCTTCTTAATATGTGCGCAGGGGGCCTTGGGCAGAGTCGGCCAGAGGGGCATGCTTTCGGGACATATTTCCCCATAGCTGGTATTTCCCTTTCTTGTTGAGGATTTGCATGTGTCCCTTTCATCCATGCGTACAGCAGATTCCTCGGCAAATAATTGCATTTGACATCACAGTTGTTGGAGAAGATGCAGGGGAGGGGGAAACATCCCCATTTCCCCCACACTGAGACAGCTGGAGGGAGGAAGCAGGTTAGACAGGGAAATACATAAACATACCTGGAATGTAGCAGCAGGTAATTCTGTCTGTGTTAGTCACGATAATAACTTGCATGTTGGAATATCAATGGCGGCATAGGTTCCAAGATGTCTAGAATTCAGAAAGGGGAAAAAAAACCCACCACAAATCGACACCTAACATCCCATTGACTTATTGGGCCTGATGCTGGAAATACTGGCAAACACGTTTAGTTAGTATCAGTGGCGCATGTTCCAAGGCACTCTCCCCTAAGTTTTTTCTAGAGAAGGATTTTAGGTCATTTATTTGGAGCTTCTGGTGGCCATAGCAAGAACATCCTGCAGGAAGACCCCCAACCCAGCTTCTGATAGGCTGAAGGGGGAGAGGGCGTCATCAGATTGAACTCCTGTAGAGGTTCCTATTATTTGGGACCCTCAGAAAGGCAGACTCTCCAAAAAGGAGTGTTTGTTCAGGGCGTGACAGTGTTGAGAAAAGCGAAAAATAATGTATGCACTCTGACCAGAAATAACTTTCTGTGTTAGAAATTAACCAGTACTGCCTAAACAGAAGCCCTCATTCTTAATGGTCTGCAGAATGTTCTGTGGCTAAACGCTTGGAGGTATAAGTCAGTGATTTTTTTTTTTTTTCTATTAACTGCCAGGCCTACAAAGCTTTCGTGCAAGCAAAAGAATTTAAACAAATTTCCAAAAATTTGACATTTAAAAATTTGGGGAGTTATTCCGACACAGATGTTCTGTGTTCTGTATTGAGTTTGTGGTCTGCGCCAGGCTCCTTGATTAACAGCTAGAAGACATACAGACAGTTCAATAAATCAACACATTTGATTTCTAAATGCTTATTGTTTATTTAGCTACTGAGTACCAGGCACTTGGCTAGGCCCTGGAATCTGTAGAGGCACAAAGATGAATCAGACACAGTTCCACCCTCAAAAAGCCATTGGTCTCATAGAGGAGACAGGCACAGACACAAATAATTACAATAATTGGGCTTCTAAGATAGGTCTAAACAAAGTGTTGTAGGAGCACAGATGAAACTATTAGACTCAGCTGCAGGAATTGGGGAAGAATTTATGAAGGAAATGATGTATGAGATGACTCTTGCAGGATAAATAGAATTTTAACTGAGGAGGTTACTCAAGGCTAAGAGAACAGCATGGGCAAAACATAGAGGTGTGAAACCATATGGCGCCTTTGGTGATTAGTGAAGGTACCTGGAGAGAATTGTGAGAGTTGGGGGACCCAGGGGAAGTATAGCTTGGGCAGTTATAAACCTGAGTTAGCAGCCTGAGAGAAAAGTCTAACAACAGATTTTTCTTTTTTAATCTGAACAGTATCATTCCCTTGCAGCCAGGTCCCTTGGGGACAATATTAGGACTCAGCCTCTACTCTTTGAGGGTCCACAACTAAATTAAGAGGCAAGGCATTCATATATACCTATACTAGAAAACAGAAAGACACAATATGCATGGACACCGGCTGAGGAGTGACAGTGGGAAAGCGCAAGATATATTATTGGTGATTTGTTGTTTTGAGGCCAACTTGGAGCCTTGGTATACCCCCCCCCCATTCAAATATCACACCCTTCCTAGATAAACACTGCCACAAACCACGAACGGACTTCATTCATCAACACTTGTGGTTGGGAAGGAAGGGGACAGAGGAGAAAAGGTTGGCAGGCGAAGGAACAAGCAATTCATTTTTAGGTTGGAGAATGAGAAAATTAACTGATCATAAATTCCGGGTGATTGGTTTTTCCCCTGTTTTATCATGAATAAAGGATCTGTTCAGATTTTTAAAGTAACACCTCATAGTACAGAATGGAATAAGCAGGCAGGCCATATTCCTTCTTTGTTTTTGTAAAGGTGTGAGAATAGGAAGTTTGTCTGACCCACATGTGTGGACTCCCTAGGGGACAATAAACCCTTCTCATCATGTACAAACACATAAGTATTTGACACTTCCTGCTGTATTGAAAATTTATTCAGTTTAAATATTGAGTAATGAGTCATTTTGAGGACCAGGTGCTTACACATCGTTATTATTTTGCCTTCAAGAATTTCATAGATAATCCTTGGGTGAATTTATGTTGCCCCCAGTAGAGTTTCTTTCTGGACACCACTGTGTAGGTCCTCACGAATGGCCTTAGAGAGGAAGCCCTGGGGAGAATGTAGTTTACTAAGAGTGAACTTCCTTACTCTCTCTTTGGATCTGGTTGGCTAAGGCATCTGCTGCCTTTGAGAGCATCATTCTTCCCAGTACATTTCCATGGTCCTACACTACAAGGACCAGTGCACCTGCCTTGTACTGGAAAGGAAATAAGTGTCAAAGTGAGAACAAAATAAGGACAATTGGCTCATTCCAAGTTTGTGTGGGACTGGAGTACAATTGCTCTTCCCAGTGTGTTGGAGGGGGGAAAGGCAGCCACATGGGGGAAGGAGTGTTAAATTGTGGCTTGTGTCCAGATCCACTCCAGCTATCATCCCTTTAAATCACTCCAAATAATGCCAAGTTATTATTTAGAAGTGAATTTTCCAGAGAGCCTACCTTCTGAATAGCAAGGGGAGATCTGCTAGTGAAACCATTTAAGTCACCCACGACCCCCACTCAAAACTGGATTGATGCAACCACAAAGGGTCAGGGCTCCAGAATATTCCATCCTGAATAAGATGTGATGCCAAGTTTGCAGTGACTCTGGGGCATTAAAGGTCCCGTGGCACTTCTTAAAGGAGAGTTTGCCCTGACCTCCTTGGCCAAAGTTCACATCTGGTAATTGCATCTGTTGACATTGGCTTCCCTTGTCCTTTCAGCTGCATACAATATTGCCTCTCTCGCATCCTGTCTTAGACTCTTGCATAGTGTTGCTATGTGCTATTAAACAGCAATTGCATCTCACCCAGCGGGGAATGCATGTGGAAATCCTTCGGGAAAAGTGGTGCAATAGAAATGTTGGATCGACAGTGTTTTTTCTTTTGTGAGCCAGGAAGTGTAAGTGTAAGAAACAGATCCAAACACTGTGCAGACTAACTGTTAATGTGTACAGCCGAGGAAGAAACCACCATATGCAAGGCCAGGTACGCCAGGGGTCAACAAAACCCCTTAGAGATGGGGAAACGAAAACAATGTTTTTTAAAGTAATTTTGGGGGGTGCCCTGTAAGTTCAGGATAACATATAAAGAATTTTGGAGTTTTCTGGAAAGTAGAAATCTTCTATTTGCATGGTCTCTGCAGTTTACAAAGTGCTTTTTATATACACAAACACATTTAATTCCCATAACCCTGTGAGGTAGGTATTACTGTTATCCTAATTTTATAGCATAGGAAACTAGGGATTAGTGAGGTTCAGTGATCTGCCTAAGATTTCACTTCTAGCAAGCGGAGGAAACAAAGAAGATGGGAATCCAAGCCTTCTGACTCCAAATTCTTTACTCTTTGCAGCATACCATAGCTTAATGAATGTTTTGGTTGTGGTTTGATGAACAAATCATGGATCTGGCATACCTTCTTAGGTACATTGTAAACATTGAGTTACTAGAATTCTTGGGACTCTGGAAGCCCAGGTATTTTTGACACCTGAAAGTTAGGACCAAAATGTCAAAATGCTAACTTCTTTTAAAAAAAGAAACCTTTCTAAAATAGACTCCCTTACCTTATATGATTGCGTTGTACTGCAGATGGAGATGCTTTAAGTTGTCACTTGAGTGTCAAAGACTCTTTTTGGCTACTTCTGCCTTTGGCTCTGTCTCAGAGGCCTCCAGCCCTCACCGAGTAACTCAAACAAGTACTGTCTAGCTGGCCTATTTTCATTTTCTTGTTACTCCTGCATTGTTGGATAAATAATGGTATTTTGCATCCATAAAAGAGTGAGTATACATTGGAAAGGACTAGTTCTACAAGTAAGTAGTTCACTTATCTGATGGGATCTGTCTGTTCCAGTATAAATTCATTGCTATGAAATACTGGCTGTAAGAGCCATGAATATGGAATTAGGTAAGAGGTAGAGAAAAGAGCTCATGCATACTGTAGAAGAAAGAAGCATGTATAAACTGAGCAAAGAAACACATTTCCTGGGGGACAACATAAAATAAAACAAATGTTGAGAAAAGTGAGAGACATGGGCATGGAAAAGAGAGATTTCAGAAGACTAGCAATTGAGTTTTAAAAAGTATCAACTTGCCCTTCCTGTAGTTAGTGTGCCTCCAGGCTGATGGCCTGATTTTAGTGGCTGAAAGCTAGGGTAAGAAAGGAGTCTGGGAAGACATTGCTGGCTTCTTATTGGGTTTTCACTCCAAGGGCAGGCATTTTCATCCAAGCTTATGTTCCTCCCTTGTCACGTTGACTAGCATTTCTCTCTTTATTACAAAGATATTTTTAACCACTTTATTGAGATACAATTTACATTTCATAAAATTCACCCATTATAAGCATACATACAGTCTGAAGAGTTTTACTAAATTTATACAGTTGTGCAACCATCACCCCAATCCAATTTGGAACATTTCCATCAGCCCAACAAGTTCCCCTATGCCTGTTTTCAGTCACTTCCCATTCCTATTCCCAGCCCTAGGCAACCACTAAACTGCTTTCTATCCCTATAGATTTGCCTTTTCTGAATATCTCATATAAACAGAATTACACAAGATACGGTCTTCCGTGTCTGCCTTTTTTCACTTAGCATAATGTTTTTGAGGTTCATACATGTTGTAGCATGTATCAATACTTTGTTCCTTTTTATTGCTGAGTAGTCTTTCAGTGTCTGGATATATACCACATTTTGTTTATCCATTCACCAGTTGATGGACATCTGGATTGTTTCCAGATTTGGACTACTATAAATAATGCTGCTACGAACATTCAGGTAGAAGTCTTTGTGTGGACATATGTTTTAATTTCTTTTGGGTAGATACCCTGGAGGGTCATATGATAAATGAACATTTAACTAAACTGTTTTCCAAAGTGGTTCTACCATTTTATATTCCCACTAGCAATACAGGAGGATTCTAATTTGTCCGCATCCTATTCAACACTTGGTACTGTCATTCTTTGAGTGTAGACTTTTTGGTGGGTGTGTAGTATTATCTCATTGTGGTTTTAATTTGCATTTCCCTAGTGAGTCATGATGGTAAGCATCTTTTCTTGTGTTTCTTGGCAACTTGTATATCTTCTTTAATGAAGTGTCTACTTAAATCATTTTGCATGGATATTTTGTAGTTTAGATGAGGGGGTAGAAGTGGAAAGAATGTGACTATGCTAGGAGAGTTGTGCACTCCTCCCTTCTACAGATTAATTAGACTTTGTTTCTTTTTAGAGTTGTTTCGGGTTTTTTGTTTTGTTTTGTTTTGTTTTGAATAAGTAGAGGACTAAAATGGTCCATAGTAGCCCCTGGGCTAAACACAATTTCTGAAGACATTGATAATTTTCTAAGTATAGTAAGACTAGAGTTTCTCTGTTCCAGAGCAGAGACAAAGTTACCTTAAATTACTATGGGTGACATGTTACAAAATGCTTTCACATGTCTCATCTCATTGATTCCTCACAGTTGCTCCGTGAGGTACTAGAGTCAGCCCTCTGTATCTGCAGGTTCCACATCTGTGGATTCAACCAACCTCAAATCGAAAGTATTCAGAAAAAAAAATTCTAGAAAGTTCCAAAAAGCAAAACTTGAATTTGCTGTGCACGGGCAACTATTTATAGAGCATTTACATCGCATGTACAACTGCATTAGGTATTGCAAGTACTCTGTAGATGATTTAAAGTATACAGAAGGATGTGCTAGGTTGTATGGAAATACTTTACCATTTTATATAAAGGACGCGAACACCTGAGGATCTTGGTATCTGCGTGCGGTCCTAGAACCAATACCCAAGGATACAGAGGGATGACTGCACTTTTATTATCTGCTTTTTACAGGTGAGACTGATTAGGGAAGTGACTTGTACAAGTGTAATCAGTTGGTAAGTTGGTAGAGCTGCGTTTTGACCCCAGGTCTGGCTCCCAATCCTCTACTTTTTCCACTATATCAGACAGCCACACTTTAAAGTCCACTCTGGTTTCATGTATCAGAACTGCAGCAAAGCTCAGACTAGCACCTTCAGGATATCACTTGTAGGAATAGCTGCTGGACAAACTTGCAGGAAGCATTTCCTCCATTACCTGATTGAATGGTTTTGCCCATTTTCCCTTGGCCCAGATGTCTGCATCTCTGTATTATGGACAACCTGATTGTAATCTGGAAACAATGAAGACTCAGAACATCTGTTGCGAGGAGGAAAGCTAATAAATGAGATGGCATGTTCTGATTGGAGATTATTTTAGGAACAAATCAGTTTACATAAAATCAACTAAACAATGTTTGACAAAATGCTAAGTTGTAGGGTCAAAATATTGTAAAAAAAAAATTAAATGGAGAAATAAGAATACTAATGTCTGTATAAAATGGGAGAAATTATTTTTTAATTTATTATATTCCGTGGTCTCTAAGGTCTTAAGAATGTTTTATTGTAGGGGTTTGGGTAACAGTTCTGCATCATTCAAGGGCACACTTTTAAACATTTTTATCTGTTTTGCCTCATAAATCACTGAGACTGCACCAGAATTTCAGTATTTTAATATCCGTATGAAGACTCCCAAACTGCCTCACATACTCAGATACAGCATGCACACACACACAAACACATCCTTTGTTAGATGTTATGCCTTGTTTGGGGTTGGAAAATGGGGTTATTACTGCTGGGGTATGCAAAAGAAATATAAAACACAGTGCCTTCCCCTAAAGAGCTTACAAGTAATGAAGCAGTCACTATTCACACATAGAGAACAATTAGGAAGTGATATAAGTCAGAACCTAAGAAACTGCTAAACGGAGCACAAGAGCATAAGGATTGTGACAAGGAAAGGATCATTGGAAGCTGAGTGCTACGACCAAAACAGCTAGCACAGCACTGCATTCTATTTATTTGACATCAAGTATATTAAACTTTAAAAATTACATACTACAGGTTCATTGTAGAAATTTAGAAATTACAGAAAAGTGAAAATAAATTAATCCACTCCTAATCCTGCTAGCCAGAGATAACCACTGTTTGGACACATACTTACTGTATATGTGTTGCTTTCAAACTAGAAATGTTAGCTGCTCTTAAAATAAATTGACAAAAACTCCTCTATTCTGAAAAGCAATCATTATCACTCATTCGCCCTAGCAGTATATCGCCGAGTGTGTTCCCCAGAACTTATTTTTTTAAGCGTTCCCCTAACAAGCATATGAAAAGATGCTCAAAATTACTAATCATTAGGAAAATGCAAATCGAAGCCACAATGAGATAACACCTATTTGGGTGTCTACTCTCAATAAAAACAGAAAATAACAAGAGTTGTCAAGAACGTGGAGAAACTGGGATCCTTGTGCCCTGTTGATGGGAATGTAAAATGGTGCAACCACCATGGAAGACAGTATGGCGGTTCCTCAAAAAATTAAAAATAAAATTACCATGTGATACAGCAATTCCATTTCTGGGTACATATCCAAAAGAATTGAAAGCAGAATCTCCAAGAGATATTTGCACACCCATGTTCGTAGCAGCATTATTTATAGTAGCCAAGAGGTGGAAGCAACCCAAGTGTCCATCAATGTATGAATGGATAAACAAAATGTGGTATGTACATGCAACGAAACATTATTCAGCCTAGAAGGAAATCCTCTCACTTGCTACAACGTGGATGAACCTTGTAGACGTTATGCTAAGTGAAATAAGCCAGTCACAAAAGGACAAATACCGTATAATTACACTTAAATGAAGTACCTAGAATAGTCAAGTTCATAGAGACAGAAAGTAGAATGGTGGATGCTAGGAGCTCGGGGGAGGGGGAAATGGGAAGTTGTTGTTTAATGGGTGCAGAGTTTCAGTTTTGCAAAATGAAAATGTTCTGGAAATTGGTTGCACAGCAATGTGAGCATACATAACACTACTGAACTATATATTTTTAAATGGTTAAGATGGTAAATGTTGTGTGTATTTTACCACAGTTTAAAAATATTTTCAAAAGCATTCCATATGCTCAAATAATTTAGTTTGTTTACATCAGGACTTAGAACCTTTACTATGCTAATGTGCATTATTTTGCTCCAAGAAGCGACGTAGCGTAATGTGTTTTCCCGACTTATCTGACCATGGATCTCTTTTTCCACACTATTATGGAACTAGGGAAGATATATTAAGGATTTCACCCTAGGAAATATTACTATGAAGTGTTGGTGATTTAATATCTTACCTCTCCAACAGACATTTTATTTCAGGAAGACACCTGGGATGATCAATGTTTATCCCAAAGGAGTGGGTCTCTACAGATAGAATGTCAAGCCCTGCAAGTGCCTAAGAAGGAAAAGATTTGGGGGCATAGTGCCACCCAGCATCTCTCTGATCTCTGCTTGTCAACAGCCAACTATTCTGCCTGCTTGCAAGGTCAGCCCTGCATTTAGGCAATTGAGAGACGAGACCATCAAATTTAGAAAGTATTCTTGGCGGGGCAGGGAGCAATCTTTAGTACCTCATTATAAAGTTTCATGATTTCATTAAGGCATCCAGTCATTCTAGTACAGATAGCAGGCATTTCTAAGCAGGAACTTTAATGCAGTGCTGGATACTTTGGATGAACAGGATTCAGGTCAAGGGAAAGATAATTCTCTGGGTTGAATATCTTCGTGTGTAATTCAAAACGAGAGGTTGCTAGTAGGTTTAAATGTACTGTAGTTGAGTTAAAGGAGGATGTCATGGTTAAAAGCCAAGAATTTCCTCTAGGAGCAGGTGAAAAAACAGCTGACATTCCCGGTTGTTTTTCTAAGTGTTTAAAATGACTTTTCCAGACCTAAAGCCTGTAAGCATTTTATTAACATTTGATTAGCAATTATTCCTTACTGCGTTGAAGCTGCAATTAGATCAGGTTTCCTTGCATTGCCATCAAAAAAACAAAAAAAACCCCACAAAATCCTGAGCCCCCAAAACTCAACTCTCTTTCACAAAGAATCATTCCAAAATGATTTCCCCTTTTCCTCTCCTTAACAATCTCTAAAAATCATAGACTGTCAGAGCTAGGAAAGACTTAGAGCTCATGCAACTCCCTCCTTATATATATGGGGAAACCAAGGCCCAAAGAGGGGAAGAGATTTCCCCCAAGACCCAAAGAGTGACAGAGCTGAGAACACCTGACTGTCCTTTGCCAATACACTGTGCCAACTCATTAGAAGATGATCTGCAGGGGCCCAATATAGCTATGACTCCAGGTCAAATTTGTTTATAATTTATTAGACAAGCAGATAACAAGGGTTTTTATTTGAACGCCAGAATGCAATTTCTCTTAGGTAATATAATTTGTAGGCAGAGCATGAAACTTAAAACCTGAAATAAATCAGTGTTCACAACACGTAAGAATGTACAGTCAACTATAATGTGACATTTTGTTTTCTGTGTAAACATATAGCAATTAGGTCAGATATATCCAGTGGAATTACTTGGTGGCTTTGATTTATGTGGATGCCCATAGCAGATTTATTCGGATTCTGAAGGGAATTGTTATTGTGAATTAACAGGTTTTATAGGAACTCTGTATGATATACCCTATTTGTAAATGATACACAGACTATATAGCTAAATAAAAACCAGGAAATAGTTGACTCGATAGGAAAGTTTGGTTAGAATATAACAGAGATAAAATGTATGTTGCTTGAAAAAATAGGGGTGGGGTACTTTTTGGTAATGTTCGTATTCACTTGCTAATTAACATAACGGTGTATATGTATTTAAGACCGTATGCCATTAAGCAGTTTAAAGGCTATCAACAGTCAACCAACTATTAGGATGACAGTTCTGGTGTCAAACAGTGGTTTATTTCATTGTTCTCTTCAGGGGTTCTTAGTACGTTAGAATAGTTAGAATTGGGACGTGCGGGTTTCAGTAGTTTCTTGGGAGAAGCCATCAACTACATAAACAACTCCATTGGTTTATAAATGCAGGTGTTGAGATAGCTTCAGTCTAGTTATTTTAAGGTAGCTAAACTTCATCTCTACAACAACCTCAAATGGAAAATTTATAAACAACAGTAACAACAAGAAAAATAACGGTGGACTTAAGGATTGTTAAAATGCCTAAACCATCAACACTAAAAGTCAAACTGATTAAGCCATATTTTCCCTCTGTCCTAGACTCTAGGCTCCTGGTGTGATTGACAGATGTCAAAAAGGTGCAGTGGTGCAAACAGGAAGCCTAGTAGGCAGCTCTTTCATAAGGAGAATTAATGGCTTGGTAAATATGTAGTACTTGGAGTAAGAAATTGTACGCCTACACCCAATGTCCACAGGGCACTCTGTTAACTCAGGCAATCACCGTAGATAGATTGCCCACAGAATCATTTGTTTTCCTTATATAATTGGAATGTATTTAGAATTTGCCACTTTTCTGTTTTTGTAAAAATAGGCTCCAAAATATTACGTGTGGTGTCCTAAGTTACCTGTGGATTGGAACAGATAAAGCTTTGACTGCTCCAACCAGGTTTAGCAGTAGGCCTCTTGTTGAATTTGTACCTATCAGACAGAAAGCCAGCACCATTAGTTTAAAGGAAAGAGTGCAGCCATGTTCCAAAAGCATCAGATGGTAATATTTCTTTTGTAAGTTGAAACTGGAAATATGATGGAAATTTCAGAAATGTAACAACCTCATAGGCCGAGTTTCCCACTTGGTATCCAGAGAGTCATTTGCACAGCCCTATTACTATTTTTTTTTTAAACACCTTTATTGGAGTATAATTGCTTTACAATGGTGTGTTAGTTTTTGCTTTATAACAAAGTGAATTAGTTATACATATACATACATATGTTCCCATATTTCTTCCCTCTTGCGTTTCCCTCCCTTCCACCCTCCCTATCCCACCCCTCTAGGTGGTCACAAAGCACCGAGCTGATCTCCCTGTGCTATGTGGCTGCTTCCCACTAGCTATCTGTTTTACATTTCGTAGTGTACACATGTCCATGCCACTCTCTCACCCTGTCACAGCTTACCCTTCCCCCTCCCCATATCCTCAAGTCCATTCTCTAGTAGGTCTGTGTCTTTATTCCCACCTTGCCCCTAGGTTCTTCATGACCATTTTTTTCCCCTTAGATTCCATATATATGTGTTAGCATACGGTATTTGTTTTTCTCTTTCTGACTTACTTCACTCTGAATGACAGACTCTAGGTCCATCCACCTCACTACAAATAACTCAATTTCGTTTCTTTTTATGGCTGAGTAATATTCCATTGTATATATGTGCCACATCTCCTTTATCCATTCATCTGTTGCTGGACACTTAGGTTGCTTCCATGTCCTGGCTATTGTAAACAGAGCTGCAATGAACATTTTGGTACATGTCTCTTTTTGAATTATGGTTTTCTCAGGGTATATGCCCAGGAGTGGGATTGCTGGGTCATATGGTAGTTCTATTTTTAGTTTTTTAAGGAACCTCCATACTGTTCCCCATAGTGGCTGTATCAATTTACATTCCCACCAACAGTGCAATAGGGTTCCCTTTTCTCCACACCCTCTCCAGCATTTATTGTTTGTAGATGTTTTGATGATGGCCATTCTGACCAGTGTGAGATGATGTCTCACTGTAGTTTTGATTTGCATTTCTCTAATGATTAGTGATGTTGAGCATTCTTTCATGTGTCTGTTGGCAATCTGTATATCTTCTTTGGAGAAATGTCTATTTAAGTCTTCTGCCCATTTTCGGATTGGGTTGTTTGTTTTTGTGATATTGAGCTGCATGAACTGCTTGTAAATTTTGGAGATTAATCCTTTGTCCGTTGTTTCATTTGCAAATGTTTTCTCCCATTCTGAGGGTTGTCTTTTCGTCTTGTTTATGGTTTCCTTTGCCGTGCAAAAGCTTTTAAGTTTCATTAGGTCCCATTTGTTTATTTGTGTTTTTATTTCCATTTCTCTAGGAGTTGGGTCAAAAAGGATCTTGCTGTGATTTATGTCATAGAGGGTTCTGCCTATGTTTTCCTCTAAGAGTTTGATAGTGTTTGGCCTTACATTTAGGTCTTTAATCCATTTTGAGTTTATTTTTGTGTATGGTGTTAGGGAGTGTTCTAATTTCATACTTTTACATGTAACTGTCCAGTTTTCCCAGCACCACTTATTGAAGAGGCTGTCTTTTCTCCACTGTATATGCTTGCCTCCTTTATCAAAGATAAGGTGACCATATGTGCGTGGGTTTATCTCTGGGCTTTCTATCCTGTTCCATTGATCTATGTTTCTGTTTTTGTGCCAGTGCCATACTGTCTTGATTACTGTAGCTTTGTAGTATAGTCTGAAGTCAGGGAGCCTGATTCCTCCAGCTCCGTTTTTCGTTCTCAGGATTGCTTTGGCTATTCGGGGTCTTTTGTGTTTCCATACAAATTGTGAAATTTTTTGTTCTAGTTCTGTGAAAAATGCCTGTGGTACTTTGATAGGGATTGCACTGAATCTGTAGATTGCTGTGGTTAGTAGAGTCATTTTCACAATGTTGATTCTTCCAATCTAAGAACATGGTATATCTCTTCATCTCTCCATCTCATGTATCATCTTTAATTTCTTTCATCAGTGTCTTATACTTTTCTGCATACAGGTCTTTTGTCTCCTTAGGTAGGTGTATTCCTAGATATTTTATTCTTTTTGTTGCAGTGGTAAATGGGAGTGTTTTCTTAATTTCTCTTTCAGATTTTTCATCATTAGTGTGTAGGAATGCTAGAGATTTCTGTGCACTAATTTTGTATCCTGCTACTTTACCAAATTCATTGATTAGCTCTAGTAGTTTTCTGGTAGCATCGTTAGGATTCTCTATGTATAATATCATGTCATCTGCAAACAGTGACAGCTTTACTTCTTCTTTTCCAATTGGTTTCCTTTTATTTCTTTTTCTTCTCTGATTGCTGTGGCTAACACTTCCAAAACTATGTTGAATAATAGTGGTGAGAGTGGGCAACCTTGTCTTGTTCCTGATCTTAGTGGAAATGGTTTCAGTTTTTCACCATTGAGGACGATGTTGGCTGTGGGTTTGTCATATATGGCCTTTATTATGTTGAGGAAAGTTCCCTCTATGCCTACTTTCTGCAGGGCTTTTATCATAAATGGGTGTTGAATTTTGTCGAAAGCTTTCTCTGCATCTATTGAGATGATCATATGGTTTTTCTCCTTCAATTTGTTAATATGGTGTATCACATTGATTGATGCGTGTATATTGAAGAATCCTTGCATTCCTGGAATAAACCCCACTTGATCATGGTGTATGATCCTTTTAATGTGCGGTTGGATTCTGTTTGCTAGTATTTTGTTGAGGATTTTTGCATCTTTGTTCATCAGTGATATTGGCCTGTAGTTTTCTTTCTTTGTGACATCTTTGTCTGGTTTTGGTATCAGGGTGATGGTGGCCTCGTAGAATGAGTTTGGGAGTGTTCCTCCCTCTGCTATATTTAGGAAGAGTTTGAGAAGGATAGGTGTTAGCTCTTCTCTAAATGTTTGATAGAATTCGCCTATGAAGCCACCTGGTCCTGGGCTTTTGTTTGTTGGAAGATTTTTAATCACAGTCTCAGTTTCAGTGCTCGTGATTGGTCTGTTCATATTTTCTATTTCTTCCTGGTTCAGTCTCGGAAGGTTGTGCATTTCTAAGAATTTGTCCATTTCTTCCAGGTTGTCCATTTTATTGGCATAGAGTTGCTTGTAGTAATCTCTCATGATCCTTTGTATTTCTGCAGCGTCAGTTGTTACTTCTCCTTTTTCTTTTGTAATTCTATTGATCTGAGTCTTCTCCCTTTTTTTCTTGATGAGTCTGGCTAATGGTTTATCAATTTTCTTTATCTTCTCAAAGAACCAGCTTTTAGTTTTATTGATCTTTGCTATCGTTTCCTTCATTTCTTTTTCATTTATTTCTGATCTGATCTTTACGATTTCTTTCCTTCTGCTAACTTTGGGGATTGTTTGTTCTTCTTTCTCTAAGTGCTTTAGGTGTAAGGTTAGGTTGTTTATTTGAAATGTTTCTTGTTTCTTAAGGTAGGATTGTATTGCTATAAACTTCCCTCTTAGAACTGCTTTTGCTGCGTCCAGTAGGTTTTGGGTTGTCGTGTTTTCATTCTCATTTGTTTCAAGGTATTTTTTGATTTCCTCTTTGATTTCTTCAGTGATCTCTTGGTTATTAAGTAGTGTATTGTTTAGCCTCCACGTGTTTGTATTTTTTTACAGATTTTTTCCTGTAATTGACATCTAGTCTCATAGCATTGTGGTCGGAAAAGATACTTGATACGATTTCAATTTTCTTAAAATTACCAAGGCTTGATTTGTGACCCAAGATATGATGTATCCTGGAGAATGTTCCATGAGCACTTGAGAAGAATGTGTATTCTGTTGTTTTTGGATGGAATGTCCTATAAATATCAATTAAGTCCATCTTGTTTAATGTATCATTTAAAGCTTGTGTTTCCTTATTTATTTTCATTTTGGATGATCTGTGCATCGGTGAAAGTGGGGTGTTAAAGTCCCCTACTATGATTGTGTTACTGTCGATTTCTCGTTTTATGGCTGTTAGTATTTGCCTTACGTGTTGAGGTGCTCCAATGTTGGGTGCATAAATATTTACAATTGTTATATCTTCTTCTTGGCTCGATCCCTTGATCATTATGTAGTGTCCTTCTTTGTCTCTTGTAATATTCTTTATTTTAAAGTCTATTTTGTCTGATATGAGAGTTGCTACTCCAGCTTTCTTTTGCTTTCCATTTGCATGGAATATCTTTTTCCATCCCCTCACTTTCAGTCTGTATGTGTCCCTAGGTCTGAAGTGGGTCTCTTGTAGAGAGCATATATACAGGTCTTGTTTTTGTATCCATTCAGCCAGTCTGTATCTTTTGGTTGGAGCATTGAATCCTTTTACATTTAAGGTAATTATCAGTATATATGTTCCTATTACCATTTTCTTAATTGTTTTGGGTTTGTTATTGTAGGTCTTTTCCTTCTCTTGTGTTTCCTGCCTAGAGAAGTTCCTTTAGCATTTGTTGTAAAGCTGGTTTGGTGGTGCTGAATTCTCTTAGCTTTTGCTTGTCTGTAAAGCTTTTAATTTCTCCATCAAATCTGAATGAGTTCCTTGCTGGGTAGAGTAATCTTGGTTGTACGTTTTTCTCCTTCATCACTTTAAATATGTCCTGCCACTCCCTTCTGGCTTGCAGAGTTTCTGCTGAAAGATCAGCTGTTAACCTTATGGGGATTCCCTTGTGTGTTATTTGTTGTTTTTCCCTTGCTGCTTTTAATATTTGTTCTTTGTATTTAATTTTTGATAGTTTGATTAATATGTGTCTTGGCGTGTTTCTCCTTGGATTTATCCTGTATGGGACTCTCTGTGCTTCCAGGACTTGATTAACTATTTCCTTTCCCATATTAGGGAAGTTTTCAACTATAATCTCTTCAAATATTTTCTCAGTCCCTTTCTTTTTCTCTTCTTCTTCTGGGACCCCTGTAATTCGAATGTTGGTGCATTTAATGTTTTCCCAGAGGTCTCTGAGACTGTCCTCAATTCTTTTCATTCTGTTTTCTTTATTCTGCTCTGCAGTAGTTATTTCCACTATTTTATCTTCCAGGTCACTTATCCGTTCTTCTGCCTCAGTTATTCTGCTGTTGATTCCTTCTAGAGAAGTTTTAATTTCATTTATTGTGTTGTTCATCACTGTTTGTTTGCTCTTTAGTTCTTCTAGGTCCTTGTTAAACGTTTCTTGTATTTTCTCTATTCTATTTCCAAGATTTTGGATCATCTTTACTGTCATTATTCTGAATTCTTTTTCACGTAGACTGCCTATTTCCCCTTCATTTGTTAGGTCTGGTGGGTGTTTGCCTTGCTCCTTCATCTGCTGTGTGTTTTTCTGTCTTCTTATTTTGCTTAACTTACTGTGTTTGGGGTCTCCTTTTTGCAGGCTGCAGGTTCGTGGTTCCCCTTGTTTTTGGTGTCTGCCCCCAGTGGCTAAGGTTGGTTCAGTGGGTTGTGCAGGTTTCCTGGTGAAGGGGACTAGTGCCTGTGTTCTGGTGGATGAGGCTGGATCTTGTCTTTCTGGTGAGCAGGACCGCATCTGGCGGTGTGTTTTGGGGTGTCTGTGGCCTTATTATGATTTTAGGCAGCCTCTCTGCTAACGGATGGGGTTGTGTTCCTGTCTTGCTAGTTGTTTGGCATAGGGTGTCCTGCACTGTAGCTTGCTGGTCGTTGAGTGAAGCTGGGTCTTAGCAGTGAGATGGAGATCTCTGGGAGATTTTCACCATTTGATATTATGTGGAGCTGGGAGGTCTCTTGTGGACCGGTGTCCTGAACTTGGCTCTCCCACCTCAGTGGCACAGCCCTGACGCCTGGCTGGAGCACCAAGAGCCTTTCTCCCACACGGCTCAGAATCAAAGGGAGGAAAAATAGAAAGAAAGAAGATAAAATACAATAAAATAATGTAAAATAAAATAAAATAGTTATTAAAATAGAAAATAATTAAGAAAAAAATTTTTAAATGTAGAAAAAAAAACGGACAGACAGAACCCTAGGACAAATGGTAAAAGCAAAGCTATACAGACAAAATCACACACAGAAGCATACACATACACACTCACAAAAAGAGAAAGAGGCTCCCAAAGTCCACCTCCTCAATTTGGGATAATTCGTTGTCTATTCAGGTATTCCAGAGATGATGCAGGGTACATCAAGTTGTTTGTGGAGCTTTAATCCGCTGCTCCTGAGGCTGCTGGGAGAGATTTCCCTTTCTCTTCTTTGTTCGCACAGCTCCCGGGGTTCAGCTTTGGATTTGGCCCCGCCTCTGCGTGTAGGTCGCCTGAGGGCGTCTGTTCCCGCCCAGACAGGATGGGGTTAAAGGAGCAGCTGTTTCGGGGGCTCTGGCTCACTCAGGCCGGGGGGAGGGAGGGGTACGGATGCGTGGCAAGCCTGCGGCAGCAGAGGCCAGCGTGATGTAGCACCTGCGTGAGGCGCGCCGTGTGTTCTCCCGGGGAAGTTGTCCCTGGATCACGGGAGCCTGGCCGTGGCGGGCTGCACCGGCTCCCGGGAAGGGAGGTGTGGAGAGTGACCTGTGCTCGCACACAGGCTTCTTGGTGGCGGCAGCAGCAGCCTTAGCGTCTCATGTCCGTCTCTGGGGTCCGCGCTGTTGGCCGCGGCTCGCGCCCGCCTCTGGGGTCCGCGCTGATAGCCGCGGCTCGCGCCCGTCTCTGAAGTTCGTTTAGGCGGTGCTCTGAATCCCCTCTCCTCGCGCACCCGGAAACAAAGAGGCAAGAAGAAGTCTCTTGCCTCTTCGGCAGCTGCAGACTTTTTCCCGGTCTCCCTCCCGGCTAGCTGTGGCGCACTAACCCCTTCAGGCTGTGTTCACGCCGCCAACCCCAGTCCTCTCCCTGCGATCCGACCGAAGCCCGAGCCTCAGCTCCCAGGCCCCGCCCGCCCCGGCGGGCGAGCAGACAAGCCTCTCGGGCTGGTGAGTGCTGGTCGGCGCCGATCCTCTGTGCGGGAATCTCCGCTTTGCTCTCCGCACCCCTGTGGCTGTGCTCTCCTCCGTGGCTCCGAAGCTTCCCCCCTCTGCCACCCGCAGTCTCCGCCCGCGAAGGGGCTCCTAGTGTGTGGAAACCTTTCCTCCTCCACAGCTCCCTCCCACTGGTGCAGGTCCCGTCCCTATTCTTTTGTCTCTGTCTTTTCTTTTTTCATTTGCCCTACCCAGGTATGTGGGGGAGTTTCTTGCCTTTTGGAAAGTCTGAGGTCTTCTGCCAGCATTCAGTGGGTGTTCTGTAGGAGCTGTTCCACATGTAGATGTATTTCTGATGTATCTGTGGAGAGGAAGGTGATCTCTGCGTCCTACTCTTCCGCCATCTTGAAGCTCCTCCCCTATTACTATTAACAGTAGGAATGACTTCAACTCTCCCAGGAAACCATAACCTTCCAATACATTATTCATGGTTTAGGAATCATTTTGATTTTCTACCTCAAGAATTTAGCCAAATGACAACTATTTAGTGAACTCTTGTTTCCAGTGTTTCTTCATGTGCTAAAACTGTATAGGCCCTTGTCATATCAGAACTGGCTATGTTGCTTCTCCTTGATGGCCCTTCTCCTTGCATGGCACACTTTCCGTGGTCTGAATGAGTGCTGAAGGCAAATCCATGAAAGATTTTTGTGGAAGACTGAGGTCACTGAGACTTTGGTGTAATAAGATAATTGATGTGCTGGTATAATAGTTTTCAGGCAAATTGAAATAGAAAAATAAAATAAAGGTTTTCCCTTAAAATTATTCCAGGAAAATATCTTTTCACAGGAGGGGACACCCAGTCGTATCAATAAAGAGTAGAATTTTCAATGACCTCCCTAATGTCAACAATAGGAAGTTTATTTCTAAATTTGGGGTTGCAAATTTTTCCCAGTTGGTTGCTTCCCTTTTTTCTCTTTTAATTGAGATAAAATACACATGCCATAAAATTTACCCTATTAAAATGTATGATCTACTGGTTATTAGTATATTGACCGAGTTGTACAACCATCACCATCATCATCACTATCTAATTCCAGAACATTTTCATCACCCCCAAAAGAAACCCCATAATATTAGCAGTCACTCCCCATTCTCCCCTCCCCCAGCCTGTGGCAACCACTAATCTACTTTCTATGAATTTGCCTATACTGAACATTTTATGTAAGTGGCATCCTATAACATGTGGTCCTTTTGACTGGCTTATTTCACTTAGCATAATATGTTCAAGCTTCATCCAATGAGGTGATAGCTCATTGTGGTTTTGATTTGCATTTCAGTAATGACTCACGATGTTGAATATCTTTTCATTGGCCATTTCTGTATCTTCTTTAGACAAATGTTTACTCAGATCCTTTTTGCATTTTAAAAATTGGGTTGTCTTTTTATTTTTTACTTATAAGAGTTCATTAGATAATCTGGATACAAGACCCTTATCAGATATGTGGTTTGCAAAAAATTTTTCCCAGTCTGTGAGTTGTCTTTTCACTTTTTTGATAGTGATTTTTAATTAATTTTTATTGGAGTATATTGCTTTATAATGTTGTGTTGGTTTCTACTGTACAGCAAAATGAGTCAGCTATACATATACATATATCCCCTCTTTTATTTATTTATTTGTTTTTTGGCTGCATTGGGTCTTCATTGCTATGCATGGGCTTTCTCTAGTTGTGGCGAGCGGGAACTAATCTTCGTTGCGGTGTGCGGGCTTCTCATTGCGGTGGCTTCTCTTGTTGCAGAGCATGGACTCTAAGCACGCGGGCTTCAGTATTTGTGGCACACGGGCTTAGTAGTTGTGGCTCGCGGGCTGTAGAGCGCAGGCTCAGTAGTTGTGGTGCACGGGCTTTGTTGCTCCGAGGTATGTGGGATCTTCCCGGACCAGGGCTCGAACTTGTGTCCCCTGCATTGGCAGGCGGGTTCTTAACCACTGTGCCACCAGGGAAGTCCCTATCCCCTCTTTTTTGGATTTCCATCCCATTTAGGTCACCACAGTGCATTAAGTAGAGTTCCCTGTGCTATACGGTATGTTCTCATTAGTTATCTGTTTTATACATAGTATCAACAGTGTATACATGTCAGTCCCAATCTCCCTTGATAGTGTTTTTTGATGCACAAAAGTTTTTCATTTTGATGAAGTCCAATTTATCTGTTTTTTTTCTTTTGTACTTATGCTTTGCCTCACCGAAGTTCACAAAGATTTACCTCTGTGTTTTCCTTTAAGAGCTTTATTGTTTTACATTTTGGCCTTTGGTCACTTTGAGTTAATTTTTGTATATGATATGAGGTAGGGATCAAAAATCATTCTTTTACTTATGGATATCCGGTTTCCTCAGCACCAGTTAGTTTATAATGTTATTTAAGTCTTTTATGGCCTGTTGATCTTCTGTCTAGTTGCTCTCCCCATTATTTAAAATGGGGTATTACTATCTATAGTTACTATTTTTGAGTTGCCTATTTTTCCTTTCAATTCTGTCAGTTTTTACTTCATGTCTTTTCAAGTTCTGTTGTTAGATACATATACATTTATAATTGTGAATTATTGGTATTGACCCTCAGTCTTTTAAAAAATTACCTTCTTTGTCTATAGTACCAGTTTTTGTCTTAAAATAAATTTTATCTGATATTAGTGTAGCCACTCTAGCTCTTTTTAAGTTACTCTTTGCATAGTATATTTTTCCATCTTTTTACTTTCAACCTATTTTTGTCTTTGAATGTGAAGTATATCTCTTATAGGCAGTGTATCATTAGATCTCTGCCTTTAGATTGGAGAGTTTAATCCAATTAGTTAATGTCATTACTGATACAGTAGGATTTAGATCTGTCATTTAGCTATTTGTTTTCTACATATCTTATGTCTCTTTTTTTCTCTCTATTGCTCCATTACTGCCTTTTGCGTTAAATATTTTATAGTTTGTCATTTAATTCCCTTGTCATTCACTTTATTACATTTAAAAAATTATTTTATTAGTAGTTGCCCTGTGGATTACAATTAACATCTTAATTTATAACAATCTAATTTGCATTAATACCAACTTAACATTACTACTATATAGCTTTGTTCCCTCTCCCCTCCTTTGTGCTGTTATTGTCATACAGTTTACATCTTTATAAGCCCATCAACTCATATTTCTAATTATATCTTTATGCAATTGTCCTTTAAAAGCAATAGGAAAAAGTATTTACTAAGCAAAAATGTAATAATAATAATAACAACAACCTATGGAGTTACCTTTTCTAGTTTTCTTCATTTCTTCCTACTACTTTTGGGTTACTGTCTAGTATCCTTTCATTTAGGCTGAAAGGACTCCCTTTAGTATTTCTTACAGGGCATGTCTAATAGTGACAAACTCCCTCAGCTTTTGTTTATCTGGGAATGTCTTCATTTTTTGAGGGACAGTTTTGCTGGATATAGAACTCTTAGTGGACAGTTTTGGTTTTTTTTTTTTTTCTTTCCACGTTTTGAGTCTCTTATCCCACTGCCTTCTGGGCTTCTTAGTTTTTTATGAGAAATTAGCTGTTAATCCTGTTGATTATTACTTGTACGTGATGAGTTGCTTCTCTCACTGCTTTCATAATTCTCCCTTTGTCTTTGATTTTAAACGCAGAGCTGTGAGAAATAGTAGGTTTGGATAATTATTTAACATAGAGCTAGAAAGTGGAATTTCACAAAGCAATGCAGGGAATGATTGTGCTCCTCTAAAAGGAAGGTAGTGTTTCTAAGTGTACAGGTTCTGCTTGCATAAAGGAGGTATTATCTTAATGACAAAAGCGAAGGAGCTATTTTCCCAGTTGAGTTGATGGAAAAATCTTTTTTCTGGCTGGTATAACTAGAATAAGAAACAGAAGTCAAGCTGGAGTGATGTGGAGTAGGGACATGTTTTGGGAAGGAGAAGAACTTGTTTAGCAGTAACAGCAGCCTCCTATAAAGCCCTGTGGCCCTCTAGGTTTATATTACTAATTAAGGCAGTTGTGCACTTGTTTTCCATTAATTAAGGTATCTGCATAAGTGTGAGTACCCAAGTGAGTGAATTTGTTGGACACTTTGTCCCTGATGTTGTGGGTGGTGCATTTATAGCAGAAGGTCTCTGCACTGTTAACTCACAGATAATGATGCTGGAATTTAGTTCAAACTTGTAGAGTCACTACATATAACTTCACTGATGGTTACACTGTATATATCCCTGTCTGTTTCTGGAACCATGAAAACACAAGATGTCGACCATCTGAAATGTCAGGGTAGTCCTTAAATATAGTTGTTATTTAAAGATGTATAAATTACAACCAGCCCACCAAATCTAATCTTCGGGACAGCAACATATTTGAAGTTTCAATTTAGTTGAAAGCCACCATAACTTAGGAATTCACCATTTGTTTTAACAAAATTCATCAAACACTTAAATGTGTATAAGTAAAGAGAGTAGGAAACAAAATGGAATTATGTTTAATTGAATGCAAATGCAAGGATTTCAGTATGATTAAGCCTCTCTGAGATGTTTTCAACCAGAATTACTTGGGAATAGACAGAAGAGATGAATGGGAGAAAATAAGGAAGTACCAGTACTTTGGCAGGTGGATTTATCCACCTAATCAGGAGCAGATAAGATGAGGACTTTGGAAGCTTTTATTCCACTGCTTTTCACACCTTCTAGAGAAGAACTCCTTGTGGACTATATATTTCTTGAGGGCAAGCTCCATGTTCTATTATTATCTCTTGCCCATGCCGACCTGGAAATCGGCTGCCACATGTTCCCAGGGGCCATGCTATTCTCTTCCTAGCCTGTGCTTTGACCAGCTTTGGCTAAGGATCCAGGAAGAAGAACCTCATTGCCCTTTTTTCTGTAACTAAAGGCATTTTGCAACTCTCAAGTCCCTTTGCCTCTCTCTTATCTTACCTGCTCTCAACTGATTCTCCTGTGATATCCCCAAGGATTAGGCAGAAAGCTAGCATTACTTGCAGCACTCGTGTGTTGAAAAGCTCTACTAACAACTGTCTGTGTGGGCTTGCTATGCTCATCTGTAAGATGCGGGGATTGGACGATATATCTCTCAGGTCCTTTCTGACTCACTTACCATTCCAGGTGTTGAATATAATGCTGAGCACTTCTGGGTGCTCAATACATCTAATATCTCCATTTCTGATACTGGACACCATTCTCTGGGAGGTAGGTTCTCTGCTTCCCAACCATCTCCTTACCTGTTGCATGTAGCTAGGTTATGCAAGTTAATTTCTTCAAAGATGAGAATTACCATGGCTGTATCCAGAAGTATGTTGAACAAACACGATGTTCAGAATGTGTGCATATTACCTGGTATATCAAAAGGGGTTAAACATTGTGGGGGAGGGAAACAGGTGTTTATTTAACAAAATGTTAATTGAATATGACTAAAAGGAATCTCAGAAGACGGTGGAGAAGCCCATGTTAGAACTGGTCAAGACATTCTTTTTTTTTTTTATGTATTTATTTGGCTGTGCTGGGTCTTAGTTGCGGCATGTGAACTCTTAGTTGCAGCATGTGGGATCTAGTTCCCTGACCAGGGATCGAACCCGGGCCCCCTGCATTGGGAGCGCGGAGTCTTAGCCACTGGACCACCAGGGAAGTCCCAAGACATTCTTACCTACTGAGCTCCGTGAAGAGAAACAAAGAAAGGTGAAACTATAAATGTGTGTTGGCTGCAGTCTGTTATAAGCTGTCCTTTTCCCCTCCCACACTTACATTCTCCTATTCCTGCTACTCTATCACCACCATCGTCACCAAATAGTTTTGTGAACTAGAGAAGAAATCCAGGTAAGACAGCCAGCCAAACACTTCAGTCCTAGGAGCAAGCAAAATGTGCATACCCCATGCACCAATGAGAGCCAACAGGGAAAATAATTCACCATAATCTCTGGGACATATACCTCACCAAAATAGCACAGAATCAAGCCCTGCCCAACACTGAGTACAGATTAGCTGGACTTGGTTACATGGTGCTCTTCCCAGACCTTGTGGTTAAATTCTAATGAGCTTCTTAGGAAAAACAAGGGGCCTGTCTGAGGAATGGATTCCTAGGCAGAGCCAATAGGAGAAATGCTTGATGAGGTTTGGAATTTAAGCATAAGAAGCAATGATGAGAGAGACCCAGATGGGAATGAAAATGATTGTATCTGTACTAGACTCCAACTCTGTGCTTACTTCAGAGAAGTGAAATTAGTCTAAGATTTGCTACCAAATGGCAAGTATTTAAATATACTAAATTAGTGAGTGTTTTATGTGGGGATGAAAGGTGAGTGTGAACGATAGTTTAGCCAAATGCTAAGTAGCAAGTATTTTGTAAGTATACACAATCAACCCAGTAGAAAATTCTGCAGCTGGAATTTCTGAAACTAGAAGTGACTAAGCTAAAATTGGAAGAATGATCACCAATATCAATAAGAAATTGGAAGAATGATCACCAATATCAATAAGAAGTAGATGTAAAATGGCTGTGAATTTTGTTAAAAGACCATCTGAGCAAATAATACAATTCCAGCAAGGTAGTGAATATATTCAAAGTGTTAATGGCCACGCTTGAGTTATCCTACAGTGTTCAGTGATTTCCTTTAAAGCAGTGTCCTAAACAGTTACCAAAAAAGTAGGGCTCGAATTCCTTTGCTATCGGGGAACACCAGCAGTTCCGTTTCACATTCCTCCATCCACTGTTTGACTACTCCATTCAAACCACTCAAGGTACAGAAAAGAAAACTACACCATGATAAGGAAGGACTTAATCATTTGGTAGCTGCAGTACACAACTAGGGATGCCAGTGGCCCTCGTAAAATTCCAATGCTCTCTCTAGTTGTCTTCTGTGACCAAAGTGTTACAAAACCTATACATGGTGGATTCAGAAAGGGTCAATTGTTCTAGCGTCTTTAATGCTGTGTTTACCACACAAAGCACTGTTTTAGTACACATCCTAGTTTTTCATATTTAAAAGAATTACCCAAGCATTTCTTAAGTTAATCTTCACTTAAGGAGTGACACTAAAAAATATACAAAAGCACCATTCTTTTTTTTTTTTTTTGAGAGTTCTCTGAGTATTTATTACTGATTTCCAGACTTGCAGAATCAAACTGGTAGCCTGTTGTAAAATGACATTGAACAACACTCCTCATATTCATCATGATCATAAGTAAAGAAAATGCTGTGAGAATGTCTTTTTTAAATTTAACCCTAGTTGATTTACAATATTGTGTTAGTTTCAGGTGTACAGCTTCAGATTCTTTTCCATTATAGGTTATTACAAGATATTGAATATAGTTCTCTGTGCTATACAGTAGGTCCTTGTTTATCTGTTTTATATATAGCAGTGTGTATCTGTTAATCCCATACTCCTAATCTATCCCTCCCCCTCCCCTTTCCACTTTGATAGCCGTAAGTTTGTTTTCTATGTCTGTGAGTCTATTTCTGTTTTATAAATAAGTTCATTTGTATCATATTTTAGATTCCACATATGTGATATCATATGATATTTGTCTTTGGCTTACTTCACTTAATATGATGATATCTAGATCCATCCATGTTGCTACAAAGGGCATTATTTCATTCTTTTTTATGGCTGAGTAATATTCCACTATATATACACCATCTCTTCTTCATCCATTCATCTGTCAATGGACATTTAGGTTGCTTCCATGTCTTGGCTGTTGTGAATAGTGCTGCTATGAACATTGATGAAGAGTACCATTCTTTTGCTTCTTCTAGTTCAACCTTTAAAAGTATGTGATTAGATATGAATACTAAAATAATTTTACTCATGTTTCCTGTGGGAGCCTACTTCCCCCTTAGGAATCTATAGCCTAAAACTTGGAAAGGGAAATGTCTGAAGCTCTCTGACCTCCAAGGAAATAATCACTAGAGACTCAGAATCTGGTTTTTCATCAAGTCCCAGCTAATTTATTTGTACCAGATGCACCAGGCCATTTATTACACTTCAGAATAATACAGTGCAGCCTTAATTATCTGAAACATATTTTAACTTCATATTTTTCAAATAGTACACCAGAGAAGGAAAACCTATTTATAAATCCTGATCTAGACCTAGCCTTTAAAGGCAGGAAGCTTTGACAGGGAAACTAGAGGCATCTCACTAATCCTTGGTGGGCCAGATGCATTCGGTTGACTCTTAAGGCCCTGTGCTTGATGACATAGCTGCTGTGGTTCATACACAGAGGTTATTTTTAGAGGCAAGAATTCTCATTTCCCAAAAGTATAACCACAAAATGTATTTGGAATGAATCAGATTTATACACTAAGACAATAGTAAATGCGCAAATCACGTCTGTGTAACCTCAGTTCCCTGAGGAAACGTGATATCTTGGTATACTCTCACCCTGGGACCCTTATCCTCTGTCAGTGGCCCTCATCTAATTACGGCGGTCCTTTGGAAACCCAAGTGGTGCTGTGGGGTTTCACAGATGTCTTCGAAGTAAGTTTTCCTTCCAGAAAAAAGGTATATTTCATTCTTGAGGCTTTTCACAATTTAAAACTGACATAGGGACAAAAAGTCACTAATCTTCAGCCATGGTGGTAGCCAGGGTCGGATGCCTTCAGAGGGAAGTTGGACTTGGTGGCCTGCAAGGTTACCCTGCTGTATTTGCATTTGGCTGCCACACCTGGCCAATCAGCCTTATCTAGCCAGCTTCTGTGTTTTGTGGGGCTTTTGGACCCTTACAATGAGATTTATTCTAGTAATGCTAAAGACCCTAAAGGAGGTCATTACAGAGCACAGAACTAACACACAATAGGCCAAGTGATCTAGCAGACAGAGTACTCATGTGGGGATTGGAAGAGGCTCACCAGGTGGCCTCAGGAACCTCGTTCAGCCACTTAGTGCTTTGGTTGGCCATATCCCTTTGAATTACTTGGTTCATTTGCTTAAAAAGATCAATTTCCTGCCTTCCTCTTTCACTTGGCCCTGCTTTATCAGAGGAGGGGGCTCCCTCAGCTCTAGGGGAATATGGGACCCACTGGCAGTCAGTCACTCAGTCTAACTGTACATCTGTCTAGCCTCAGTGTATCCAGGGCTCCCTGGTAGGAATCAGCTATTTCCATACCAGAGCAATAGCAATGGCGTATCAGACCAGGGTTGAAGAGAGAGAGACTGAGAGAATCAAAAGTCGGTCAGTAAATTGCTTATTTATTTTGTTAGCCCATTGGTTCATTTATTCTTTCGGTTACCAAGCATTTCCTAAGCACCTGCTATGTGTCAGGCCCTGTGCTAGTCCCAGGGCCATGCCCTTTCCAATTTAATGCTGGATTACAGAAGCCCTCCTCCCTGGCCCCATTCCAATTCCTAACCACTTTACAGTAACTACCCTTGAACTTTTTCAAGATAAAAATGGGCACGTTGCCTCACATCTCTCTCAGCTCCAATTTCCTTATTTGTAAAATGAAGCTAATAATACTTGCCCTGCTGCCTCACAGGGGTCCGGGATGGATCAACCGAGAAAACAGATATGGAACTACTTTTAATTATAAAAATAATGAAATACTGATAGTAATGACACAATAACTAAGATTTATTGAGAGCCTACGGTGTTCCACAGAATGAGCCCTACCCAGGCCGTAATTGAATGTTAACTGGAACCAAAAATTCAGAATTCATCCTCTTCAGAGATTCAGGTCTTATAAACATATCATTTTTAATATATAATATTAATATATCATTGTGTAAGTACTTACTGTGTGCCAGATACTAAGCTTAGTCCTTTACATGGTTTACCTCATTTAATCCCCATGATAATGCAATGTGGGAGATAGGTATAGGTATTATTAAACACGTTTTATAGATAAGAAATATAAGGATCAGAGAGGTTAAAGAATAACTTGTTTATAATAACAAAGCTAGTAAACGATAAAGTCTAGATTTGAACACAAGTTTTCTGTCTCTAGAGAGTGTGAGATTTTAACCACCGTGCTTTGCCTCCTCTTGGAAAAGCGTAAAGCTCTATACAGCTCTAAGCTATTGGTAATATTATTGTAAAGATTTTTATTTTAAGGCAGTGGACAGATTCCTAACTGCAGAGAACCATTTCTGCCACTGGGAGCGAGCCCCACCAAAATAGTTTTAATTTCATCCCGAGTTTGCTTCTTTCACATCCTGGTTTGTTTTACTATCCAGGTATTTATTGAGTTGGGAGGACTTATTCTCACAAGTTTCCAGGCTACATTAACAAACGTAAAGTAAGAATCGGGGAAGCTAGAAGTGGTAGAGAAAGTGTGTGCTGTGGATAAGAGGCGGACATGGAAGCAATGCCCAGGCAAGAGTGTATCTGGGTGTGGGTGGCCTTCTTAGTGACACCACATGGAAGCACAGCCTCTAGCGGGTCCCATTGCTCTTTATTACTACACATCTCTGCGTGCATCCTTAGTGCACAGACCCTTATCTTACTGGGAGCATCCAGAAGGGTTTCCCCAGACTCTTACAAAATTTCCACCCACCCTTTTTTTTCTGGTGCCTCAGGGTTTGGCCAGGGAGTGTTACTTGTTTTGCTTCACAAGGCATCTGTAAGAAGCTCTTCGTGTCTGCCTCTGTGGCTGCTACCGCTCCTCCTTCTCCACTTCCTCCCTTTCTTCATCTTCAAGATCATCATCATTATCCTTAGCAACAGGGTTAACATGTTCGAGAACTAATTACCTTGCCAAGCAATGTGCTGAGCACTTTATATGCATTATTCTATTTATCTGTTCATTCATCCATTTAATGAATATTTATTGAACATTTACTTTGTACCAAACACCGTGCTGCACATTGAAACAGACCATTATTTCTCCTGTTAGTCTAGTCGGGGTGCAACAGGGGAATATATAATTGCAAACTGTGGAAAGTTCTATGAAAAAAGGATACATGGGACTATGAAAGGTGAAAGGTGCTATTGAATTTAATTCTTCAACAACCCTGCAAAGTTAATGAATAGCATTATCCTCTATTTTACAGGCAAGGACACTGAAGCTCAGAGAGGTTAAGTGACTTGCCGAAAGTAACACAGCTAGTAAGTAGGCTGAGTAGAGATTCATACCCATGCGGGTCAGATTCCAAAGCTCACACTCTTAAGGGTTATACTTTATTGCCTCTCCAATGTGTGAAGTGCATATATAGCCATTAATTCTAGCCCTATACACTTTGGTCCTGGCTTCTCCTCAAATGTGTGGAGTCGCAATTGTTTCCAATTAGTTGTGGCTGTGGTTTGGTGCATTCGTTCAAAGAAAGTGTGCATGCAAAGCAGAGGTCACGTGCCCTCGGTCTTGTGGATGTGCACAGCGTATAAATAATAATGGCATTCCCCAAAAGCTGGGATTCATTGGAGTCACACATTTGTTTCCCATTAGCTTATGCTACTCAAATACAAACAGTAAAGCATGTATTTACATTGCTGTGGACATGGAAAGCCGAGCCCCCAAAGCATTCCTTGCAGGTTGTATAAAGCTGAGCATCCAAATAGTTCAAAATCAGTTTTGTAAGCCCAGCTTAATAGCTTTAAAATGAAACCTGGATTCCAGATATTTTTGAAAATGCTTAGAGAGAGGTATGCGAGTAGCCAAAAGAGACAAAACCAGCTAAATCCTCAAAATATGTACCAAGCCCCATATTTGTAGTATCTACTCTTGTTACTTGTCCTTTATTTTTAAAATGCTGAAGAGCTTAAAGTCAAGAAAACTCTTAACCATGTAACAGCAGTTATGGAATTTTTCATTCTATTCTAACCAGCTGTCTGAAGCTTTTCAAAACAAACCTGTTTGTGATGAGATGGTTTGCTTATTTAAGTAGATGGCGAGGCTGGGAAGAACAAGCAGGAGGCGTCCAATGTCATTATCTCCCCCTCCCAGCTCTCCGACCCAATAACAAAAGGCTTTCCCATCAAGGTGTAGTTCATGGATAGCATCTGAGAACATGAGATTGAACTGGAAATTATCTTAGGTGAAGAAGTCAGGATGGCAAAAAATGTGAATGAAGCCCCCATTAGTTGATGTCTTTACCTAAGAGAGCATGTTTTTTGGGTTTTTTTTTTTGAAGACCTGTGGACTTGGAAGCAGAAGACTATATTTTTAATGAGGTCACTATCACTTACTTAGTGACTTGGTCAAGTCTTATCCCCTCTCTGAGCCTCTCTTGACGTGGGAAATGGGGATGACAGTCTTCCCTATTACACAAATTGATGGTGCAGACTGGAGGATTACATGAGAGAACATATGTTAAGCCCTAGCACAGTGTGTGGCTGATAAGGTTCATATCTTTGCAATCAAGATAATTCCAAGAGGCACATTACTTATACCATATAGACAGATCAAGAGTTGCTGCTCTCGCTGGTCTAATTTCAGCATATTTGATCCCCCTAAGAACAACAAGTATGTCGTTTGATCTTTGTTCTCCTGTCAAGCAAGCATGAAAAGAGCTTTGGCCAAATCACATCGTCCCATGCTGCAGTGCTCTTTTGTTATCTTGGTTATGGTTATAAGAACATGAAATTGCTGTATTCTAGAAAGCCTTTTTTCCTCTTATGCTGTGGTTTTAATTTTCTTAAGTAATTATTCCAGGCTTTTGGTTTCCTTTTATCACACAACCCTGAGTACCTGTTCCAAGGCTAGCTTTAAATATTTCCCTTTCGAATCAAACAAAGTCACTCACTTTACACAAGGGTATTTTCATTAACTACAAAGACAAAAGGTCATGATGTCCATACCTAAGTGAAAAGGAAATCATCAGATTGCATTTACTTTTTTATAAAATGGTCTGAAGAACATGCATTACGAATTCAAACACACGTGGGGCTGAGGTGACTCTTGTCCAAAGATGGTTTCACGGGATTTCTGGGAAGTGGAGTGACACTGGAGCAGCCTTTCTTAAAGTGTGGTCTGTGGTTCACTCACAGAAAGGTTGGGGCAGGGGCAGGGGTAGATCTAGTTAACAGTGCAGATCTCTGCTCTACCCCAGACCTGCTAAGTTAGAAGCTCTGTGGGTGGGGCCTGGGAGCCTGAGTTTTTAACGAACATCCTAGGTGATTCTTATGGAAATTGAAGACTCACTCCCATGGTGTATAAAAATGTACATACCGTTTGACCCAGTAATCCTACTGACGGGAAACTAAGGAAAAATATGGAAAGAGTTATGGAATGCTCCTGATGGTCCATCTTTACTTACAAGAGCAAAAAGAACTAGAAGCAATGTAATATTTTCAACATTAGGAAACTGGTTAAGTAAATTTGGGTAGATCCCTGAGGGGCACTGTGTAGGTGTTTTAAACGCATTTAAAGCATGTCATTTATCACATTTATTCATAACAACCATTCTATGAGGCAGGCATATTTTCCTCATTTTACAGATGAGGACATGGAGATGTAGGGAGATTAAGCAGCAAGGTTAGTAAGTGGAAAGAAAGAAGTTAATAAGGGGAAAAACCAGAATTCTAAACCCAAGTCAGTCTGATTCTAAAATGCAAGTTCAACCGTGTAGAAATATAGACATTAAAAACAACCCTACCCCGGAAAACACAAACATTGGTTCTTAAAGTTTGGGAATTGGGTTTTTTTTTCCCTTATTTCTCTTTCCTTTCCTCTTTCTGTATTACATTAATACTTACATAATGAAAATATTGTATTATAAAATAAAAATTGATTGTATATTTAAACAACCATGATAGTTTTATGTGAGTCAGAGTAGCAAGGAGGGTAGAAACTGTGGAAAAAGCTGGGCAGTGGGAAGGCCTCGTGTACTTCCTGCTAAGGAGGGCCAAACAATGCACGGCAGAAATGTCAGGTTTAGGGAATGGTTCTGGGGGTCGTGGAGTAAAATCATCGGTGTTTTAATAAGATAGTTTACATTGATAATCATTATTCTGAGCCCTGGCTTTTAAAAAGCTAATAGGATAGTGTCCTTTGAAAATGGCAAACAGTTCATCAGAAGTATCAGGCACCTAAAGTTAACTGATTTGTGTGCAAGGCCCTCATAACTTTTCTTTTATAAAGTGAGCGTTCAGTCTGGAAGACACTGTAAAGAGTGAGAGAGGGAACAAAACGGTCAATATTGTGAATTGTAATTAGCTTATTTGATTTCTGTGCCAAATTCCAGGCTGTGCTAAATCCACGGTCCTCGCTGGTAATTCCTCATCTCTGACACGTTACCCTTCTTTCAACACTCTGGAGCTTCAGACTCTTTGAGACTTTTGCATTAACAATAGCTTTCTAGGTTTGGATTTGTTTTGTTCATGTGTGAGGGTTGGGCTCGTCAGCAGATGTCTGTGTAATATGGTTTGAAAGTATGCTGTAATCCTTCTTCAATGCTGAAGTTGTCTCCAAAATGGGAGTAATTTAAGAACTAAAGAAGTAATTTCACTGGCAAAGTTTTAAAGTTTTTTTTAATTGCACTTTAAAAAAAACTGAAATACCGGAGAATACTGGGGGCATTGTACACGAGGTTGGAAAACAGCCTCTCAAAGATTAGCTACAGATCTTAGCCAGGGTCGTCCAAAAGGGTTTAGTTATTCATTCACAAGTTTTTCTATAATTCATCTGTGCTTTGGCTTTCTCCTTTTCCATGAGGTTGTGGAAGTAGCTTTTAAAGAATTAAAGATGCCATGCCACTTCATTTTGCTTCAGTTCAATAGCACATTTATTGAGTGCCTACTATGTGCCAGACACTACCTTAAATGCTATGGGGTTCAAAGGTAAATAAAGCACAGCCCCTGGGCAGCTCACAGTCTGGTGGTGGAGGGAAGCCACGTGTACAAATAAATAATACCAGGTTGCATACGTAAAGTGCTCTTTAGGAGATACAGATAAAGGGAGCAGTGCTGGAAGAGGGAAAGGGAGAACTATAATAACTACCTGTGGTGGCCAGGAAGGCTTTATTAAGGAAGTGACATTTGAACTTGGCTTGAAAGGATGGAGTGCTTTCAATAGACAGAAATGAAAACAACTCACATTAGGTGCTCAATTAATGTTTGCTGAAGGGATTAATGAAAGGCACAGATGGGAGGCGTGCTTGAGGAAGAGCAAGTTCACAAGGCTGTATCTAACCGCAGCTTCCCCTTATGTGAACAGTTCTAATTCAGGTAATCCATGACATACACGAAGGATGTATTTTTCAAAATTGACCTTCAGAT
Organism: Eschrichtius robustus; assembly: GCF_028021215.1. NCBI lineage: Eukaryota > Metazoa > Chordata > Mammalia > Artiodactyla > Eschrichtiidae > Eschrichtius > Eschrichtius robustus. The sequence goes on along the minus strand of NC_090845.1, from coordinate 117,094,363 downwards.
GTGTATGTCAAAAGCAATTTTCCCATAGGAAATAATGGTAATAGAAGAAGTTGGGGTGTCTTGGTCAAACTGAAATGACATTATAGTCTAGGTTAGTAGTACTCAAAGAATAGTTTATCAACCCTGGTAGTCTATGAAACCCAGGGATCCACAAGGTCAAAATTACTTGCACAATAATACTAACTGTTACTTGCCTTTTTCACTGTGCTGATATTTGCACTGATGCTGCAAAAGCAATAGTGAGGACAACTGTTGGCACCACAGTGTGAATCAAGGCAATGGCGCCAAACTGTACTCGTCATCATTGTACTCTTCACTGGCATACACCTGCAGGAAAATAAAAGGCATTTCACTTAAGAATATCATTGCTGAAGCAGTAAAACTGATTAATGTATTAAACCTTAACGCCTGAGTATACTTCTAAAGAATATTCTGCGTTATGACATTTGACGTATGTTTAAGATACTTCTGCTGCAAACTGTGTTGATATGTGTCTCAAGGAAACGCACTTGTGAGATTATTTAAGCTATGAGCTAAACTAGCCTCTGTAATGACTGACAAACTCTGGTTATACAGACTTGAGTATTTGCTAGACATTTTCTTCGAAAGGAACAAGGAGAGCCCGACAGTTAAAGGAAAAACTGAACAGTATTTGTTGCCAAGGATACCATTTGAACTTTCAAGAGAAAATTAAAATTTTGGAAAACTTGTATCTGCCACCATGACCTTGAGAGCTTCCCAATATTTAAAAGACTTTTTAAATGAGATTGGAGGTGATGTTAATCAATGTGATTTTTTGACATCATATAATGGAAGATTTCAACATTTGGAAAACCTGCAGAACTCAGTGAACCAATATTTTCCGGATGATGAGACAAAATGGGTAAAAGGCCCATTCAAAGTTCGAAGCATACCAATGGATTTTAATGTAACAGAACATGAAAAGTTTATTTATATGGTTTCGTATTCAACATTGCAAGTAACCTTTCCTCCTTGTTGAATTTTTATGTAGTATCAATGAAAAATATCCACAGTTATCTGAAAAGGCTACTAAAGTACTTCTCTCTTTTCCCATTACATACCTGTGAGAGGCTGGATTTTCTGCAAATGTTTCAACCAAAACAACATATAAGAACAGATTGAAGGGAGAAGCAGATATGACAATCCAGCTATCATATGAAGCTAGATATTAAAGATATGTGGGGGCTTCCCTGGTGGCGCAGTGGTTGAGAGTCTGCCTGCCAATGCAGGGGACACGGGTTCGAGCCCTGGTCTGGGAAGATCCCACATGCCGCGGAGCAACTGGGCCCGTGAGCCACAACTACTGAGCCTGCGCGTCTGGAGCCTGTGCTCCGCAACAAGAGAGGTTGCGATGGTGAGAGGCCCGCGCACCGCGATGAAGAGTGGCCCCCGCTCGCCGCAACTAGAGAAAGCCCTCGCACAGAAACGAAGACCCAACACAGCCATAGATAAATAAATAAATAAATAAATAAATAAAATTTTTAAAAATATATGTGCAAAAATGTAAAACAATGCCACCCTTCTTCTAATGGTTTTATGTCAGGGGAAAATATATTTATTTTTCATTAAAAATGCTATTTATGTTAACATATCATGGGTTTATTATTGTTATGTTTAAATTAGTTATTAAATATTTTTTTAAATTTCTCAGTTATAATTTCTAAGATGGTAATGTCGATAGATATAACTATATATAATCAAAAGTTCCCTGGGATTCCCAATAAGAGTATAAAGGGGTCCTAAATTCTAAAAGTTAGAGAACTGCTGGTGTAGCTTATCCTAGCCTGTGTGTCTGAATTATACATTTAGATGTGTGGGGTTGGGAGGAGGGGTAGAGAAGCACATGCCGTAGAGCAGCAGGGCGGAGATGGTGCTGGAGTGGGAGATGGTAGGTGGGTTGGCTTCTCAGACAACATTAGAGGTTGTTGGCCAGGAAAGAACCAACTTTTTGTTGTGGACTTTTCTTTCTTTGCTTAAGAAGAGAAACAAACCTGCAGTCACATTTCTCTATGATACGTAGCTTGTTGCAAGTAGATCGTGGTGTAACAGCTAAATCACAGGTGGAGAACATAAGAGTATATTTTGCAGTGACAATGAACACAGACAGTGGAAGCCACGGAAACCAAGATGTGCCTGTGTTATGTATGCAGCATTTTTTTCTTCCAGATACCTCTTCTGCAATCGCAAAGATCTCACTTTCTGCATATCCAGCATCTTTTGTTGTCCATTATTTAAAAATGGAAGGTGGGACTGAGATTTAGAACTAAACATGGATGATGGGGCAGAAGCTAGAGGAGGAATAGAGGATGTTGGAATACAGCCTTGGAGAGAGATGGTGAGGAAAAGTAAAACTGCCCTCAGAGACCACTCATGCTGTGAGCTGGGCTTCTGAGTCAATGGAGAGACATTTGGGAGGCGGGAGTCACCATAAAATTAGAAAGGCATTGACTGTGTGACTGAAAACCCAGAAACTGAAGGACAAAACAGACATGCCTCTTATTAGGCACATGGTCTACAATGAAGCAAAATGAATTTCAAAGCATCTTATTGAAATTGTGGAGGAGGGAGATATTTTTCAAGTTTTTCTAGTGGTCAGGGCATAGTACGAGGCAATTAATTATAAGTATTCATTTAAATGTGTATAAAATGTCACTGCTAGTCTCTTCATTTGGTGGGATGCGTTTGTTGCTTTAATTTAGTGACTGTAAATATAGTTAGAGAGGGCTTCCATAGACATCTTCTCTGAACGTGGTGTTCTCTCAGCCTATTAATATGCCTTGCCTATTATGTCTTAAGTTCCTCGTCAGTGAGTTCTCCTCCCATGGAGGCTTTCAGGAACTTAAGACATGGGAACGTTCTGATACAGTATACACTCTGGCTACTGGATGGTGGAAGTAGAGTGGAAGGGTGGAGAATCATGTCAAATGCTATGGAAGGGTCCAGAAGTATGCAACTCTAGAGAGTATAAGCAGTGTACGTCTATTTAAGTTTGAAAATGATTTGTAAAACCTTCTGTGTAACTCTTTGAACATTTTTTAATGCCTCCTGTTAATAACACACTGTTTTAGCCCTGCCTGAGAAATATGAAGAACTGCTACAATCCTGGTTGTTTTCTTTCAGCTCCTGAGGACCATGTCTGTGCCCAAGGGTAGAGTTTTGGATAAAAACCTTGACGAGGAAGGGCTTGAAAGTGGAGACTGCGGCGATGATGAAGATGAGTGTATCGGAGGCTCTGGTGATGGAATGATGAAAGTGAAGAACCAGCTCCGCTTCCTTGCAGGTAACTGACGAGTGTTGGCTCAAATCTGAGCTAAAATGGTGATGCTTGGGGATTAAAGACCAATTGAATCTGCTCTCTATAACTCCCCTAAAATCTCTGCAACACACAATGCCATCAATTCTTCAAGGAAAGACTACACTCTAGAAAATGAAGTTTTCAGGTAGCCTTTTTTTTCTTTTAAATCTCTGGACCTGGGTAGAGGGTAACTTCCTGTTTCTCATTGTCTAAAATGAACTGACCTAAATCAGTTGACTCTGTTTCCTACTGGAGATTTCCTTGGTTCTTCTCAGTTATAAAAAGAGATGAAAAAAGAAGTGCAATCTTGAGAGTCTGGTGAAAACCAATGACGGGGTAACTTTCAAAGGAAAAGACATTAGCTGACCCTCTCTTTTTAGAATGTCATATTTGGTTTTTTTCTCACAAGTCGTCTAACACTGATAGGCTATGACACACAACTGCACGGCTAGGTGAAAACAAATAGAAGAAAAATAGAGAGCTGATACTGTCAAGAAGGCAAAACAACCACAACAAAAAATGTTCCCTCACAAGTCACATTTGTATCGATTAGCCCAATTTACAAAATACTTCCGTATGGATAGGTGTTCGTGTTTCCATTTTACAGATAAGAAAACTGGGGCTCAGGAGAAATGAGATTCATCTAAATGGCAGAGCTGGAAATCTAACTTGGGTCTTAAGACTTCCAACGTCACCCTCTTCCTTCTGCAATGCACAGCCTTCTCCTTGAAATCCTATTGCCCGTGGCCTCTGAGACCCTGCAAGCTCCTCTTTCTTTTTCAACCTCTTTCCTTCACTAGTTCTTTCTAATCCTACCTGAAACTGGGTGTCTCCTTAAGCCTCTATCTTTTCTCTCTTTTCCAGAGAAAACACAGATCTTATCCACTTTGGCTCTTTCAATTTTTTTTTGATTTCTGTAAGTTCTTTTTTTTTTTTTTTCCATTCTGGCAAAAAAAAATCTAGCATGAAATCTGCCCTCTTAACAAACTTTTAAGTGTACAGTATTGTTAATAATATGCAGATTGTACGGCAGATCTCCAGAACTTTTTCATTTTGTATGACTGAAATTCTGTCCCCATTAAACACTAACTCCCCTTTCCCCCTCCCTCAAACCCTGGCGCCATCATTTTGCTTTCTGCATCTATGAGTTTGGCTACTTCATCTAAGTGGAATCATGTAGCCCTTCTGTGACTGGCTTATTTCACTTAGCGTAATGTCCTCAAGGTTCATCCATGTTGTAGCATATGACTACAGGATTTCCTTCTTTTTAAAGGCTGAATAATATTCCACTACATGTATGCACCACGATTTCTTTAACCATTTAGCCATCAGTGGACCTTTAGGTTGTTTCTACCTCTTGGCTGTTGTGGATAATGCTGCAATGAGCATTCTTTAACTATTATATCACTATGGGGATAATTCATAAAGTCATTACCTCCAATCTTAACTGCTCTCCTGAGCTCCCATCCCACATCTCCAGCTGCTTACTAGTCATTTCTTCCTGGCTTTCCCACCATTACCCCCAGCTCTATGTGTCGGAAATCAAACGTATCAACAGACAATCCCAAACTGGTTCCTCCCTTAACATCCTTATTTTTCTAATGCCACTACCATTCTCCCAGTCGCTGAGGCTTAAAACGGAAGTCATCTTTGACTCTTCTCCCTTGCCCTTCATATACAGTTGGGCACCAAATCACTGTAGATGATCTGTAATTTTTTTTCTGCTTCTCTCACTGTTTCCTTTCTATCCCCCTTTCACCCCCCTGCATGTGCTATTTCAATCACATCTTAAGTGGTCTCCAGTCTTCTAGGCTAAGACCAGGAGTATTGAGAGCCTTAGGCTAGCAGATTAGAGAACAAAGAATCAGAGACCCAGGCAGAAGATTCCACCAAATTTATCTTGTACAGCTGCCAGGTTAGTCTTTCTAAAGCATCTCCTACCACTCCCTAGCTCAGCTACCTTCATCCTGTCCCCATTGCCTGGAGGATAGCGCTCAGACTCCTTAGCAGAGGTCTGAGGGCCTTCTGGTCTAGCCTCAAGTATCCTTTCGGCTTCATTTCCCACCAGTAGCCCCACAGGAACCCTGCACTTCGGCAAGAACAACCATGCTCACGCCCCATGAGCATGAGTAGACATACTGTTCTTATCTGTCTTCATAGCGTTGCCCACATTTATTTCTATATAGATACCCCACTTTTATTTTTTTCTTAAATTACACCCATCCCTAAAAGTACATTTCAAGTATGATGCAGTGAAAAAAAATAGGTTTGGGGTAGAGTAAATTTGTATTTGAATTCTGGCTCTATTCCTTATGAGCTAGCAGGACCTGGGTCGGTTCTTAGCCTCTTATCTAAGTCTGCATTCCCTCATCCATCATAGTGGGGATCATTACCCCAACTTCATAGGACTATTTCAGGATCAAATCGAGGGGGAAAGTTTGTAAGGCGTCTAACCCAGTATCTGGAACATACTAGGTGACCCATAATTATTAGTTTCCTTCAATGAAGTCTTTCACAACCATCTCAGTCTACAGTTATCTCTGTCCTCTGAATTACTAAAACAAATTCTGCCAGTGCTTTCAAGAAATAGTCTGCAGTGGCTCCCAAGTTACATTCCTAGGGCATAACATGATCGCTCAGAGCCTGACATCCTATAAAAAGAATGTTGAATAAACATAGTAAGTAAAAATAATAGAAGCTTATGTTTATTGGACACTTACCATGCTGCAAGCGCTGTTCCAGGACTTCCCAGGCACTGCCTCATGTCATTTTCACAACATCACTATTATTATTCCCACTTTACAGATGAGAAAACTGATGCTGGAAGAGGTAGAGTAATTTGCTTAAGGTCATGCAGTGGCTAAGGTCGAGAGTTAGGATTCAGATTTCAGAGGCCACTCTTTGGACAAATCTGCTTTGCTACACCCAAAAGCTTTTGGTCATCTAAAGGTTGCCCAGATGATTGAGCAAACTAGTAACTGGTCTCCACGCTGATCCCTAGTACATACCACTGTTGATGTTTCTCCAAAAGTCCCTGCTTATCCCTTCTCTTGCTTTCCTGCCTATAAGCCACTTCCGTATCCATTTCAAAACACGATTCCACAGTTCCATGGTGACTTAACTTTTTAAAACAGTGTTTGGTCTGGGACCTTGTCAAGGGCCTTTTCAAAATCTGAATAGATTACATCCACTGGTTTCCCTTTGTCCAAATGCACATTTATCCTCTCAATTCTAGTCAATTAGTTAGGCGTGATTACCCTAAGTGCTTTGTAAACTGTAAAACGCTATACAAATGGTGGTTAATTTAATTTACGGGAAAAATGATGCCTTACTCCCAATAGGTTACACTTGCCTAACATGTTCAGTGATCCTACCATCCTGGAGTTCCTTGGGTCCCCTTTGAAATGCTTCTCGTGGAGAGGAGACTCATTGGCAATCTGCCAGGCTCGTGGCACAATAGCTATTTGGAATAACAAGCTATACACTTCGGTCAGCTGTTACACAGTTTTACCCAAAATCTGGGTAGATGCCACCTGGTCCTGGTGATTCATCAACATCCACTTAGTCAACTAGACTTGGAACACTGTGTGCGTTTACCGCCATCTCATTTAGAACATCCAAATTCCTTCCTCCGAAAAACAACTTGAAAATAAAAAACAAGGCTCAGAGTATGTTCAGGCTCTCTTCTATCTCCCTTTTGTCCCTCAGCCGTTCTTTTGCACTCTAGCCAGCCGGGTCCTACTGGCTGGCTTCCCCGGCTCACTTCTTCCCATCTTTCGTTGCACTGGATGAAGTGCAGGTCACCGAGGTTCTATTCTTGGCTTTGCTTCTAAGTCCCATGTATCCCAGGGCAAGCCCCTTCCTCTCTTTAGAAGTCAGTTTCTCCATTTGTAAAATGAAGAGAATGCCCAGACATCTCTCGCCGGCCATTCTCGTGCCAGCAGTCTGTGATTATGTTCACTTATTTGGCTTTAGTCCCTGGCAAGGTGCTTATTGGAGTCTTTTGGGGACACCTTCTTCTGACCTTGCAGGTGCCCTGTTTTCTTCTCCTGAGCTATTTACACGTGAAAAAAGATCTCATTTTCCCTACTCTAGCTCCTTTGACTTTTCCAGTCAAAGAAGCCAGGCTTCTTACCAAGGGCCCTCAGCACACTTGTATGCCAGGATGCTCATAAGAAGTTCTGAGTAATTTCCAGGCCTTCTGGGCTATATTCACTTTTAAAACTCTTCATCCTGGGCTTCCCTGGTGGCGCAGTGGTTGAGAATCTGCCTGCCAATGCAGGGGACACGGGTTCGAGCCCTGGTCTGGGAGGATCCCACATGCCGCGGAGCAACTAGGCCCGTGAGCCACAATTGCTGAGCCTGCGCGTCTGGAGCCTGTGCTCCGCAACAAGAGAGGCCGCGATAGTGAGAGAGGCCCGCACACCGCGATGAAGAGTGGCCCCCGCTCGCCGCAACTAGAGAAAGCCCTCGCACAGAAACGGACACCCAACACAGCCATAAATAAAAAATAAATAAATAAAATAAAATAAATTAATTTAAAAACAAAACAAAACAAAACAAAACAAAACTCTTCATCCTAGAGTTCCCCAAGTGCTCTCTTTTTCTATAATTCTTATTTCTATGCTTAGAGTCTGACCCTTCTTTCTGATTGTTGAATTTAATTGCTGCTGAGATGACCATTATACGATGTCTTCTTAGCCACAGTTACAGCTTGACCTATTCCTTTCACTTCTCAGAACGAGGCTAATATGCTTCCCTTTTTGGTGGGTTATTTCCCTTCTCTCAGCCTGTTTCATAGGGTTGTGGCCATTAAATAAAATAATCCATGCAAAGCCATTGGAACAGTGCCCGGCACCTAGTGAGCACTCAAAAAATGCTATCTACTATTAAAGCAACTAGTCTGTTGCTGTTCCTGCCGACCTATGGGTGCTCCAAGAGCCGGCAGATACAGATTAGAATTAATCGCCTTGGTTTTTTGTTTGTTTAAGACCCATAAAAAGCAACTAAAACAAGGTAGCCAACATTCAGCAACATCCCCTTACCCCTTGCCGTTCCAAGTGGGGTCCTTGGAGCAACAGCGTCTGTATCAGCTGGGAGCTTGTTAGAAATGCAGATCTCAGGCCCCACCTCAAGACCTACTGAATCATAAGGTCATGTTAACAAGATCCCTAGGTGATCTGTTTACAGTCGTTACCACCTTCTAATTGAGCTCTTTTGGCCTTTAGGCTTAATCTTTTTTTTTTTTTTTTAATTTTTTTTAAATTTTTAATTTATTTATTTATTTTATTATTTATTTTTGGCTGTGTTGGGTCTTCGTTTCTGTGCAAGGGCTTTCTCTAGTTGCGGGGAGTGGGGGCCACTCTTCATCGCGGTGTGCGGGCCTCTCACTGTCGCGGCCTCTCTTGTTGTGGAGCACAAGCTCCAGACGCGCAGGCTCAGTAGTTGTGGCTCACGGGCCTGGTTGCTCCGCGGCATGTGGGATCTTCCCAGACCAGGGGTCGAACCCGTGTCCCCTGCATTGGCAGGCAGATTCTCAACCACTGCACCACCAGGGAAGCCCTAGGCTTAATCCTTGAAGCTTCGAAGAAGCCACTAACCTGCCCCCACGGTGGGCTGTGTATTCTAGGAAGTATAAAATAGGCCCAAGGCCCGTCATCCCTGTGATAGATTAGGTCCCTTGGGTTCTAGTCATCCCTGTGATAGATTAGGACACTTGGGTTCTCGTCCTAGCGTATTTGCTAACAGTAGGACCTTGAGCAAGTTATATAGCCACTCTGAGCCTCAGTTTCTCCAACTGTAAAATGGGGATAATCATCCTTGCTTACCTCAGTGAGTTTTTGTGAAAGTCAAATGCGATAATCAGTGTGAAAGTGCTTTGTAACCTGTGCAGCTCTACAAATATTTATAACAACCCTAAAACTGTTGTAACTATTCCAAAGTCTCTGGAAGCTCTTTGGCTTTTTCAGCAACCCTAGTTCGGCATGTATTTTCTGCAAACACTGAATTTAGCCCATGAGTTATGAAACATTTACACTGAACACACATGTTCGGACTCCCTTCCAAGGATAGATCATCCATGATGGACCTGGTGTGATAAGCTGACTGTTTTGTTGCCAGGTTGCCATCAGCATTGTTCCTAGTTTTTGGCCTTGTCAAAGCTCTTATTGTAAGTCGTTTGGGAAGCTGGCTACTCCCAGTGCTTTGGCTGGGGCTGATCCCTGAGAAACTTTGCAAGCTCTGGCCATGTGTCCCTGGCCAAGACATGATGATTAAGCATCTGAAGCATGTGCCGCCTCTCTGCCAAGTCTCACCCACACAGAAACACACACACACGCCCATGCGCACACATGCACACGTGCTCACACTCTTGTAGGCGTGCACACCTGCATGCCTACTGTTGGAAGCACATTTTGAAATATACGCTCACAGAACAACTCCCAGCAAGAAATACCTATCTCAGAGACATCTGTGTTACCACTCCCTCACTCCTGTCCTCCCTGGACCTCTTCTTGCTCCAGCTTGTGTTATGCTGTGGGTACAGCCAGAGCATGCTGGCGAGCCTAACGTCTTTATGGCAACGAGTCAGAAAACAAAGATACTCTTGTCTCAAGCTGGGCCAAAGAATGGATACTGCGAAGGCTGAGGAAAGCGGAAACACACTATAGAAGACAGAAACATTCCTTGTTGCTGCATGGGAATAAGAGGGGCTTCAGCTGGTCGGTGGCAGGGTGAGGAGGACAGTTCATGAAGCACGTCTTGGGCTTAGGACTTGAACCAGTACTAAAACCAAATGGCTGTTTCTTGCCATATTAAACAAACGTTTCTTGTGGAAATGTTTGCCCGCAAGAAACTTTCGGTCTCTCCGTGTCAGTGTGAGGACTGAACAGAGAAAACTTGTCACTTGTTCCTTGTCTGGGAGTGAGGGTGAAGGTGAAATCCAGGTCTAGGTAGGTCCCTCTGACCATTCTTTTCTGTCGTCCCCACCTGTTGGGAGGGACAGCAGCTGTCTGCTTCCCCCCCACCAGTCACCCCTTCGCAGCAGTTCTGGAGTGAAGCCATGAAGTCTTCCCAGCTGTGGGCCCCAGGAGTCTCTGCACCCAATATTCCGTCCCTACAGTTACTTTACAGTCTAGAGGCGAAAAAACAATGACTCCCCAAAAACAGAGATTAGAAAATATTTTTTAAGCCAGTGACTTTTATTCTTTTTCCTTTTTTAGTGGATCAAATGTAACCTTATATTTCTGTTCCTAACACGCTTGTGCACATAGAAGAGAGGAAGGACACTTCAGTGGCTTAACTGTTCTTCTAAATTGTCAGATCAAACCCTCACAAATGTGGGCTGGTAGTCACACGTTTTAATAAATTCACTAATGGGTTGGTTTGGTGAAAAGGGTAAAATCAATGGAGGAACTCTCTGATGGGCCATTTATCGTGGGTGGCATCTGCGACATTTTCACGCTTTAGAACAAAACCTATTGCCTGCTGAAGAATGAGTAGAAGGTTTGTAGGAGAATGAAATGTCCTGGGGTTCTTTAATGGGAAAGTTATTGAGTCCTGTTCAGAGCTCAAAATACATGTGGATACAGTAATATATCTATTTATACTTCCCTGCTGGTAGCAAGTCCAGGAATAGAGTATGGCAGTTTTCCCAAAATGTATTCTATCCCACTTCCTTTGCACTCCTTGCAAACCCACCGTCAGATATTTGGCACTTATGTTGAAGGTTGTTTCCCACTAAGTAACCCATCTCTGAATTTCTCAGGCAAGATCTTGTAGTGACTCCCTCCACCCATCTTCCTTGGGATATCAGTCCCTCAAACATGTGACCTCAGTGTAAGGGGACCCTATGTCATTCACACTGGGAGGTAGATGCCATCTGATGGGTGAACAGGATACGGTCCTACACTTAGGCCGCTGAAGCTTGAGACATAACAGGAAGGAAGGGCATTTCATCTACAGGGTCAAAGAAACTGAGCCTCAGTTCTGCTTCTGTTACTTCCCAGTGTCGGCCTTGGACAAAGTCACTCAACTCCTCTGAGCCTCATATTACTCATATGCAAAAATAATGATAAAATATTTCCTGACCTGCCCACCTCATAAGTTGTTGAATGAAACACACATGATAATGGATATAAAAGTGCTTTGTAAACTGTAAAGCATTACCCACTTAGAGTAACATTATTCATATTATTTGGTACCGTTGGGTTATAAGTTAATTTTATTCACCAAAAGCCTGCAGCTAAAATTATAAATTAAATTCTCGATGTTCTGGCCAACAAATTTCATTATAATGTGCTCCCTCTTTTTCATCCCCAAGGTGGCATTTTCAGTTACTCATTAACTTGTTTTTAGCCCAGTGAGAAGGTATTTAAACAATGACAAATATGTCTGCTGAGTTGTGCAAATAACCAGTCACAAAAGTAGTAGTCACCTACATCTTGAAAGAATCTCAGCTAGTTATGTTTTGTTTTCTTTGGTGTTGGGGCAGTGAGGGCAGGGGTGGACAACGAGTTGGGGAGGGTCAAGAAAGGGGGCCCCTGATTCCTTCCATTCTCTCTTGCTCTTAGCCAGAAGCAATCTGCTCTCATGCCTTGATCTTTTCTTTTAGAGATCAAATGCCATAGGGAAGCTGAAGGAAGCGAACCTCACTATAATAGCACTTTTCTCCCAGACACAGACCAGGTGGTCCTGGCTAATAGATTGACAAGACAGCCATTCCCACCTCGCCCCAGAGCTTTGTGTAGTTCCCGTGGCTCACAAAGAGGGATTTAGATGCAAGCTTTCACAGTGATATCACCTGCCAGTTGAGTAAGTTTACCCAGAAAGGGGCCATCCCCACGCCTTAGTGTTGGCCAGGGAATGACTACAGGTAAGCTGGTGATAGATGAGAGTAAGGAAAGGTAAAAAACTTTCTATAAAGTTACCATCACTTGAGGTGCTTTAGGGAGTTTGTTTCTTATTATTTGCAAGGACATACGCTGGGGTTCACTTTTGTAGGTCTACTGCTCTCTGATGCTCCCCGTCTGAGCCATTAGGCTGTGAGGCTTTCATCAGGGGTAATGCTATATAATGCTTATACTTGTCGATAGACCTTCCGCGTAACTCTAAGAATTGGGGGAGTGTTAGGGATAGTGTGAGCAATTTGTGACCATTGTATTATATTTTGTAATCAGTTTTCAAACTAAAAGGCAGCAATTGACTGTATGAGTGTGGCTAAATGGTGCGATTGATTTCCTCTGGATGAAGCCATGTTGGCCAGTTTAGTGACAGCCTCAACTAATTGCCATAATCTAGTGTGGCTAGAAAGGAATAGGAGGGAGAGGTTCAATACTCACTGGTGGAAAAGGAGAGGCAGAACCAGCAGGAAGGCGGCAAGCCCAAAGCCTCCGGCTGAGCTGCCACATAGAAGTGAAGGGATCTTCACTTCATCCCCAAGGGATCTGGGAGCACCAGCTTGTGTGCCGTCCAATGTGAAGTACTCCCTGCAAGAAGAAATGTCACAGCAGAAAGAGAAAAAGATGTGATATCTAATTAAACCTGTGTGATTGCCCTGCGTTCCCCTGATGAACAATGGCCTCTTGAGGGAGCCAAATCAGAGGAGCCCAGGGTAACAAGGAATCATGAGCCTGCAGAACAAGACAGAAGCTGAAAGCGTGTGGTATGCACAGTCCCTGTGGCTGCAGGTGGAGATCAGATATGAAGCCAGGCTGAGGTCCTACTCTGAGAGGAGGAGGGACTCAGAGCCATCGGATGCCTCACAATCACTGACCTTCCACAGAACCCCTGAAACTACACATATGCACACGCCCATGTGTGCACACACGTTATCAGGTCTCTTTCCAATTCAGACAAGGCTGTCTGTTAACTTTGTTAATATGGCAGAAAGAATAGAGGTACAGCCATCATCTCTTTCTCCCCCTTATTTGCCAAGGAGATTTCCAATTTGCTTTGGTAGGAATGAAGTTACTGGCAAGTTTTTGTTTTGTTAGTCTTTTTGAAAGGAAATCTTGTTATAGAGGCTGCCTACGTACACACCTGGGTAAGCGATGTTTAATGATCCAGAAAAATGATCCATAGCACTTGTGGTTCTTAATGTTTCTAAATATACTTACTGATTTTTAAAATTTTGTGGGTTTTTTTGGTTTTTTTTGTTTTTTTACAATCCTAATGGGTACGGGTGATGGTAAATAAACCTTTAAAGATGAGAACGGGACTACCAGCGCAGACAGAATCTCTTAATTTGTAGCTCATTGGTGGACTTAAGCAGTAATATAATTACCAAGTAAATAAAAATGGAGTAGAGGCTACTCTACAAATTCTGGTGTCTGGGAATAGTCTATGTTAGAGCAGCGGGCAATCTCATTAGCACCTTCAGGATGGCTTTCAGTGTGAAGTGGTTTCCGTGATTAACGATGAGCTCCTCAGAGTGTAGAAAGCAAGTCTTTGTCATCTTATACATACACTTATCAGCTCTCAGTCACCGACCTCTGCTTCCTTCTCCTGCCTTGCCCCACGACTGTCGCTTAGTAGATGTTTGATAAATACTTCAGTTATCCATGTGCAATGTTTACTTGTCAGCATTTGCTTCCTTTTGCCTCCTATTTGGTAGCTTTCACCCTCACTGCTTCTTTCATTAGCTTCCTCAAAGTATCTTTCAACCTCTAGCAGTGGAAATTGTGAGCAAAGAGATATGAGAGCCCTATTCCAGTCAACAGAGGGGTAGGGGCTCCTGTGAGGGGGAGGACACGCTATGTGAGACATTATGTCTGTAGCCTAGAGTGCATCCTGCAGAAAGTCAGCAGGATAGTGAAGAATTTGGAAACAGGGTCAGTGGAAGGACACTGAAAAATAAGTCATGATGTTCAGTCTATACAAGAGGAGAATTAGGGAGAGGTGAATGTTGTCTTCTACTATTTAGAGGTCTTGCATATGGAAGATGAGGGAAGATCTGGAACCAATACATGGAATTTTAAAAAAATTTTTAATTAATTAATTAATTAGTTAATTTTTGGTTGCATTGGGTCTTCAATGCTGCACGCGGGCTTTCTCTAGTTGGGGCAAGTGGACGCCATGCCTCGCTGCAGTGCGTGGGCTTCTCATTGCTGTGGGCTCTCCCTCTGCGGAGCACGGGCTCTAGGCGCACAGGCTTCAGTAGGTGTGGCTCGTGGGCTCAGTAGTTGTGGCTCGCGGGCTCCAGAGCGCAGGCTCAGTAACTGTGGCACATGGGCCCAGCTGCTCCGTGGCATGTGGGATCTTCCCGGACCAGGGCTCGAACCCGTGTCCCCCGCATTGGCAGGCGGATTCTTAACCACTGCCCCACCAGGGAAGTCCCTAGATTTTTTTTTTTATTAATTTTTATTGGAGTACGGTTGCTTCACAATGTTTTGTTAGCCTCCACTGCACAACGAAATGAATCAGCCATACACATACAGATAAGTCCAAAAGTCCCCTCCCTCTTGGACTTCCCTCCCATTTAGGTCACCACAGTGCGTTAGGCAGAGTCCCCTGTGCTATACAGTATGTTCCCATCGGTTGTCTATTTTATACATAGTATCAATAATGTATATGTGTCATTTCCAGTCTCCCAGTTCCTCCCACCCCACCCCTTGGAACCAAGACATGGAATTTATAAGGGAGATACATTTTGACTGACAAAAGGATGAACTTTCCCACCCTTTAAGCGATTCCTCAGTGGAATGAATTGCTCTAGGAAACAATCAGCTTCCTGACTCTGGAGCTATTTGACTAGAGAGTAAGTAACCGTATATCAGAAAGACTGGCTGGGTAGGGGTGGAGTGGGGTGTCAGAGAGCGGATAGATACGTCCATCATGGGCTCTTGACTTCCATGGTACTGAATGGCTCTGAGATGCTGTGGTTGTATGATACAAACATGTAAGTAGAGCAAAAGAGAACCAAGATGGTGGAGCAAACCAATGAGGCAATTTCTCAGGCTCCGGGAAGGAAAGAGGAGTGTAGAAGAGATTCTCTGGTTGTATTTGAGTACCTGTCACCAATTATGATTTTCTACAACTATTTTCCTAAGCAAATGGATCCTTACGAATGGCAGACTTTTCCAGGGAGCAGTTCTTTTCAACATCCTGTCCGTCACTCACAGCCTCTAGATTTGTTTTACTACTATGAGAATCCAGTTCTCATTTCTCCCCAATTATTTCCAGGCTTGTGGGCTTCCTGTCCCTGTGTGAGAAAAGCAAACTGGGATACAGTCCCTCCTCCGGCTACAAGTCTTTAGCCCTAATGGCTGAATGGTCAATATCAAGGTTGTGCAGTCCACCGTTATCTCCTCCACCACTCTCTCCCTTCCAACTCTGGCCTCACAGAATAGACCAGTGCATCTCAAGTTATCTAGTGAAGGACTGGAGTGTTTTTTTGTTGGTTTTTTTTGTTGTTGTTGCAGTTGTTGTTCCTCCCAAATCTGTCATGGACCAGTACTTTTGTAACATATAATAAAAATGAATTACCACAAAAAGGAAATGACAAAAAGGCCTACGAAAATATAAGCCACAGTTTTTAATTATGAGCCTCAACAGACCTAAAAATCTCTCTGTCAAATTGCTATAAACATTTCTAAGTGCTTACTTCCCTCCTCACAGACAGGCAGTATAGAGCAGCAGACCCCGCTCTGAGTAGGGAGGCGTAGCCTCTCTCTGTGTCTCTGCCTTGTATCTGTCCTTACCCTTGGACCCAACGGTGGAATAGATTCAAACAGCAGTCTAAATGGGGGTGAGGGCAGTGGAGTACTGGTGCTGGCTTGCACTGGCTCACAAGAGCCAATTGTTAATTCAGAATTTTCATAAGCCAGCTGTTAAAATTAGTCATTATTAAAAATTAAATTCTAGGGGTTTCCCTGGTGGCGCAGTGGTTGAGAATCTGCCTGCCAATGCAGGGGACACGGGTTCGAGCCCTGGCCTGGGAGGATCCCACATGCCGCGGAGCGACTAGGCCCGTGAGCCACAATTGCTGAGCCTGTGCGTCTGGAGCCTGTGCTCCGCAACAAGAGAGGCCACGATAGTGAGAGGCACCGCGATGAAGAGTGGCCCCCGCTTGCCGCAACTAGAGAAAGCCCTCGCACAGAAACGAAGACCCAACACAGCCATAAATTAATTAATTAATTAATTTAAAAAAATAAAAAATAAAAAAAATTTAAAATTAAATTCTATAGATTTATAATTAAATACATTCTGTTAAAAACAAAGAAAACATACTCAAAAGTCATCACACCCTAATTATTTTAGTACACGTACTGTTCTCTATGCTCTTGAGGTTGTGTCTAATTGTGCCTGGGTGGTGGAAATTTTTTTTTTTAACATCTTTATTGGAGTATAATTGCTTTACAATGGTGTGTTAGTTTCTGCTTTATAACGAAGTGAATCAGTTATACGTATACATATATCACCATATCCTCTCCCTCTTGCGTCTCCCTCCCACCCTCCCTATCCCACCCCTCTAGGTGGTCACAAAGCACCGAGCTGATCTCCCTGTGCTATGCCGCTGCTTCCCACTAGCTATCTGTTTTACATTTGGTCGTGTATATATGTCCATGCCACTCTCTCACTTCGTCCCAGCTTACCCTTCCCCCTCCCTGGAAATATTATATACTCTTCCCAACTCTGTGTGTAGTGTCTTCACATCGGTAGCTTGAAACTGACCATGACGGAAATATTTACACCCCAGAAATCACCAAAAACTACAAATGGGGGCTTGACTTAGTGTTTTGTGGATTGTCTAGAATCTAGACTTAAGAAAGTGATGGGAAGAAAATGTTAACAGTGCAGATTAAACTTTAAATTGCATTGTCTCAGTTTGGTACTGGCACAAAAACAGAAACATAGATCAATGGAACAGGATAGAAAGCCCAGAGATAAACCCACGCACATATGGTCACCTTATCTTTGATAAAGGAGGCAAGCATATACAGTGGAGAAAAGATAGCCTCTTCAATAAGTGGTGCTGGGAAAACTGGACAGCTACATGTAAAAGTATGAAATTAGAACACTCCCTAACACCATACACAAAAATAAACTCAAAATGGATTAAAGACCTAAATGTAAGGCCAGACACTATCAAACTCTTAGAGGAAAACATAGGCAGAACACTCTGTGACATAAATCACAGCAAGATCCTTTTTGACCCAACTCCTAGAGAAATGGAAATAAAAACACAAATAAACAAATGGGACCTAATGAAACTTAAAAGCTTTTGCACAGCAAAGGAAACCATAAACAAGACCAAAAGACAACCCTCAGAATGGGAGAAAATATTTGCAAATGAAGCAACGGACAAAGGATTAATCTCCAAGATTTACAAGCAGCTCATGCAGCTCAATAACAAAAAAACAAACAACCCTATCCAAAAATGGGCAGAAGACCTAAACAGACATTTCTCCAAAGAAGATATACAGATTGCCAACAGACACATGAAAGAATGCTCAACGTCATTAATCATTAGAGACATGCAAATCAAAACTACAATGAGATATCATCTCACACCGGTCAGAATGGCCATCATCAAAAAATCTAGAAACAATAAATGCTGGAGAGGGTGTGGAGAAAAGGGAACCCTATTGCACTGTTGGTGGGAATGTAAATTGATACAGCCACTATGGAGAACAGTATGGAGGTTCCTTAAAAAACTACAAATAGAACTACCATACGACCCAGCAATCCCACTACTGGGCATATACCCTGAGAAAACCATAATTCAAAAAGAGTCATGTACCGAAATGTTCATTGCAGCTCTATTTACAATGGCCAGGACATGGAAGCAACCTAAGTGTCCATCAACAGATGAATGGATAAAGAAGATGTGGCACATATATACAATGGAATATTACTCAGCCATAAAAAGAAACGGTATTGAGTTATTTGTAGAGAGGTGGATGGACCTAGAGTCTGTCATACAGAGTGAAGTAAGTCAGAAAGAGAAAAACAAATACCATATGCTAACACATATATATGGAATCTAAGGCAAAAAAAAAAAAAAAGGTCATGAAGAACCTAGGGGTAAGACGGGAATAAAGACACAGACCTACTAGAGAATGGACTTGAGCATATGGGGAGGGGGAGGGGTAAGATGTGACAGGGTGAGAGAGTGGCAGGGACATATATACACTACCAAATGTAAAATAGATAGCTAGTGGGAAGCAGCCGCATAGCACAGGGAGATCAGCTTGGTGCTTTGTGACCACCTAGAGGGGTGGGATAGGGAGGGTGAGAGGGAGGGAGACGCAAGAGGGAAGAGATATGGGAACATATGTATATGTATAACTGATTCACTTTGTTATAAAGCAGAAACTAACACACCATTGTAAAGCAATTATACTCCAATAAAGATGTTAAAAAAAAATTGCGTTGTCTCTGTAGCCATTACATTGTGAATAAATAGCACAATACGTTGAGAAACTGTTCTGCCAGTATTTGAAAACTATTGTCCCATTACCAGAAAAGTCACTCCCGTCATTGATGAAGGAGTGACGTTCCCACATACATCTTTGTCATTTTATTTTTGTCTTCCTCCTTAATGTAAACCAATATATCAAGCAGTGTTCTTGCAGGAACCACACTTGCTTGTCAATTGCAACCCTGGTTTGGCTACAGATGCCAGAGTCTGACAAAAATCAATGAAAGCATTCTGTGAAAATCAACTGGCTATATGGAATTCACAATAAAGAATATTGTATAGTTTTTTATTATTTGTGAATTGTATGTTCCACATCCTTTATTCCACCAAAATTTAAAATAAACTGACATGCATGCTTTTTTATTTATTTTTTCTTTGAGAGCCAGTTGTTAAACATTTACCAGCACACCGTGGGGTGAACGGAGTACTTTGAAAGATTATTTTCCTTCCCTCGTCCTTAAATGTTCTAGGCTTAAATCAGTAGCTCTTTCTACCACAAGTGGGAGAGGATTTCTCTCTTCCAAAGTTATGCTAGCAAATGCAAGAGCCCCTCACTTTCAGTTACTCTGAAATCTAGGATTCCTTTGGAATTCCTTTGGAATCCTAGAACTGGAAACTTAACTTGGAAACTATTAACCAGATCTGTAAACTTTTTTTTTTTTTCTCAAAACCCCTTATTCCCTCTTGAGGTTGACGGACTCCTGCTGAAATCTCTCTGCCAACCAGTGGCAATCTCTTCAGCTCCATTCCAAACCTGGATGGGAGTCTCATAGGCCAGCTCATGGGGCACCCAAGCGAGGCCCACTTTAAGAGTTGAGTCTCCCTATATCAGCCGGCATAAAGACAAATTAATACCGTGTGCTGGTATTAGCCCTGGTTTCACAGACTTAGAGTGGAACTCCTAATATCAGGTTACATTTTGTTGGCTTGGTACTCATTTTTTTAACCACCAACCATATGGGCAGAGGTTGGAAGGAAAGCTAAATTTGGAACATACCCCCCACTCTCCTTTTTAACATTTCTTTCTTGTTTGTGCAGGGAGGCAACATATTACTCATACTCACATAACAGCACCAATTGCTAGAGAACTGAGGAATGAGATTCTCCTAAAATGCAGTCGGATCAGGGAATTGGAGATTTTCTATACAAGTATGCAGCAGTGCAGTCAGAACGTCTGCGCTCTGCTTCTGCAGATTTCTGAAGCTGTCTGTGCACACAGCACAAGAAGACTAAATCAGTAATGAAAAGGAACCTAGGGATTTCATGTCTGTGGGCTCCTAAGTTCTTTATCATTTTCAGTCAACATCCAGAGATAGCACTTTTCTGCACTAATATCTTTCTGACTCAGGCTTTTTGGAACATGGAGCCACGAATTTCTCTCTCTGTTTCGTTTTTTTCCTGCTCTAGCTTTCCTTCTCCCCACACGCCACTTCATGCGGCCTGGTAGTTGGAGCAGGGAAGATGGATTTGGTTTGGGCAGTGGTAATGATTTGCGCAGTATCTGTGGAAATCATGCACATTTCAGTTCTGGGGCTTTCTAAACCTGAATACACATGTCATAGGTCAACCTAAAACAGGATTTTTTAGCATCTCAAAGGAATTTAGAACCAGGTTCAGCTTAAGGAATGGAAATTAGTCTACCTGCCTTCAAGGAGAGGTTGTAGTCTTCCTGCTATGCCAACTTGAAGTCAGAAGGGCATTCTCCTTGCTGGCCCTTGGATTCCAGGCAGGAATGAGGAGTCATGAAGCCAAATCCCACAGCGCAGCCTTTCTCAATCGGGCCCAGCCTCCTTCTCTAATCTTGTCTCCCACTAATCCCTATCCCACCCTATGTTCCAGCTACCTTGAATTTCTCCCTGTTCCTGAACTTGCTGTTCTGCTCTTCAAGGCCTGCCTGGACCTTGATAAATACCTATATTTGCAACACGCATAAAGCACTTAGCTCCGTGCCTGCCCCTTGGTGGGTTCTAATAAATAGTGGCTGTTAATACTCTGCACATGCCGGTTCCTTAGTCCATAAAGGTTTCCCCTTCTCTACCTTTAAAACTCAGCTCAGATGTACTTTCCTCCCCAGTGAGTCCTTGTCCTAGGCCCAGTGCTTTGTTAACCCATTCTAGTAGTTACCAGTTTGAAGTCAGGTAATCCCCAGTGCCTGACACATAACTGGTGCTCAGTAAGTTTTTGCTGCGTGGCCCTGGCCATACCACAAAGAATAAGCACAGTACCTGCCCGTGTAAGCTCCTAGTCTACTCAGCAGCTGTGCGGGGGACAGACACTTAACTAGATATTTATAATGTAACATGGTTAAAGTACGGACTGCTGTATGCACATGGGGTTGTGGAAACACAAAGGAGAAGCTTCAAACCCAGACTGGGGTGGTCAGAAAGTGAGCTGAGTCTGAAAACAATATGTAAGAGTCAGCTGAAAAGGGGAGAGCCTTGCAAGCCGGGAGGACAGTATGAGAAAAGACATGGAGGGTGAGAAAGAGCATGGTGGTTCTGGGAAAAATATGCAGCTTGGTGAGGCTACAGCAGAGAGAGGCGAGAGCTGAGGCTAGAAGTTTAGTTAGGGTCAGAGCATGAAAGCCTTCTATGATAATCAGTCTCAGCACCCCATTCCACTGGGCCCAGATGTGACCTCATAATCCTTCTCAACATAGTGCTGCAGGGAACACCACCAAGAGGTTGGCGGTGGCACTCTGGTTTGCTGGTGTGAGGTTATACACATGTGTGTATGTGGAGGTTGGAAGTGTGAGAGAGTACCAGTGATGGGAGAATTATGACATGGTCAGACTTGCATTTTGGAAATCTCCATGCACATTTAAGAAGAATCAACAGAACCTGATTGTTTAGATGGGGCGCGGGATGACAAAGAAAGAGTAGTCAAGGACCAGGTCATTGCTCCCACCTTGGGCAAGTGGGCAGATGCCAGTGCCATTCAGAGAGCATAAAGGAGGTAATGATAGGTTTGGCATGATAATAATAGCTCACTTTTTCTGAGCGCTTACTATATGGCGGGCACTGTTTTCAGCATTTTACGTGAAGCAATTAATTTTATCCTCCCAACAACACTGAGGGGGGTACCATTATTATTTCTGTTTTGCAGATGAAAAAACTGCACAGAAAAGTATAAAATATTAAAGAGCTAACAAAATCAGTGGCACTGAGGGAGAACATTAGGGCAAGAAAAGCTGAAAACATATCACTGAGTCATTTGGATGAATATGGATAGAGCCAACCAGGTCACTAGGCACCCGTGCTAGGGTTTATCAGTTCATCTTTAATGTTCTGGAAACAAAAGCATTTATCATTCTTGGAAGAGGACCACTGTAATGTGTATAAATCCATCCTGCCTTCACCGCATCTGTTCTACTCATAGGGGCAGACATCGGTAGGAAAGTGAATTAAAACAAGCCCATCCAAACGACGGCCTAAATGATTTGCATGTAAAACACCTCTAGCATTCGTAAAATTAAAAGAGCAAGGTTAGAGGGGTATTGGATTTTAAGAGAATACATCACATTAAATTGTGCTGTGTTTTTCTAATGATTAACCTTTTCTTATTTCAATAATGATACAATGTACATATGTGTGTATGTAAATGTATATAGTTGATTCATTTGTTTAGTAACTTCCTGCCTTCCAAAGCACTTTTCTCATTCCCCATTAAAATCAGGAATCGAATTGCTTTAAGGAATAGGCTATTTCAATGGCTAATAGGCTAATGGTTATTTTCGTCTTAGCTTCCTGTCTAGCTGTCTGGGCTGCGTCAGTGGCACAGTGGCACACACTACCAGGAGACAGGCATCTTGGCCAGGAGGGAACAAGTGTCCCTGCCCTGTGACCCAAGCATGCAGCTCAGCATTGGAGTCAAGGCATAGTGAGGACTGTGCAGCCTGGATTTCCAGATCCCCAGACCAGGTTGCCTATTAACCCTGAACTCAGACCTTGAGACCATGGGTTTGCTAATGATTTCACAGTGTCCTCTGGAACTTTTGATAGCTATAAATGTCTGTCTTTGGCCTGAACATACCAATCTCATTACCACCTATTTCCCTTTGCTCAAGTCATTCGTTACATCTGCTTGTGATGCCCTCTGTTCTCCCATCCTGACGCCTCCCAGTACTTCAAGACCGTCCTCCACAGAACTCATACTTGATGGCCTCAGCCTTCCATGACGTCTCTTTCTTTCCCAAGACCCTTGTATCCACCATTCTGCACATAACAACAATCAACTAGCAGATTGTGATTTACAAATAGCTTTCAAATTCATCATCTGATTAAATCCTCCTTACAATCCTGTAAGATAGGCTTTAATATAAGCCCTTGTACAGGAGAAAACCGAGGCTCAGAGAGTTAGATTACTTGCCCGAGGTCAGTGCATGGTAAGAACTAGAATTGGAGCCCAGCTCTTTGTGATGACAAAGCGCATTTCCATAACTACCTTGCTACATGGCCCAGCATATGCAGCTAATGAACATATGTGGGTGAGGATGACAGCAGCCCTCTTGTGCCGGTAAATAACCATTGACTTTTTGCGTGGACTTGACGCTCAGAATCAGAATAGCCTCAGCGGGAGTAGTTCAGGGCCTCTCCAGCCTCCAGGGGTTACGTAGTAACGGGAGGAGCTGAAAGCAGTGCTCAGCCCAGTTTTGTTGGGCTAGTCTGGGTTCCCAGAAGAATTTTCTCCTTTCTCTCTCTCTCTCTATAACCCAGTGTCTTTCCCATGAATCACAGTTCCTCTGGGTGCCTGAGTCTGGCCCTAAAGGAGGGACTATAGCACACATGGTGTTCAAGTAACTTACGATGCATGCTTGGGAGATCTGGGTTCACGCCTCTCCGCTCCACTTGAGACCTATAATTATTGATCCACAGTGCATTCCTGTGCTCCGTGACCATCTGGCCTAAGTACATCCTAGGCTATCATTTGCTGGGGCAGAAGTTGGTTTAGACAGCTTATCCTGAGTGTAGCTTTGGAAGCCTGCATAATCTTGGTTCTGGGAGACTGAGCAGGTAGCCAGGCTAAAGGCCCCATGTGCTGTTCTTGGGCCCAGTGCCCCAGCTAAAATAATACATTTGCAATTATTCATTATCCCTTCATTGCAACTCTTGAAGTTTAAATTGCATACTCGTGAGTGAGCCTGGCTTTTTGTAGGTCTTTCGTACATTAGAGAACTGCAGTTATAGAGATTCACAACGAATTATGGGAGTGAATCTCATTCTAGCAATAACAACAACAACAATAGTCAGAAACATAATAACACTTAACACTGATTATTCTCTCTGTGATGACACTGGCCTGAGTATGGCCACATTTAATCTCTACGACATCCTATGAAAGGTTGGTGATGTTATAACCCCCATTTTACAGATGAGGAAAATGAAGCTCAGAGAGATTAAGTAAATGTCTTAAGGTCATACAACTAATAAATGGTTGAACCAAGATTCAAACGCATGCCTTTTTGCCTCCAAAGGCCATGAAATGATTAATACTAACCTCTGCTCTGCCACCTCCCTTTCTGCTTCATAGTACACTCGTCTATGCCGTGTAAGCCTTCAGTTGGCAGCCCCCAAGACCCACAAGCACTGCTTCAGCCAGTGTTGAGGTCAACGAAATGATCGTGACCAGGATTCAGCACTAAGCACCTGCAACTGGTCATTCTATCTGTGCTGTGCTCCACTGGCCAACCCTTGCGCCTCCCTACTCTTGGTTCTCCCAACAAAAAAGGTAGAGACAAGAATACAGATGTAGTGCATGGGGTGATACGACTAAGTTAATTTGGTCATCTTGAACTTTTGTAAAAATATAAACATATCTTGTCTAGTATTTACTCCTCTTTTCCTTGGGCCCAGACATGCTCACAAAATCGCAGTCAGCTTTTCTGGCAAGGAGATGTTCCATGAAGAAGAGATCAGTTTTAAAAATCTACAACCTTAGCTGAAAAGTATAAATTTGTTCACAGAAAAGTCTAGTAAGAAATGACCAGCAAGTCTAAAATAACTTGAACCAGTGGTTATCTTTGGTTCATATGATGTGGCCAATGAAAATAGATAATCTCCGCTTTATAAAGAATGTTGCATTTATTAATATGGGTCTCTATGGAATCTCATTTTAAATATGGGTTGATGATCTGGTCATTTTTTCTTTAGTTAACAGCTTTTTTTAAGATATAATTCACATACCTATATAATTCAGCCATTTTAAGTGTAGAATTCAGTGGGTTTTAGTATATCCACAGACTCGTGCAACTATCACCACAATTTTAGAACACGTTCGTCATCTGGAAAAGAAACTCCATCCCCCTTAGTCATTGCTCCGCATCCCTCCCAACGCGCCCCTCCCCCCACCTCTAGGTTGGGTAGCACTAATTTACTTTCTGTCTCTATGGATTTGCCTATTCTTGAAATCTCGTGTAGACAGAATCATACTATATGTGGTCCTTTGTGACTGGCTTCTTTCATTCAGCATAATATTTTCGAGATTCATTCATGTTGAAGCATGTATCAGTACTTCATTTTCTTATTGCCAAGTAATATTTCATTGTATGAATAGATCACAATTTACCTAACCATTAATCAGCTGTTGGAAGTTTGGGTTGTTCCCACTTTTTGGCTATTATAAATAATGCTGCTATGAACAAGATTTTGTGTGGACGTGTTTTTGTTGCTCTTGGATATATAACTAGGAGTGGAATTGCTGGGTCTTATGATAACTCTATGTTTGATATTTTTGAGAACTGCCAGACTGTTTATCAAAGTGGCTACACTATTTTACATTATCACCAGCAGTATGTGAGTGTTCGAGTTTCTCCACATCCTTTCCAATATTTGTTATTACCTGTCTTTTTTATTATATCTTAGTGGGTATGACGTGGTATCTCCTTGTGGTTTGGATTTGCATCTTCCTGATAACTAACGACGTTGAGCATCTTTTCGTGTGCTTATTGGCCATTTGTATATCTTCTTTGGAAAAATGTCTATTCAGATCCATTGACCATTTTTAATTGTTATTTTCTTTTCACTGTTGAGCTGTATTTATATATTCTAGATACAAGACCCCTCTCAGATCTATGATTTGCAAATGTATTCTCCCATTCTTGAGTTGTCTTTTTACTTTCTTAATGGTATCCTTTGAAGCACAAAGGTTTTTCATTTTGGTAGTGTCCAATTTATTTTTTCTTTTTTCACTTGTGCTTTTCATGTCATATCTAAGGAATGATTGCCTAATCTAAGCTCAGGAAGATTTACACTTCTTCTAGGAGTTTTATAGTTTTAGTTCTTATATGTAGGTCTTTGATCTATTTTAATTTTTGCATATGGTGTGAGGTAGGAATCCAAATTCATTCTTCTGCACGTGGATATCCAGTTATGCCACCACCATGTATTGAAAAGACTATTCTTTCTCCATTAAATGATCTTCATACCATTGTCACAATCAATTTATTAAAAATGTGAGAGTTTATTTCTAGACTCTCAATTCTATTCTATTAATATATACTTAACGCCAGTTCCACACTGTCTTGATTACTATGTGTAGTAAGTTTTTAAACAGGGAAATGTGAGGCCTCCAACTTTGTTCTCCTTTTTCAAGATTGTTTTCGGTATTGTAAGTGTTTTGAATTTCCTTATGAACTTTAGGATCAGCTTGTCAATTTCTGCAAATTGTAGATCAATTTGGGGGAGCTGACACCTTAACAATTTTAAGTCTACCAGTCCGTGAGCATGGGGTGGCTTTTCATTTATCTAGGTCTTTAATCTTTTTCAACAATGTTTTGTAGTGTTCATGGTATAGGTTTTGCACTTCTCTTACTAAATGTATTCCTACATATTTTATTTTATTGTTTTTGATATTACTGTAAATGGAATCATTTCTCTAATTTAATTTTCAGATTGCTCATTGTAACTGTATAGAAATACAATTGATTTTTGTATATTGATCTTGTATTCTGCTACCTTGCTGAACTTATTTATTAGTTCTAATATTTTTTAGTGATTTCCTCAGAATTTTATAGACACAGGGATCATGTTGTCTGCAAAAAAAGATAATTTCACTGCTTCCTTTCCAGTCTGGATATCTTTTATTTCCTTTCTGCCCTGACTACACTGGCTATAACTTCTAGTACAATGTTGAATAGAAGAGGCAAGGGCTGACATCCTTCTTGTTCCTGATCTTATGGGGAAAGCTTTTACACATTCACCTTTAAGTATGATGTTAGCTGTGGTTTTTTTGTGGATGCCCTTTATCAGTTTGAGGAAGTTCCCTTCTATTCTTAGATTGTTAAGTTTTTTATCATGAAAGAATATATATATATATATATTTTTTTTTTTAACATCTTTATCGGAGTATAATTGCTTTACAATGGTGTGTTAGTTTCTGCTTTATAACAAAGTGAATCAGTTATACATATACATATGTCCCCATATCTCTTCCCTCTTGCGTCTCCCTCCCTCCCATCCTCCCTATCCCACCCCTCTAGGTGGTCACAAAGCACCGAGCTGATCTCCCTGTGCTATGCAGTTGCTTCCCACTAGCTATCTATTTTACGTTTGGTAGTGTATATATGTCCATGCCACTCTCTCACTTTGTCCCAGCTTACCCTTCCCCCTCCCCGTGTCCTCAAGTCCATTCTCTAGTAGGTCTGTGTCTTTATTCCCGTCTCATGAAAGAATATTGAATTTTGTCAGATCCTTTTTCTGCATTTATTGAAATAAGCATGTGGGACTTTTTTCTTTATTCTAGTAATATGGTGTATTATATTGTTTACATTTTGTATGTTAAACCAACCTTGCATTCCTGGGAAAAATCCCACTTGGCCATGGTATATAGTCCTTTTTACTTGTTGCTGGATTTGCTTTGCTTACATTTTGTTAAGTTTTGTGCTTATACTTATCATGGATATTGGTCTGTAGTTTTTTTTCCCTTGTGTTATCTTTACATAGCTTTGGTATCATGGCCTCATAGAATTAAGTTCAAAGTGTTTCCTCTTCTGGTTTTTGGAAGAGTTATAAAGGATTGTTCTTCATTCTTCCTTCAACATTTGATAGCATGTAGCTATCTGGGCCTGGGCTTTGTCTCTTCAGATTTTCTATTTCTTCTCAAGTCAGTTTTGGTAGTTTGTATATTTCTATTAATTTATCCATTTCATCTAGGTTATCTAATGTGTTGGTGTACAGTTGTTCATAATATTTCCTTATAATTTTTTTCCTGTAAAGTCAGTTGTCCCCTTTTCATTCCTGATTTTAGTAATTTGGTTCTTCTCTCTCTTTTCCTTGTTCAGTTTAGCTAAATGTTGGTCAATTGTTTTGATCTTTCAAAGAACCAACTTTTGGTTTTGTTGATTTTATCTATTGTTTTTCTGTTCTCTATTTCATTAATTTTGCTTCTTCTGTTCATTATTTCCTTCCTTCTGGTTGCTTTGAGTTTAATTTGCTCTTCTTTTTCCCATGTCTTAATGTAGAAGATTGGGTTATTGACTCGAAAACTTTCTTCTTGTTTAATGTGGGTGATTATAATATATCTAAATTTCCCCCTAAGCACTGCTTTCCCTGAATCCCATAAGTTTTAGTATATTGTAACTTCATTTTCATTTATCTCAAAGTATTTTCTAATGTCCTTTGTGATTTCTTCTTTGATCTAGTTTATTTAGGGCTATGTTGTGTAATTTCTACATGTTGGTGAATTTCCCAAATGACTTTCTGCTATTGATTTCTAAGTCCACTCCATTGTGATTGGAGAACATATTTTGCATGAGTTCCATCTTTTTAGTTTGCTGAGCCTTATTTTATGGCCTAGTATGTAGTCTGTACTGGGGAATGTGCCATGTAGCCTTGAAAAGAATGTATAGCCTGCTGTGAACTGGTCCGTTTTATCTGTAGGGTTGATATGAATATATAAAGTACTTTCTCAGCTTCAACTTCATAGTTCAAAACAAGATTCAATCAATGATCCTTCCTCCATGTCCTTCAGAAGAGGGCATGTGATTCACAATTACCATTTGATTTTAAGATTAAAAACAGACCTATAAGAAGTCTTTTCCTTTCCATTTTAATTCTGCCCTTTAGAACCATAGAGACAACAGTTAATTATCCACAAGGAGATTTTCCACTTCATGGCTTATCTGAAGTAACTTGAAGCTTTCAATCCTTCTGCCACTCCCCCCAGGCTGAGGCTACTGATGTAAACCAGCATAGAAGAGAGGGGGTTTTGAGTACCTGAACATGGTGGTTTGTTAGCCTGTTGCTGAAGCGATAAGGACCCAGCAAGTCAGAAGCCTCCATTTGACTAGTGTTCTCAGCCTCCTTGGTGACCAAATCGGATCAGCTATAGAAAATGGCTGTCAAGACACCTGAAAAAAAGTAGCCAACCTAAATGCATAGAACACAATGGCTGAGTATGAGTGGCTGGATGAAGTCAAATGTGATGCCTAAATTGTCTATTGGTATCATTTATGCCATTTTTAAAAGCAGGCTATACCTCAAAAAATAAGTTCTGGAACTAATTTCCTATTTTAAATGGTGTTCAATACTGCCTTTTGTCAGTGAAATGTTCTCACTTGTAGATTTATAAGGTAATGCAAATAAACATCAAAGAAATAAAAATATTATGGTCAACCAAGATGTGGGTTTCAAGACAAAAAGAAAAAATATACGATCTCTTTTCATTATTCTAAATTCTCATGATACTTATGCCATGCACATATGTATAAGTTTATAAAGCTATGCAATAATAAAAATCACAGACTTTCACAGTAGGTAAGTTTAAGTTTGAAACACAGGAGAACCATTTCTTAAGAGATTTTTTTGAGTTCTTACATGAATGCTCTTAAAATCAACCACAGAATATCCTGTCACTAAGTAATAAAATTGGGTACACACTGGCTACAGCAATATAAAGATGGCCAAAGACCAACTTGGAGTGGTGAGTCACTTTAAGCATTTGGTCATGGGGCCAAAGACCAGGTTCTCGGACTTAGACTGTGTATTCGAATTTTCTTTCAGTAAATCAAGCTAGCAAAGGCAGTGGATCTCATGCTGAGAAAAGACAGAAGCCCAAACTCAACAGGGCCTAATTCTACTGGGAACTTAGAGGTTGGATGCCTTTAAGAGCATTCTTTTGTTCAACTTAGAATGAGTCATCCACAGATGTGCCCATTTTATATTACATTCATTAATACCTCTTTTTAAAATGTTCTTTTTTGATACAAATGTGTTAAAGCTGCTATTTCTAGTGTAACCAAAATTTATGTAATCTAGAAATAACTTCCATCTGCTAATACTACTCATTATTCAATATGGAGATGGCTCTTAAGAGTGTGCTGTCTGTATCTATAGGGACACTATGCAGATAGGTGTTTATGGCCACATGTGTCTCACATTTAACCGTAAAATGGATACCAACATCCATTCAGCATGGAATGATTTGAAATGCAACATTTAATTCCCAAATGCTAGTTTTGCTCAGAAAAATATAAAACCTTTCTGGTTGGAGAAGAATTTACAGAATGATGCTTCAAGGCTTTTATAACTGAAGTTGTATCTTTACTTCAATTAAAGTTCCCATCAGCAGTATGGTGATGAACCAAGTTCATGGCAGTGGGCTCTCCTGTGAGGAAAGGCACCTTCTGTCCCCAGCTTCCAGGAACTGGGATCATGGTTTCTGAGTCACACACACGCACACGCACACGCACGCACTAGCAACGCATAGTTGGTCCTAAAATCTTCCTAGTGTTTGGCTGTAGACGGAAAAAGAGCAGGAACACCGCAGCTTTTAAAGGATTGTAGCTCCAAGGTTAAAAGCTCATCTGCATTGGAGAACTGCTTTAGATTTGTTCATTCATTTCTTCATTTGTTACTTTTTTTTCATGGCCCTCTACAGTTTCATCTTACTCAGCCTTTTCCACCTAATCCCTTGCTTCTTCTCACTCAGTATAGCCAAACTGTTTCCCTAGTATTTTCCATTTTTCCATGTCTCTGTGCCTCTCTCTATACCATTCTTTTTCCATCTGAAATACTTACATCTGTCCTTCCACTTCCTCCTACCCCTTAGTCTCCACATATCCAAACCTACCCATGCTTTCCAGCCCCCATTTCAATGCGTCTTCCTCCATAAAGTCTGCCCTGATCTTAAAATGCTCATACCCAACCCAGAAGTGATCAATCCCTCCTCTAAACTTTCTCTGTTTCTCTGTACCTGGTTGAAACAGTATAACACAGTAGATAAGAGCGTAGCAACTTACAAGTTTTGTGGGTTTGGACAGCCATACTTCTCTGAGCCTCAGTCCCTAAATTTGTAAAGTGGAGATAATAACACCTACTTCATAGGATTCTTCTAAGGATTAAAGTGAAATTATGTATGCTAAGAACTCACACAGTAGATGCTCTATCAATTGTAGCTGGCCTTGAGGACAGGGACCATGGCTTGTTCAACTTTGTACCCTCAGCAACTTAGCATTGTGCCTGGCCCAGAGTGGGTACTATGTGATTGTTTCTGGAGTGAATAGGCACCCTTTCACAAAGGGAACGTGGTGGAGAGGGAGGACATGCTTTCCAGACATCTGGGAGGTAATCTACTGTGTCTGTCACTTGCCTTCTAATGGCTTCCTTGTTAGCCCACAAAAGGGAGCTGCTCTTTGTGGACCGCAGCGGCTTCTCTCTTCTTACATTGGCAATCAGGTTGAGCAATGCAAATTGGGTGTTTGGTGCTTCATTCTAGCCTTCTGGTTATTCTCTGGGGATTTGTTCTCCTATGTGAGACCTGGAGCTTATCCTTTGCTAAGGACTGGATTCGTTCCGAATTTTGCATTGTTAGGTCTTTAAACCCATTTCAACTGGTTTGGTAGTTTGTTTATCATTGGCCAATATGACTTCCTTTTCTCTCAAAATCTCTTTGAAAGGTTCCATAAAGTTTTCAGTACATTCAAAAGAACATGAAATGTTTTATGTGTAAATAAATGAGAAATGCTTTGGTTTCTCTTAAAGTACCCCTCTGGTAAAGTCAAGAGGAAAACATGTGTTTTAAATGGACCCTAGTTTTTATTTGTTGGATCTGGGCCTCTCTGCAATCCCTTTTTGGCAGATACATGGAGCATGTTGAATTCCAAGTTGACTTTCAATTAAACTGCATTTCTATATTTCCTTAAGAAAAGTACACTTAGGGGAAAGGGAAAAAAATCTTCAGGGCCAGAGACACTGGTCAATAGCTTTTGACCACATTTTTAGGAGATAAAGGCAAGGATAAATCCCGTGGATCAGGGAACTCAAATGGAAGAAAAGTAAGCAACTGCAAGGGCTCTGCTATGGACCATTGGTTTGACCGCCAAGGAGAATGTGAATTGGGTCCTTCACAGGCAAAATGTACAACTCTTAACTGTGCTCTCAGAATTGGATGCTTCTCAGTGGGATGTGATTTGACCACACCCATAAATTTGGTCATAATTTTTAAGTGTTCAGGGCATTTAGTCTGTGTTGTTGTTTCTCTTTTCTTAGAGCCAAGGTAAGGGTCTAGTGTTGAGACAGACTTGGTGTGCAATACTGTGCCACCGTTACATACTTACCCTCCTCACTTATGTGCACTCTAGGAAGGGGAAGAGACAGGGTCCACCCGGAAAACTCGGCATTCGATCCATGGTCTGGTGCACAGTAGACACTCAAAAGTATTTGAACAGATGAAAAGTACTTGCCTGACAAGAATGCCTTCCTTACAGCTTCCTGCTGGCATCAGTGCAGGAGAAATGTTGGGGAAATACGGACCTTTTCTCTGCCCTCTTGACTCTTGAGATAATTCCTGCTTGGGCGTCACTGAAGTTAGGAAGAAGGTAGAAGGAAAGGGGAAGGTTCCCTATTTAATTTTATTCTATCTTCCCTGTCTCTGGTTGAGAGCTATTGACATCTGGACAGACTTTAAGGTTTTTGTTTTTGTTAATTGTTCATCACTTTGAACAAATCTCTTCCTGTGGCCTAGAAGTCAAGCTTGAGCTAGATCACAGGGCACAGCAGTGTTAGCCTTCTCGGACTCTGTGTATCTGGCGGTGAGAGGTGAGGTGAAGCTGAGGGGGTGAGGCCCTCTCTGTAGGAGGAAGAGGCCTGAGGCCATGTTTTGGCCTCAAGTCTGCTCACCTTCCTCAGCACAAATCAATTGGTGAATATTTTATTTGCATAGGACACCTGCAGCTATACATGTATGTTATATTCACTATGATACTCCATGTGGCCTTGGTAGGTTTCCTAGGCTTAGCCGCAGTACAGCTAAAGATTTTGGAAGAGTGCGAGACAAGTAGTGGTGTCGGTGCACATTTGACTTCTATACCACCATGTGGGTAGAGTTTGTGTGTGTGTGTGTTGTTTTTAATTAAAAATTGAATTCGGTTCCCAGTCAGGGAACCAAAAAAAAAAAAAAAAAAGATTGAAAAGCCACAATAAGCCCTAGTGCCCCGTGTTATGAACAGAAGTGCCTTCATATAGGTCAGGCCCCATCTGTCTTCTCCAGAGGAGGGCCACCCTGTTGGAGTCTGGAGGTAGATGACAGTTCTTTTTTTTTTTAATTTATTGATTGATTTTATTTTTATTTTATTTATTTTTGGCTTCGTTGGGTCCTTGTTGCTGAGCACAGGCTTTCTCTAGTTGGGTGAGCAGGGGCTACTCTTCATTGCGTTGCGTGGGCCCCTCATTGCGGTGGCTTCTCTTGTTCTGGAGCATGGGCTCTAGGTGCGCGGGCTCAGTAGTTGTGGCGCACGGGCTTATTTGCTCCGCGGCATGTGGGATCCTCCCAGACCAGGGCTCGAACCCGTGTACCCTGCATTGGCAGGCGGATTCTTAGCCACTGCACCACCAGGGAAGTCCTAGATGACACTTCTTAAGCTACACATCTGAATCTCTCACTCCCTCCCTCAGCACCTGCATGCTAGACAAAGAAATGGCTCGCCCACTGTACTAGAAGACACAGCGTCATCGAAAGAGAGGGCAATCTTCAGAAGAATCCATTGGGCCAGCAATACCCACTGGGGGGTGGGTATCATGATGGAGCCTGGCAAGCTCTACATGGAAAAGTGGTTAAACGGAAGCACTATGGCCACTCCAGTTCTGAGGCTGACTGCTTTATTTGGAAAAATTAGTCATTCTTCCACTTTTGACCAACAAATATTTATTGAGATGCCACTAAATATCAAGGCTTCTGTGAGGAACTTTACATAAATGCTCTCATTTACTGCTCCCAGCAGCCTTGTTGGGAAGGTAATTATGCTCACTTTAGAGATGACAAAACTGGGGCTAAAAGAAGTGAAGTGGCTTGCTCAGAGTCTTACTGCTGGCAAGGGGTGGAGCTCGGATTTGCTCTCAGGTCTGTCTCTTCCTCAAACTCTCCCTGTTCTGCTCTGTGGCATCCCAGGAATTCTTTCTCCTTCGTATTTCACATTATTTCAGAGCTCAATTCTACCAAAATGCATAAATCTGTTAAGGGCTCCACAGTTACAAAAGTCCCTTGAGGATGGGCCACTTGATGATTTTTAGTGGCGACCTTCAGGGTTTCCCAAATCCTCTCTGGTTAATTGCCTGCAGGTAGCTGATGGCACAGGAAACTTGCCTCGTCTCCATTAACTTGGGAAGGTGTGAGAGATGAAGAGAAGGTGCTCAGAGAGAGAGAGAGAGAATTCAATTCAACCAGTTATTTCAGCTCAACTCACACTTTTTTTTTACTCCGTGGCTCTCCCAGCGTTAGGCGCCGATAAAGGATAAAGAGGCTACATGTGACAATACCTGCTCTCCAGGAGGAAGGGAGGTACAAAAGAACCAAAGGGTTTGTACTTAATCCTGGGAACAGTGGTGAGGCACTGGTGACTTGTGAGCAGAGATGTGACAACTGCTCCCGAGGTATGCTTTTATTCACTCCCGCCAGGCTACCGCGGAGGTCAGGAGTGGAGCACGGGGAACTGAAAGAGCGCGGGGCAGTGGAGACGTGACAGTTTCTGCATCTTTGCCTAGCACCTCGCATACATGTGGAATCCCACAGTTGAATGGAAAGGATGTAAACCATCTGCAGCAACATATTTGTTTAAAAAGGAGACACCACCATGAAGACTTAGCAACTTTGAACCAGTTGAAAGAAGAGCAGCTGCCTGACATTTTTGTAGTGGTTATATTGATTGTTCATCTTCCATTCTTCTTGTGGTTTGTGTTACTAGCATATTTGTATTGGTTCTGCCAAAAGAATCCTTGAGAGAAAAAAGAACTTGTAAATTGTTACTTTAGAGAGATTGAAATCTACATCAGAATTAAAGTTCCCTGTAGCTTTGGTCCACTGGCATGCACAGTTGAAGTACGTAAGATTATGAATGGCGTTCTACATCTCGAGGGCCCTAGGGGGACCAGGAATCTCCCATCCCTGTTCACCTTTTCATGGAACCTTTACATTTTGGAGATACCTGCTATGTGCCAGACACCATGCTAAGGGCTCTCACATAACCTCACAGAAACCCTGTTTTACAAGTGAGGAAACTGTGGTTCAGAGAGGTTATGCAACTTGCCCGAAATCAGAGTTGATATATGGTAGAGCCAATATTGACAGCTGCTTTCTGGCTCCCAGTCCAGCGCTTTCCCACGATACTACACTACCTCACTCCCTGATCTACTTGGCACTCCTGCAATGTACACCCTATGAGTCGCTGGAAAGGGATGGGGTTCTCTGATTTGTTCATGAGCAGACATTGCCACTTAAACAAAACACAGGGCCCAGAAGAAATGGGGCTTGAGACTGCTGTATTTTGATGGGGGAGAGGGACACGTTGAGAGGATTGGGCACTGACGGAGCAGTGCTAGCCCAGGAAGGTTGCCCTGATCTGCTACAAGACAGCGTGAAGTCAACAAATCTCTTGAGAGGATAAGGAAGGACTACAGTGCAAATGACATTAAGAGGGGAACAAAGATACACTTGTCTTCTCAGTTGTGTCCCAGGTAGAAGCATAACAGCGATGGGGCTGTCAGATTTCTTGGTGGGTACAGATCCCTATTCCTTCTGTGGATGTATCTCTCCTAAGAAGCTGGTAGCAGAGTTCAAGGTTGCTAAATGGCCCCAAGCCAAACTAACAGTGGCAGGTCACTCCAGCGTGGGCCAAAATCCCAGACTTGATTCTGGCATCGCTTTAAGCTCCTTCACTCCTCTACTAGGTTATGAATTCATAATTTGGAGTTGTCCCAGCCTCTCCAGCACACTCTTCTCTAAAGTACTTCTAAAAGAAGCCTTGGAGTGGAAATGAAGTCTGGTGAAATGGTTGTCCAGAGCCCCGCCCCTACCTTTTAGAGGGCCAGGGCAGACGAATACCCCATCTTTAGAAATGGTCTTGGTACGCACAGTGGAAATGTGAAGTAGGGCCGAGCCTGGTTAAATAAAATACTCACAGATGCCTGGGTCCAGGGTCCTGGTTGTGGAGGAATAAAATTTAGGGAAGCCTTGTCAGCAGATGAAGGGTTAAGTAGACTGAATTGCCTGGAAAGAAACAAAGCAAGTATTTGAACTTTGTTATTTCAAAAATGCTTGATGTGCTGGCCTGTTGTTGTTTTTTTTTTTTTTTTTTTACCAGTCATAAAGCTATGAGGAGCGACAACTTGATTTATATATGAAAATCTAGTATCTGAAATTTCAAAATAGTCACTGGAACTTTATGTAAAAAAACACTTCATGTCTTTAGTTTTAATCATTACCTGTAACCATCTGTTTATTTTCTCATTTGAGCAGAATTTGTAAATCAGATTATTTCTAATATTTTTAACGTTAAGTACGACTAACTGCACGTTCATACGCAACCTATCTAGACACAAATCAGTTGGATTGACTTTCTAAAAAAGAAACTTGAATTCAATGAAACGGTTCTTTTGTCTTGCGTCCATAGCATTAGATAGCCAGCTTGCCTTTTTTTTTTTCCCCCAAGTGTTTTGGAACCTTGTAGCTCAGCTTCACTTACTGATTCCTAAACAAAGTTTAAATACACCCAAACTCAGCCTCACATAATTCTCCCCTACTCCTATTCAGGGACAGAAACATATTTCAGTTGTCTTTTTTCTTTCTCCCTAGTCCTGACCATTTCCCTCTCTTTGGTCCACGAACTGGGACTTATGTATTAGCTCAGTTAATTCCCTCGACAAGCCTGTGAAGGCAGTGGTATTATGTCCATTTTGCAGATTAGCAATCAAAAGCTCAGATTTAAAGGACTGTGGTCACGTAGCTAGTAGGTGAGGGACCTGGAAGAATGAGGGTTAGGAACCTGGGACACTCAATCCCTTACGCTGCCCTTCCAGATCCTAACGTTCCCATGATGGTCCCATGAAGGTCCCACGGTAGTGATCCTCACTTCCAACTAATCCAGTGGAAGCAGACTAGCATCTATTCAGAATGGACTTGCCTGTGCAAATTCCATCTGAGTCCTACTTTACCACATTACCTATATTGAAGAGGGAGACTAAGGCACAGACATCAAGTAATTTATTCTTGATCTTGGGGAAAATCAAGACTAGAACCTAATACCTCTGAGGGGAACTGAACCAGACCGCCTCCTTACTTTAATGCTGCTTAGAAAGGTTTTCATGACTCCTTCACCTTTTTGATTTTACACAAATATTCCAAGAGGCCCAAAAGTTTTTCAGGCACTAATTTCATTCTTTTGAGTTCTCTTAAAGTTAAAACAGAAAGCCTATACATGCGTGCATGTGTATATTTTAGAACTACGTGCTTTATGTACTGTGGCTTGAAAGCCCCCCATATTATTATGATTTTATAAACGTTTTCATGATCAAATGCTGCAGTCCATGCTTTTGTCATCAAATAAAAACTAAATTTCCTAATGGAAAATGCACTTGGGCTGGAACAATGCCAAAAATAGTCCAGAGAAGATACTTGAAGTTTGCTTCCCAAAATATTTGTTGATAAATTATCAGGTGTTCAATTAGAACTGTGGAACTGATTTTTAATTCCCATGGAAATCGTTGCAAGTGCTCCAAGTTCTATCACTTGTGCACTTTACATGCCTTCCCCATTATTAACATAAAGAAATTAATGTCTTACAAGCTTCAATACTTGATGCCATATGAGTCCTGAGGATATTTAAAGGGAGAAGAAATGTAAATAGAATGAAATTCTTAAGCAAGATTACTGATATGACAGGACTAAAGAGCTTGGGAGTGTGTGAAAAGTGCCTCTTTTCTTCCCTTTAATAAGTCCATTACTTGCACTTGGGCATATTTTAAGGTCCTTTTCATGCTGAATCTAGAGTTGAGCATGCTTTGCATTTCAAGCTTTGTCTATGAATCAGTAGAAGCCAAAGTTATTTCTGCTTTAAAATAACAGGAGCCAGGAACAGCTAATCTCTTTTCATTCTGAGTTCCTTACATTATTTTACTGGACAAAGTTTGTGTTGGCTACAAAACAGGCCATTCATAACATCTATGAGAAGGAATTTAGGTAAGAATGAAGAGAGAGTGTAGGATGTATAAAGACTCCCTCTCCTGAGGCCATTAAGAAATTCCAAATTGGCACTGTTTTGAATAGTGACATTGCATTAGCCTTGCTAATTTCAGTAACTCAAGCTGATAGTCTGTTTACCAATCTGCTGGATGAAACCGTCCCATAACTACAGCTTCTCACCCAAGGTGAGTTGGTATTTTTAGACAGGCGACTGGGGGGAAGGTAGCGAGGGAAGCTGGAGGGTGATCAGGGCTAGCGCAGTGGTGCCTCTCAGCCAGAAACTCTTTGGAAAGTGCTCTGTCTTTAATTCCTCAGTAAGACGTGTCCTACATTGTTGAAGTAAATTTACTTTTCTTTCTTTAAGCAGGAATGAGAATATGAGAGACAGGATTTGTCACTCCCTTATCTCATTGCATCTGACCACTTTGATTATCTCCGTCTGGCTTTTAACTGTCTTCATTTCAATAATCAGGACTGGCAAATAACCCATCCACGTGTGTTTGTTTGTTTTTAAGTGGGCGTATATTTGCTCTTCAGTTCATAAAATGTGCAAATAAACTGACAGATAGTTAATGGAAAAAACTCCAGGGGGAAGGGAACTCCTTTTTAAAGGAGACTACATTTAAAACACATTCTCGTAAATCTCTCTTGACTAACTGGCATCTCACATCATGCTGGAAAAATGTACGGAGGGAAATCTTCAGAGCCTCGCGAGCTGAGAAAGTAGCAAGCTGAGAAAGTAGAAAGATTGCCGAGTGTTTGAAAGGGTTTAGGGTTTCATCTGAAGAGCAGCTGCACCCCACCACGCCTGTGCTCAGATACACCGAACACCAGAGAGGCGGTGCGCTGGAAATCGCCCCGAGTGCAGTGATGGCGAACCCCACGTGAGAGGGCACGGCTGCCATCCACGCCTTCTCACATCCGGCCCCGAGTTATTGACCTGGGTTTCCTGGCAGTCAGTGACTTAAGACCAAAGCGCAAGACAAGACCCTTCCCTGAGCACTGTGGGTCATCACATGATAAAGATGGGGGGGGGGAGAGGGGGGATGGGGGGGTGATGTGAAAGCAGGAGAGGTTACCTTAGGTTCCAGAGCAGTGCTTCTCCAGAGAAAAGTCTAATGTTTATGGTTTGCTCAGATAACAGAAACTAACAGGCTTGTAGAGCACAGTTAAGGTTTACAAATCACATTTACATATCTTATCTCTCTTGAGAAGTAATACGAGACTTTGGTTCTAAATAACCCAGTATTGTCTGCTTCCGGGCAGAGCAGTGAAGGTCTGGATCAGGCGCTGCCCTTGCTCGGAATCCCCACAGCACAATCCCCGTAGCACCCCTCAGATCCCCCGTCCCCTGGGTTCTTGCCTCTCCTGTGGCATTTGCCACACTCTAACTTGGATACGGTTATTTTTGTACCCATCTGGTCTTCCTGACAGGATAGAGAGCTCCTTGAAGGCAATGGCTGAGTTTGCCTCACCTCTGTACCCGCCGCAGCACCTGGCCCAGTGTCTAGCAGACAACAGGCGCCCACCGCATACGAATTGCTGCTCCTCCTGAGACCTCTGCCAGGGCCCGCCTCCTGCAAGACAGAGAGCGCCTTGAGGGCAGGCTCCACGTCTTCCCCTGTATCCCCAGTGCCTGGCCTGCACGGCTCTCAGGACATCAATAAACGTTCCTAGTGCTCAGCAAGTAATTAATGAATTTAATTACATCGCACTAACCATACGTACCACGAGCCCTTCCGTCCAGCTGTCGCTGCCACACGCAGCACTCGTCCACTTCGGGGGGTTATTGGTGGTAACCCATTTCAACTGAAGTGTTTTAGAAGGACTCAGGTAATTATAACAAAGATAAGGACCCAGAATTTGATATATTTTCAACCCTATTTTCCCCCAAAAGAGCACTCTGGAAATGGCAAGGGTTAGAAGAGGTTTTAGGGAAAGAGGAAAAAGTCGTGAGGTGAACAAGGCAGGCTGAGAGAGACTGGTGGTGAAGAACGCTGCCTAAGTGTGTATTCAGGGCCCTACACCCTCTACATGCCTGCTTGCCCGCCTGCCTGGGGCCTGAGAAAGGTGAAGCCCCCCGCCCCCCGAAAAAGAAATCAAATTGAAAAGGAGGCCTCCTAAACTTGGTCTTAGGCTTAATACTGAGGAAAAAAAGATTTGAGGATTACTTACCTTGTTGTTAGTCAAAAGGGGGCTTCGGATTTCTCCCCTGGGTGACCTAAGCTGTAATCTGTCTCTATAGCCCTCTGTTAGTACTTCTTCCATTTGTGAGGAAATTATAGTGACTGCAGAAGCTTGACTTACTTCCCCTAATCTCTTGGCAGAGAAATTAAAAAGACAACAGAAATTGCTGTTCGGCTGGAATTCTGCATGACATAGGGGGAATTGATTGGGACAAATCAATTGAAGAAAACAATCTCTATTTGAGGAGAATGCATCTTTAATCATGGTAATCCCTTTAGTAAATTGCTTTCTCTGGTGACATGGCATACCTAATTACAGTTTGCTCATTTTGATTTTCCCTTTACCGTGTTGCTTGCTGCTAATGCAGTTGTGGATTTGCAGGCTGAGCAATGAACTTATTAGTGGCATTAAAAACTCAGCCAAGTGGGTCTCAGGACCAAAATGTCGCCACTTTTAGAAGTGAATGAGAAGTCACAGAACAATTATATTTCTTTGGCGCTTCCTCAGAAGACCTATTTTCCATCCCCTTAATGATTTGGATTCTCTTCTCTGAGAAGTATTCTCAATATCCTCCTAAAATTGTGAAAATAAAAATGGAATACAATAGTAAAATGGGTATAACCAAAGACCACACTGACAGCTTATGTACTAGGATTTGCTCCACAATCCAATTTATGTAGTTTAGTGTAACATTAGTTTCCTTGATGAAAAGAAACTCTACTGCCAAATCATGTTCAACAGTGGGTCATTGTGACTCCCAGGTCTTCTGTGGCAGTTGTGCCCAGCCAGATTTGTCATAACTTGGAAGAGCATACTTTGTTTTAAATGAATGTCAGTTTTAAAAGTAGCTGTTGCAGTAGGGTGATAACATGATGATTTTTTTCCCAAAGATGCCTTAATAGCATCCTATGTCTTTGATATCCTCTACATCATCTTTTTTTTATATATATATAGATTTATTTTATTTATTTATTTATTGGCTGTGTTGGGTCTTCGTTGCTGCCTGTGGGCTTTCTCTAGTTGCGGCGAGCGGGGGCTACTCTTCGTTGCGGTGCGGTGGCTTCTCTTGTTGCGGAGCACGGGCTCTAGGCGCGAGGGCTTCAGTAGTTGTGGCTCGTGGGCTCTGGAGCGCAGGCTCAGTAGTTGTGATGCACGGGCTTAGTTGCTCCGTGGCACGTGGGATCTGCCTGGACCAGGGCTCGAACCCGTGTCCCCTGCATTGGCAGGCGGATTCTCAACCACTGCGCCACCAGGGAAGTCCCTACATCATCTTTTTAAGAAAAAATACATTCATCTCCTTACTCTCAAAATCTTCGCCAACCAAGCTTTCCCAACTTCTGTCCTACTGTCCTGCAACTTACCTCCTATGCAGCCTCCATTCCTACATGCCAGGGTTATTCTAGGAATATACCTGAAAGAAATACACCATGTATTCAGAGGTGTATATCAGAGGATGTTCACTGCAGCATCGTTTGTGCCAGGGAGAAATTAAAAACAAACTAAGTGCCTATCAGTGGGAAAATGGCTAATAGTGCCCTTATATTCATTCATACTGTGGAATTTCTTGCAGTGATTAAAAGGAATGAGGCAGTCTACATGTATTAACATGCAAAGATTTCCAAGACCTTGTAGCATATGCATATGCATAGAAAATACATTTACCAGTCATTACCTCTGGGGAGTTGTGGAAGGGGGCATGTTGAGAAGGGGGCTTTCTTTTTTTTTTTTTTTTAACTCTATATACTTAGGTATTGTTTGAATCTTTAGCTTCAAGAATGTATTCATGTGTTGAGTAGTTTAAAAATTAACAAAATAAAAGGATTGTATCCACTGTGTGGAGGATGGTTTGCATGAAGGAGGCGACAAGGGAAGCTGTGAGTCCAGGAGAGAGATCAGGAGAACGTAATCTAAGCAGCAGTAGGAGCAAGCCATGGCACTGATAAGGGGACGAAGTCACAAAATATTAAGAAAACAGAATTTATGGGATGTGAGAATTAATTAGACCTGGAGGATGAAAAAGGAGGAGGAATCTAGGGTGACTTGTGGGTTTCTGGGTTGGGCAACTGGTTGGCTAGTAGAGGCCTTTACTGAATCGGGTTGGGGGCAGGGCGGCAGGGGCCCACCGGAGGAAGAGCAGCTAAAGGAATAGAAATGCTATGTGGTTTGTGGCTTGTTGAGTCTGAGTTGCCTGAGGGACATCCAGGTAGAAATGGCCAGGAGCAGTTAGATCTCCAGAGATGTCTGAGCAAGACATAGATTCGGGACTCCTTGGTGATAGATAAAACCAGGGCCATGGATGAGAGCGTTCAAGAAGACTTGTCAAGTGAGAAGAGTGGAGGGTCAAAGAAGAATGAGAGAACACACCCATCTTTAAGAAAAACAGCCCACACAGCAGCCTGAGAATGATTAGAGGAGGGACCCGGGAGGAAGTAGTGTCAGAAAGTAAGGGGAACGCCAAGTTTTAAGACAGAGAGTAGCCAACAGTATTGGATGCTGCAGAGAGCTCAAGATGAAAAGCTAAAAAGAAGCCATGGAGGGATTAACTGTAAACTGGCATGAGGGGGCTCACTGGGTAAAGCTCAATGGCTGATAAAAATGTTCTAAAATTGAATTATGATGGTTGTACACCTCGCTAAATTTACTAAAATTCATTGAATTGTACACTTGAAATGTACTTGAAATGGGTGGTGTGGTATGTACTCAATAAAGTTGTTTAAAAAGTAGAAATGAGGGAAAAACAAAGAATCTATTGGAATTTAGTTTGCAGCAAGCTCTGATTCCAAGCAAAACTTTTCAGTCTAACCTCTTCTTCCTAATTGGTTGGGAAAAGCCCCATGAAATAAAGACAGGACGTGCGCATTACTGATGCCACATCCCTGATCCTACCCCCACTCTCTTGCAATATCAAGGACTACTTCACATGTTTGATTTGCTTTTCACCAAGCAATAAATATTACCACCCTATTCCCAGTCTTCCTTTGGGTAATTGCAGTATACTTGCTGTGTTTATTATTTATTCTTATTTATGTATTTATTTATTTTTAGCATATATTTCCAGTTTAGGGTGCCAGGCTATAAGGCCCCAGTTCTGATCTGTTTTTGTTGTTCTTAATCGCATTTTAGTGTGTTTAAACGTGGCCTCTTTATTGGCCCTGCAAGGCCTTCACTCTGAAATCTCATCATTCATTTTCTGATACCTCTATTATGCTTATAGGCTGATGCCTTGCTCTTCTCAGTCATTTCCCTTCTTAAATTGACTTGGCCAATGAGATGTATTTGTCTTAGTTAACAGGCACATTTGCCATGTTCTGTAGACAGTTAAAAAGCAATATGGAAAACTTCCGCCCTTTCTTAGTTATAAGGAACTGGGACTGCCATTGACCCTATTTTTTTTTTTTAATAAATTTATTTATTTTTGGCTGTGTTGGGTCTTCGTTGCTGCACGCAGGCTTTCTCTAGTTGCAGCGAGCGGGAGCTACTCTTCGTTGCGGTGCGCAGGCTTCTC
Source organism: Eschrichtius robustus (assembly GCF_028021215.1). Lineage (NCBI taxonomy): Eukaryota > Metazoa > Chordata > Mammalia > Artiodactyla > Eschrichtiidae > Eschrichtius > Eschrichtius robustus. Next base: position 117,050,488 of record NC_090845.1, on the reverse strand, counting down.
ATTGCGGTGGCTTCTCTTGTTGCGGAGCATGGGCTCTAGGTGCGCGGGCTTCAGTAGTTGTGGTGCGTGGGCTCAGTAGTTGTGGCTCACGGGCTCTAGAGCGCAGGCTCAGTGCTTGTGGCGCATGGGTTCAGTTGCTCCGAGGCATGTGGGATCTTTCCGGACCAGGGATCGAACCCTTGACCCCTACATTGGCAGGTGGATTCTTAACCACTGTGCCGCCAGGGAAGTCCCCCTATTTATTTTTTATTTATTTATTTTTTAATTGAACTATAGTTGATTTACAATGCTGTGTTAGTTTCAGATATACAGCAAAGTGATTCAATTTTTTATACACACACACACACACACACACACACACATACATATATTCTTTTTCAGGTTCTTTTCCATTATGGTTTATCACAGGATATTGAATATAGTTCCCTGTGCTATACAGTAGGTCCTTGTTGGTTATCTGTTTTATAGATAGTAGTGTGTATATGTTAATCCCAAACTCGTAATTTATCCCTCCTCTCCCCTTCCCCCTTTGGTAACCATACGTTTGATTTTTATGTCTGTGGTTGACCCTATTTAATTAAAGTGTTTATTTCTTGCCAATTGCATCTTCTTTTTATTTTGGCTCAATATCTTCCTGCTGCTTTTTATCCTCTTTTTAGTGAGCTGGCTGCCACTCTTTGTAGTAGAATTTTCCTTTTTCCGTTTTACATCTTTTTAGCTATGGGTTTGGGCCGCTTGGCATCTTTTCACCTTTCCTGGTCTCCCTGTGGGCCTGCCTACTTTGTCCTTATACCACAAAGCTATTTGTATGAGGATCATCCAGCTTTTTATCCTCAATTGCCTTCCCCTTGGGTCCTTCCAGCTTATGTCCTAATCATGTTTCCCAAATGAAATTTTTCCATCTGATGCCTCTTCTTTTCTTCCTCTGGATCATGAGTGTTAGCATTATGTGGCTGCATTGAACAAGGTGTCTACCACCTGCGAATTACTGACAATTGTTTCCTATTGATAGGAAAAAAATTTCCATGGAAACAATTCCCGAGTTGGCTGCTCTGTCTTCTATATAGGCAGTGTCCTCTTATGACCATCCCATACCATATATGCACATTTCATATTGCCTGATAAATAGTCACGTTATTTCTGAGACTTAGCCCCTACCTTAGTAAGTGGGACAGACTTTGTGGTTCTTTCTCCCCACCCTAGGCAAGTCAGTAGTTACTCCCTTAAAATTATGTCTTGGTTGATAACTCTTTGGCAAACTTAAAGCCCTCTTCTCTAAGCTAGTCCTGGTCTCCAAAAGACACTGATCCCTTTCATTGAGAGAGAATCCAAAGCAGTCTCTTTAGATTCCTCTCCAGACAGTGTCTGTGTCAAAAGGAGGAATGCAAAGGTCACTTGAACCCTGTCCCTTCACCCTTCATTTCTGCCATGAGACCTCTGAAGACCTGAATGAAATCCTAGAATCTCAGGCTTGGAAGGGTCATCAGAAGCTATTTACCTTCACCCCCTCATTCGATGTTTGAATCCCTTCACCGGTATCTCTACCAAATGGCTGTCCAAACTCATGGACCACCTCCAGAGACAGATCTCACTGCCTAGGCGCAGCCTATGCAATTGTCAGATTGCACTAATTATTAGAAAGTTCTTTATTTCTTTTAAGCCCAAATCATTTTCCCCTTAAAAGAATGACAAAGCTGAGAAACAGCAGTACTGAAATGGCATGGCTATGGAGCAAGAAGAATCTGAGATGAGAAAGAGAGAAGGAAAATAACAAAGGGGCTCCAATAAAGATGTTTACAAATAAAATAAAATGAAAATAACAAAGGGGGCATGTGCAGTGCAGGGGATTCGGCAGTGCCAGACAAGGAGGTCGGTGGAGCGAGGGGGGGCAAATGAGGGCATCTGAGCTGAGAAGCAGGAATGGTGCTGATGGGTAAACAGGAAGGCAGTGGAAATGTTGATGGAAGATTAAGGAAGGAGATACTAGAACCTCTTCTAAAACAAATGGAACCCAGGTTAGAGGTTTAAATAAAACTGCAGAGGAACAGAAAAGCATCTTTTTTTTTTTAAACTATCAGCACTATTATTTTATTATTTTTTATTATTTTTATTTATTTTTTTTTAAATTTTATTTATTTATTTATTTATGGCTGTGTTGGGTCTTCGTTTCTGTGCGAGGGCTTTCTCTAGTTGTGGCAAGCGGGGGCCACTCTTCATCGCGGTGCGCAGGCCTCTCACCATCGCGGCCTCTCTTGTTGCGGAGCACAGGCTCCAGACGCGCAGGCTCAGCAGTTGTGGCTCACGGGCCTAGTCGCTCCGCGGCATGTGGGATCTTCCCAGACCAGGGCTCGAACCCGTGTCCCCTGCATTGGCAGGCAGATTCTCAACCACTGCGCCACCAGGGAAGCCCCAGAAAAGCATCTTTAACATTCAGAATCCATCAGAGGAGTCCAGCCTTGCCCTTTGCCTAAGGATATGAAAAAGATCACTGTGGAGACAGGAGAGAATGTTTAGTAGAGCAACAACTAGACAGAAGAGAAGGCAATAATTGGACACAGGAAATGAGTTTAAAGAGCAATGGAAGGAGAAGAAGAAGTGAACAGAGAAATGGAAAAGGGGGGAAATAAAAACACAACTTTTAGGTTAAAGAATTGTATTTATTCCCATGACAGCACGTAATTGTATTTTCCTGGCAGTCATCCCACAGACCTCTGCAAAGGGAAAGGGGCGCCGGCATGTGTGACTGAAAGCATTGAAGTCTTATTGCTTTGTACTTATTACAGCCAAGCGAGGGACTTCATTAGTGAAGCTATATTTTGATGTTGCAGAGACAGGCAATGAAATGCCAATCACCAGCAGCCCCTACATGTGGGAATCGGTAGCAATGGAAAGGACAGGGTGTGGCCCAGGGGTGCGTACACTGTGAGGCAAAGGCAAGCGTCAAAGGTATGGGAACCCAATCATGATGGTTCGAAGTGAGAAATAAATGGAACCTGCTCACCAGAAATCCTGTTTCCTACACAACGTGGCACACAAAATACTGGCATGTATCCCCTGCTTACATAGTAAGGCATCGGTTCCAGGCAACAAAAGGAGTAAGAAAATAACCTTGTAGGGGCTTCCCTGGTGGCACAGTGGTTAAGAATTTGCCTGCCAATGCAGGCGACACAGGTTCGAGTCCTGGTCCGGGAAGATCCCACATGCCGCGGACCAGCTAAGCCCATGCGCCACAACTACTGAGCCTGCGCTCTAGAGCCCGCGAGCCACAACTACTGAGCCCGCGAGCCACAACTACGGAAGCCCGCGCACCTAGAGCCCATGCTCCACAAGAGAAGTCACCGTGATGAGAAGCCCGCGCATTGCAACGAAGAGCAGCCCCCACTCGCCACAACTAGAGAAAAGCCCGCGCACAGCAATGAAGACCCAACGCAGCCAAAAATAAATAAATAAGAAATAAATTTATCAAAAGAAAATAACCTTGTAGATTCCACCCACACTGAGTGCAGTGAATTGATGCTGTGGGTAATGAGAACTGCCTGTTGTCAGAGAGCTTTGGCATATAGAGGTCAGGGTTTGAGCCCTGCCGTTTGCTTCCTGCACCACCTCCACCATTGGCCCTGCCTGCGTCTTGTCTTCATCATAGCTCAGTGGGACTCCTTCCCCTGAGGAAATCATCAGTTGATGAAGATAGACTCCTTGGGAAGGGTATCTACTAAGGAGGTAGCCCTTCACCTTCATATTCTCTGTAGACTGGGGATATGTGTTCATTTGTGTGGCCATTGATTCATGCATTCATTCATTCAGTTTTTCAGTGCCTGTGCTAGCCAAGTACTGCGTGGGAGCTACAGAGAGGAGTAAGACTCGTTTCTTCCTGTGAGGGGGCTCCCAGTCTAGCTGAGTGACTAACTCTACTATGCTGCAGATTGAAATTAGTGCTATGATAGAAGTACAATCCAACTGATAATCACAGAGGGAAGTGATTCATCTGGGCTGGGGTAAGAAGGGAAGGAAGGCTTCCTGGAAGAAGTGTCATGTAAGTTGAAGCCTGAGAGAGAGCAAAAAAGAGAGAGATACCAATCCAGGCTGAGGGAACAGCATGAAGACAGACATGGGAACCTCCAAGTATACTTGCCATTTTCAGCAAATGATAAATAGGATGGTATGACAACAGTATATGGTACTTGGAGAAATATACGGGCAGTTGAAACTGGAAAGCAAGACAAGTTGAGATGGAGAAGCTTGCGAATGCCATGCTAAGGAATTAGGACTTGATCCCACATGCAGTAGGGAGCCATCAAGGATTTTGAGGAAGAGGGAAATTTAATTCAACATGGGATTGAGGAAGAGAGTACTATCTTATGCCTGCTGTCACGGAATAGAACATTCTTTCTTCCTGGACAGCAGTGGGCCATTGGAGAGGAATGGGTATCATATCTAGCTGGGGCATTGAGAACTGTGGCAGATGGGAAGTACATGGGGAGAGAGGGGCTGAGGGAGAGAGGAGAAATGGTCACGGTCCAAAGACAGAGGAGGTGGTACCTGTGGGAATGTGAGAATGGCAGCTTACGGACAGTCCAGATCCAAAGATGGGAAGGAAGGAGGAGGGAGCCAGGATGACAATGTGTTCTTGCAAGTAAATTGAGGGGAAAATAGCCTCAATTCCCCAAATCCCATTGATGATGAGGGAGGCATTTCACAACTGGAGAGGTTTTAGGGAACAGATTTAGATGGAACAACTTAGAGAGGCTTTTCATCTTTCATTTATGAGGACACCTGCCTACTGTTGATTTCTGGCCTGTGATGTTCCCACACCCAGGCTGAGTGTTTTCAGGGACTTGTGCCATTTTGACCCATTGGCTATTGTACTAGTAACTTTCCTTTGCTGTTGGACATCGCAAGCATTTTAGTTCTCAGGTACATTTTTTGTAAGATCCACCATGGCTGATTAAAAATGGAAGATTACCAGACTTTGGGTTTTCCCATTCAAGTATATCTAAAGCCCTGTCTAAAATACTATCAAAGAGCTTTTCATTAAGCATTTTGGAGCCTGGGCTCCAAGAGACTATAAGGCTACTCCCTCATTCTCCTGACCGCCCCCCGCCCCCCAGCAATTTGATTTGGCTACACAAAGTGACATTTTGTGTTCTCCTTCTGCATCCTCAAAGCCCAATGACAGCATACCTCTGTAGCTGCATCATGCTTGAAATTTACATTATAAACAGAGCTCTGTGAATCTACACCATTAAATTTTTTAAAGTAGTGAGGACAGAGTGTATTCACTCCTTCATTGAGTTTTTTTAAAAAGCATTTTCAGCTTAGCATCATTTGCGTGACTCACAAAAGTAAATGTAAGTTTCCTGAGGTTGTATATAAATTTCTCTTAAAATAGCCTCAGACTAAAACCCGTGACAAAAATTGCCTTCTTCTTTCATTCCCAATTGAGGAGCCATATTTGCAATTCTAAGGTAGTGCTTAAATATCCATTTTAATTCATTTGGACAACTTGACTTTCAAAGCACTGAAGGAGTACCATTTGGGGGTGGATGCTTTGGTATCAGGTACGTTCACACATCCCTCCACGAAGTAAAATGCCAGAGGAGCAGTGCACTCACACCCCCCTTAGGAACTAGGATGCACCCCGAATCTTTTGGTTTCTATAGTGTTTTAATCATGGTAAAATATATATAACAAAACATTTGTCATTTTAGCCATTATGTATACAGTTCACTGGCATTAATTACACTTACAATGTGTGTGCAACCACTATTGCCAAAATTTGCCTAGTCTGCCTATTTATATTTTAGGTAAATGGAATCATATGACATGTGCTATTTAGTGACTGGCTTCTTTCACTTAGCATCATGTTTTTGAAGTTCATATACCTTGTACATGTAGGAATGTACTTCATTCCTTTCTATGACTGAAAAATATTCCATTGTATGGATAGACCACATTTTGTTTATCCATTCATCCATTGACGGACACTTGGGTTGCTTCCACCTTTTGGCTGCTGTGAATAATCTGCTATAAACATTGGTATACAGGTATCTGGTGTCTCGTACAGGTTGTTAATGCGTCAGAGATAACACGAATGTAGCATTTCCAAAGGCCGTCTTGAGTTGGAACTCTGGAGGCACCTTCTCGTGAAGCTTGGTTGTACAGGTGTTGTGACACTGATAGCACTGCCACAATACCTCAGCACAGTTAGGATGGCAGTGCTTCATTTCGCTCGCTGTCAAACTTCTCCGAAGGCTAATCAGTATTCAGTGAATCCACATCAGCTCCCACTCTCCTCTCAACTCAATACTCTCTGGTTTTTGACCTAAACACCTTACTGAAACTTTTCTCAAAAATCTCCCGTAACCTTCTGGTTGACACTTCCAGTAGCTTCTTCTCAATCCTTACTTTCCTTGACCTCTCTATAACATTCCACCATGCTTCTCCTCCTCTCTTTAAAGTGTTCTCTTCCCTTGCCTTTTATCTATTTATTTGTTTGTTTACTTCTGGCTGGGTTGGGCCTTCATTGCTGCACGCAGGCTTTCTCTAGTTGCAGCGAGCGGGGGCTACTCTTCGTTGTGGTGCACAGGCTTCTCGTTGTGGTGGCTTCTCTTGTTGTGGAGCACGGGCTCTAGAGCACACGGGCTTCAGTAGTTGTGGCTCGCGGGCTCAGTAGTTGTGGCTCAAGGGCTTAGTCGCTCCGTGGCATGTGGGATCCTCCCGGACCAGGGCTCAAACCCATGTCCCCTGCATTGGCAGGTGGATTCTTAACCACTGTGCCACCAGGGAAGTCCTTGCCTTCTAGAAGCCTGTTCTCTGCATCTTCTCCCCTGGCCCTGGCTGAACAGTGTCTCTGTCACCAGCTGCTTGTATTCCAGTGACTCTCAAGCCCATTACTTCCCATGGGAATCAGGTAACCCCTCCTGTGGGAAGGGAAGGCTTTGAGGAACTGTGGTTCCTGTGGAGCTGTTAGGTAGCCTCGGGTGAGAAGGATCTGTAGCCATGAGAGTAACCGTCGTGACACTCCTGTGGAAGGTGATGATAATTCTAGGACCGGTGGAGGAAGGCCAGCACCACACCACCCACTCACACTGTCACACTTTCCAGGATGGAGCCGTTCTGTTTCTGGGAAGATGACTTGACTCATGGTGTACCTAAACAAGCATAGTAGTGGCCCACATCATAATAAGATTCTACAGTAAAATGATCTGATTTCCAAAGGGATTACGTGGTATTTTTTATTGTTCCTTCCTCAATGGCTGGACGCAATAGTGAAGCATAGTTCGTGGCTGAATCCCCTGGACACCGTTTTGTATTCGACGCCAAGCAGGCTGAGCCCCAGTTAAGGGCAATCACCGTGGCGTTCCCCTCTTGACAAGGAAGTTGTCATCGAGAAAGCTACCTTAAGTCACTAATCAGGACTATGTGAGTCAGAATGCCCAGCTTTGGGAGTGTACCAAGCCCAGGTGACTCAAGTGTCCCAGCAGTGCTTTTAAGACCTTTCCACCTAAGTACCCCATACAGGCAGTGAAGAGTGGGAATGAACACCTGTCCCTGAGGATCTGGGACATAACCTCAAGGTCCTAGTAAACAGGAAATATCTTATGAAGTCTTAAATGAGTTTGCAGATAGCGCACTTTCGCTCCATCATACAGCCTTGCATGTTTCAGTATAAAATAGTGTGCTTTTGCCCTAAATCCCAGGGGAGAAGCATGCCATGGCTTCACGTACCCACAGCCCACTGCAGTGTAACCTGAAGGTACACCCACCCCAGACCGAGAAACAGAGCCTATAGGAAGAGAGGCCATGCCTATGCTAGTGGCAGAATCAATTGTATTCTTTCAACATCCCAGCATTGTAACTGAGGTTATTTGCAGGCTGGAATTAGCTGTAAGAAATGAAGTGGGCATCTCATTGCCCCAGCCCTCTTCCAGGAGAGGCGATTGGATCATTCCCAGAATTTACAGTCATTTAGCTGGCAAAATTGGCAGCTCGCTTGTCAAGGAGGCATGTTGTGAAATGGGCCCTAAAAGGAGTCCCATTAGACCAATTAAAACCAGAGGCCTCAAGTGTGCCATTTCCCCCTCGTCTGATCTATGAAGAAGAAAATCTAGACTCCCGCAGACCTGAGGCTCATTAACAAAGTCACTTTCCTCTGCTTTCAAGTCCAAGTAGTCATTTCACACCTGAGAGTTCAGAAAGGTTGACGGGGCGGAGGCGGGGGGGATTGATGGGGCAGGAAGGAAGGTTGTGTTGAGGGGAGGACAAGGAAACCAAGATCTACTGGGGATTCAGAAGCAAATGGCGGGGCCCGAAGGCCTCTGTGGGAAGGGGCAGCAAAGTGAGCAGTAGTGCAGTGAACACGATTTCTAGTGCTTTCCCCAGCTTCAGCCTCTGGGGGTCTACCAAGCAATGTACTGAAGGTTTCGCATATTCACGTCCTGGGGGCCAACTGTGCACAGCAAATACAAGACGCAGGGAGAGCAGTATTGCTCTGTTGCCATATTAGGGCCGGACTGAAGCCATCTGCTGGTGCAGGCTTGGCAAGCAGCAGCGTTCGCTCCGCTGGTAGTGCGATGGCAGCTCTTCCTCCAGGCTGCCCCGTGGAGTTCGCCCGCTGGTGTGGGTAAGGCCCCTGTAGCAGCGCCTTGCCCCGCTTGATGCCCACGCCATCAGAGGGCGAGCATTAGAATCCTATCATATGCTCAAGACCCCGGTGGCTCTGTAAGGGCCCCAAGGCTCGTCTCGCTGGCTGACAGATTTTCCCTGGCTGCCTGTGTAGCCCAGGCCCAGCAACTTCTCCCCCAACGCTTGGTGTGTACTGCCTTTAGTAGACGTTATTATGCCAGGGTTTAAAGGAAACAAAAACGGTCCAGTGTGGATTTATTTATGGCCAGGGTCTCTTATCCACAATTAGACCAGCTTAAGAAGAAAGAGGATTCAGAACTTGGTAGCTGGTGGACATCACCAGAACGACTCACATCCCAAGGGAAGCAACTGACCGCCTCTGCCTGCTCATAGGTGCTCTGGTGGGGGCAGCCCCCTTGGCTGCTGTGGGTAGAGGAATGATTGCAGCCTGAGCAGACTACACTCCTCACTGGGCCCCAGGAGCCTTGGAATCAGAGAGGAACAGAACTACTGATAGAAGGAAATTTAGAGTTCATCTAGTTCGATACCCCGATTTAGCAAAATGGGGTGACTGAGGCCCGGAGGAGAGGGAAATGACTTGCCAAGGGTGAAACAGTAACTCAGTGACTGAGCCTGGCCTGGAACCCAGGGCTCCAGACCCCCAGGAGGTGCCCTCTTCTTTAGGAACTCTCCTAGGAGACTGAATAACTAAGCGCGGGGGGGCGGGGGGCGGGGGGCGGGGGGCGGGGGGCCCTCCCCACTGAGTGCTTCATCCAGTGCAGAAAAACTTTTCCACACGAAGTGCAGACCTTAATGACTGATGATCATTTAAAGGGATTATCTAATCTGCAACCCAAAGGATTTAAGAGCAAAATGAGAGTCAGGGCTGAGTGTATAATTAGTACAGATTGTTGGGTCTAACCCACTGGGTGTAGTTAAACTGATTACAAATAGAAACAGATTTTTGGATTTAGCATGAAAATTTCCTTGCTGGCCCAAAAGGTTCTCACTGACGTTCAGCTGCAAGACAAAAGACAATTTATGCGCGTTTTACAATATGTACCTAACCAAACAAAGATATATTCTGGAAAATCACTGATAAACATAAAAATATGAGTGATTTAAGAGTATGGTTTGTGGTTATTCCCATAAGGCATCTGGTTCGTAGCAAAATGAGAAGGCTTTGGGTTTGGTGTAGATTTAGCTTCTTTGTAGGTTTTTAATTTTTTTTTTTAATATTTGCTACTGGCTGATCCCCAGATACTGTTCCCACAGGCTTCTTGTTTCTCCCAAGACAACATGTCTGACAAGTCTCTCCCGCCCACTTAGGGCTGTCCTCCAAACTGTTAACAGTGATTTCTGAAAAACACAAAACAGATTGTGTGGATTCCTTACTTAAAAACCTGCAGTGGCTCCCTATTGCCCACAGGAGAAAGTCTTAGCATTCCTAATCCACCATGATTTGGCCCTTACTTACTTGTCCTTCCTGCCCTGCCTTTTATCACCCGCCAGGCAACACACACACACCACAACGACGTGAACGCTACATTCCTTCCCTCCGTAGAGGCTACTTGCTCCTATTGAGTATGCCCTATCGACTTTCTCAGATATTAATGATTTTTCTCAAGCTGAACCCTCTGCCTGAAATGCATAACCATCTCTTTCAGCCCTGCCATAGCTCCACCCATCCTTCATGGTGCAGGTTATGGCCCAATTGTCCCAAGAAGCCTTCCCAGAACCTTCTTTTATTTGGAATTTTTCTCTCTCCCTTCTGTCACCCTGGTGTTTCGCTTGTGCCTTTATCCGAACCCTTTCTGCTTTCTGCCAACTGTCTTGTTGGTTTGTCTACTGGTCTGTTTTCCTTGCCAGACTGTGGGATTCCTGAAGGCAGACGCTAAGTCTTTCTCCAAGCTTCTAGCTCAATGCTTGGGCCATGTAGGCTACTGTTAAGTTTGTTGAATTAAATTGGATTATATTTCTCCCATCCAGGAATGTCCATAGTTATCTTTAACCAAAACCCTATTTCCTCTGTGTCCCATAGTGCTTCCTTGTCATGCTAAGCTGTCCCCTTCATCTCTAATCTCCATGATGGTGGCCCAGGCCCAGAGTGTGTCTTTGCTGGAACTCCCATCAGTATCAGCTACAGGAACCCAGCTATAGGGTTGGGTGATAAAGCTTTGCTGCAGCTGAGTGGGAAGCCTCGGGAAACCTGTAGCCACAGCTTAGGAAGTACTAGAAGGTATTATTCTGAATATTCCTTGGGTCTTTTGGAGGTAGAAGACTTGGCCCAGCTTTGTGCCAGGGGTGCATGATGGCCTTGGCCATCATTGCTGATTGCTTCAGGTAAACAGAACTGATATAATGCCCATTTGGGGTCCCCAAACCTAGAGCTCTTTTCAGTATTTCACAGAGCTTAATAAAGCTACTTAATCAAGTTTGTGATCAGTTCTATGTGGAAACACTGACTTCTCTCATATGCTTTTTTTTTTGATGTACAGTTGATTTATACTGTTGTGTTAGTTTCTGCTGTACAGCAAAGTGATTCAGTTATATATACATTTTGTTAATATTCTTTTCCATTATGGCATATCACAGGATATTGGATATAGTGCCCTGTGCTATACAGTAGACCTTGTTGTTTATCCATTCTGTATATAAATAGTTTGCATCTGCTAACCCCAAACTCCCAATCCATCCCTCCCCCCATCCCCCTCGTCCTTGGCAACCACAAGTCTGTTCTCTATGTCTGCGAGTCTGTTTCTGTTTTGTAGATGGGTTCATTTGTGTCATATTTTAGATTCCACACATATAAGTGATATCTTTGGTATTTGTATTTCTCTTTCTGACTTATTTAGTATGATAATCTCTTAAGTCCATCAGTGTTGCTGCAAGAGGCATTATTTCATTCTTTTTCATTGCTGCATAGTATTCTGTCGTATATACGTACCACATCTCCTTTCTTAGCTTTTCTTTTTAAATTTTATTGAAGTATAGTTGATTTACAATGTTGTGTCAATTTCTGCTGTACAGAGTGACTCAGTTATACATATATATATATATATCTATATATATATCTATTCATTTTAGTATTCTTTTCCATTTTGGTTTATTGCAGGATACTGAATATAGTTCCCTCTGCTGTACAGTAGGACCTTGTTGTTTATCCATCCTATATATAATAGTTTGTGTCTGCTAATCCCAAACTCCCAATCCTTCCCTCCCCCACCCCTCCTCCCCCTTGGCAACCACAAGTTTGTTTTCTATGTCTCTGAGTCTGTTTCTGTTTTGTAAATAAGTTCATTTGTATCATTTTTTTAGATTCCACATATAAGTGATATCATATGATATTTGTCTTTCTCTGTCTGACTTACTTCACTTAGTATGATAATCTCTAGTTCCATCCATGTTGCTACAAATGGCATTACTTCATTTTTTTAAATTTTAAAAAAAATTTTCTTGGAGTACAGTTGATTTACAATGTTGTGTTAGTTTCTGCTGTACAACAAAGGGAATGAGTTATACATATACATATATCCACTCTTTTTTAGATTCTTTTCCCATATAGGCCATTACAGAGTACTGAGTAGAGTTCTCTGTGCTATACAGCAGGTCCTTATTAGTTATCTATTTTATATATAGTAGTGTGTATATGTCAATCCCAGTCTTCCAAGTTATCCCTCCCCCCTCTTACCCCCTGGTAACTATAAGTTTATTTTCTACATCTGTAACTCTGTTTTGCAGATAAGTTCATTTGTACCCTATTTTTTAGATTCCACATACAAGCGATATCATATGATATTTGTCTTTCTCTGTCTGACTTAGTATGACAATCTGTAGGTCCATCCATGTTGCTGCAAATGGCATTATTTCATTCTTATTTATGGCTGAGTAATATTCGATTGTATACATGTACCACATCTTCTTTATCCATTCATCTGTCAATGAACATTTAGGTTGCTTCCATGTCTTAGCTATTGTAAATAGTGCTGCAATAAACATTGGGGTGCACGAATCTTTTCGAATTATGGTTTTCTCCACATGTATGCCCAGGAGTGGGATTGCTGGATCATATGGCAACTCCTCTGTTTTTAGTTTTTAAAGGAACCTCCATACTGTTCTCCATAGTGGCTGTACCAGTTTACATTCCCACCAACAGTGTAGGAGGGTTCCCTTTTCTCCACACCCTCTCCAGCATTTATTGTTTGTAGATTTTTTGATGATGGCCATTCTGACCGGTGTGAGGTGATACCTCATTGTAGTTTTGATTTGCATTTCTCTAATAATTAGTGATGTTGAGCATCTTTTCATGGGTTTTTTAACCATCTATGTCTTCTTTGGAGAAATGTCTATTTAGATCTTCCACCTATTTTTTGATTGGGTTGTTTTCTTGTTGTTGAGTTGTATGAGCTGTTTGGATATTTTGGAAATTAAGCCCTTGTCCGTCACATCATTTGCAAATATTTTCTCCCAGTCTGTAGGTTGTCTTTTCATTTTATTTCATGTGTTTTTTTAGTTATCTTTGGCAGGATATTATTTTCCCTGAGTTTTTTTTTTTTTTTTTCCAAGAAGGAACCCATTACTATTTACTCACTGCAGTATACTTGGTATATGTACAAAATTTTTCAATTTGTATATGATATAGTTCCATATGAGGTTCAGAGTCAGCCCTGCATTCAAAGAACACCTCTGCCACTTACCAGCTGTGTAAATACAGGCAAAAAAAGTAACCTGAGCTTGAGCTTCCTCATCAGTAAAATGGGAATTATAATACCTACTTCATAACATTACTGAGAAGGTTCGATTACATGAGATCATGTATATAAAGGGCTTAGCACAGTGCCTGGCACACAGTGAGGACTCTAATAATTGGTAGTCATTTGTATAATTTCAAAACATGGGTTCCAAGAGATAGACATAACAAAAGAGGTATTTGGTGGCAAAAAGATGAGAAACTACTGGATCTAACATAACTGCTGGGTTTTCCATAACTGCTCTAGTAGACAAAACTGTGCAGTGTTCATGGATTATTTGAAGAGCAAGGTAAATAGTGGAGGAGCTGAGTGGCCACATTGGTAGACGTTGTTTGCTTAATCCTGATGTTAGGCAAGGGGGATATCTGGAAAAGGAATCTGAAGGCGCTGCTGAAAGTGCTCTCATTCAGGTCAGCCCGAAAAATACTCCTCTTCATTTAAGTTGAGAAGTCGCCGTGAGACTCAAGGCTGGGCTTTCAACAGATCCAGCCATATGTGTTCTCGACTTTGGTGAAATCCGATCGGGACCTAAGCCTGCGCTATCCTTGCCGACTGACAGCTGACCTCGGCCTGCTCTGTGCGCCCTGCACCGTTCACCTTTCAGAGAAAGAGGTCTGGTTTCCAAGTAGAGCATTGCTCTTTGTTCTTTTTCTCTTTGATTTTCTTTGTATCTATTTATTCTGGGGGGAGAGGGAATGGATATTATTAGTCTACCGATTCACTTTTCCCTCAGTAAGAGGGTTCCCTGGAAATTTTGATTTGCGTTATTATCATCAGCACTCAAGAAGAAACACTTTCTCAGCTTCAGAAGAGCAAAATGTGGTCAGATTCATATCTATTAAAAGTTAGGACATCATTTCCTTGTACAGCAATGAAAAATAAGTATAGTTAGTTAGTAACAAAATAGAAAAATTACTTGTATCAAATGTGATAAGCAAAGGACTCAATAAAATATATATTCAGATTAATAGGGAAAATATCAATACCCATTAGGTAAGAAGGCAAAGGATATGAACTGTTATTCACTGAGAACTAAAACACAGAAAAAGTTCATCTATACTAGTAATCAAATACACTCAAATTAAAGAAACTTTGAGATATCATCTTATACAGACTACAGTATCTTTTATTGGTTCCCTCATCATTGCTGGTGGCATTATAAACTGCAGTAGCCCTTTGGAAAGTAGTGTTGCGGGCCGTGTAATCAGATCCTCTGGCTTTGATCACCTTGACCTTGCTGCCTGCTCTAAGGAATGCCAGCCTCAACAGCAGCCGTGGTCCTCGGCCCTGCTCTGCACACATCCTGGACCAGCTGAGTCCTTACACTTTCTTCCTGTGACTTACTTACTGCGTGTTTCATCCCCTGTAAGAGGAGCTCTTCCCTTCCTCTTCCTTCCTTCCTTCTGCAGAATCCCTGTCATTTCCTCTGTGCCTGTTGCTATGCATCTCCATGTCCCCAAGGGATCTTTCTGGCTCCATTGGCCACAGGACAGTTGGCTGCTGAGGTCACTCACATCACATCACCTTCACAAGCTATTGAAATAGAAACAAACATTGGTGACCGAGTCCAGAAAAGCCAAGGGAGTAGATTTGAACTCTAAATCTGGAAAAGCAAATCTAAAAGAAACTGAGCCCTGGGCCAGGACCAGCTGTCTTTAATTTCCTGACAAACCACTATCTACTTAGATTTACCCTTTGGGAGGTTTTCGCGTTAGGCCAACCCCAATACCCCAATTTCTTTTCAGAATCATGAGCATATCTCATAAACGGTAGGCAGTCGAAGAAAGAGGACCCTTACCCATTAGCCTTTCCTAATTCTATGCATTATATTGGGCTGGCCAAAAAGTTTGGGTCTTTCCACTTACAGAAAAACCCAAACGAACTTTTTGGCCAACCCAATATCCTGTGTGGGTGTGGATATGTGTGTTAGGGGTGGGTGGTGAAAAGACCATATAGATAAAAGAAATATTTCTGAGAAAAATAAAACAACTTCCAATGGCAAACTACCCTATCATCAACTCTAAGGCAAGGCCTCCCAGGGGAAAATCTGAACAGGGTGCAGGGCCCAGGAAAGGTACCCTGGGAGACTACCACATCCCCTCTCCCACCAACACACACACACACACACACACACACACACACACACACAAGGACACGCATGTAGTCACCCACATGGCACCTTACGTTTGGATACCTGTGAGATCTGGTGAAAATGACCTTCAAGCGTGGCCTTGCCAGGTGGGACATGTGGAAAGGGCCGGTGTGCACTCGGGGGTGTGGGTGGAGCCAAAGGTGGGAGGGGAGCAGCCAGTTCGCCCCCTGTTGGTGGGATCTCTGGCAGGAGCACCAGTAGCCATCTTCCTCGGGCGGGCCCCGCACGTAACACCCCTGGCTTCTTCCCATCTCCTGGCGGCCTTCGCTCCAGCGAAAGGAAGAAATCAAAGCTGGGGCATCCCAGCAGTGCAGACAAGCGCTTGGGCCGTGAAGGGTGCAAACCTGAGGCTGTTGGTAAGCCTGTATTTAAATTCTTTCCTTTCTTTCGGCAGAACTGGCTTATGATCTGGACGTGGACGATGCTCCTGGAAGCAAGCAACATGTGAATCAGAAGGACAATGAGATAGTTGCCTCTCACAACCTCGGGAACGGCCCTTCCCCGCTGAAGATTCTCACCAGCTTGGCAATCTCCGTGGTGTGCTCTTTCCTCCTGGTGCACTGACTGCCAAGGTCACCGCACACGTGCTGCCCTTCAGCACCCTGTGGTCTCCCTCTATAAAGGGAACCACCTTTTTCTTTTTTTCTATTTTTTTATCTTATGTACCTCCTCCAGCCATTAAGTAGAAGACTAACCATGAGTGACGTTTTCGAAAATCAAATGGTATCTTTATGAGGACGGTAAATTTTAGTGGTAGTATAGATTGTCCTTTTGCAACGAAAAAAAAAAAAATTCAAATTGTGCCAAATTATTTTCCTATGTTTGGCTGCCAGAACATGGTTACCATGTCTTTCTTTCTCTCTGTCTTTCCCTTTGCATGGATTTCTTTGGAAAAAAATAAATGCTCAAATAAAAATGCGTTGAGTCTTTTTCGTAAGCCCACGTACGTGGTGACCGTGCAATGCTTTCCCCCTCCTCACCTAGCTTTCTACTCAGTATAAGAAAATCCCCCTCCCTCGCTGCCTACCTTTTGGGTATCAATCTTGGCTCCAAGCTCCAGTCAAAGCCAGTCTGTCCCAACACACACCCAATCCATAATCTCCATTTACAAACAGGGTAGAGTATCTGGCCTATGAAACTAAAGGCATCTCAGAAAAGTGCCCCCGTCTCTCTCTACAAATTTCACTTCGCTGAAAATGTTTTGCCCGACTAGAAATCCTCTGTATGTACACAATTAATATCCTTCCTTCCCCCAACCCAGAGAGGGGAGCCCCAGTAGTGCAAAGTAATTCCCCAAGCTTCTTTGCTCCCTGTCTCCCTTCTCCAGGGGCTGCCACGTGGCAGGGCCGGCAGTTGCCCTGGGTCAGGTTGCAGAGGTTGTCACCGGGAAACCCGGGATTTATAGGAAGCAACACGGCTCTTGGCCTCAGATGGGCTCCTTCAACAGTCTGTTCCACAACTAGGCCTTGCGTACCTGTTGGCTGTCAGGCACTGTACCAGCTGCTGGAGATGATACAAAACTAAACAGATTGGATCCCTGCTCTCATGGAGCCGAAGGTCTGACACCAATACTAATTCCAACATCAGCTTTCTGTCAATTGTAGGTCCAGTGTTATTACTTAAGACTGCCTTTTACACATACGGCACACAAGCAATACTGATGCTGATGCTGATCTCTGAACGTTCCGCTGCCAAAGATCCTCAGGAATGACCGACTTGCCACCGTTTCCAATGCCGGGCTTATCGCCCACTTGCCAGGTTGGGTCACCAGAAACACTGTTGACTCTAATGAGTGGGAACTCAACTCCCACCTGAGGGCTAAGAGGGGCGAAGCTGGAGGAGGAGGAGGAGAGAGAGGGGCTGAGGCACAGGGCCAGAGTATGAGTCAAGGTCAAGGAAGGACTGGAATGTCCCCTTTGACACTGGGAGGCGGGCCCAGCCAGGCGCTCCCATTTCTGCCCGGTGGCAGGAGGTGGCAGGAGGTGAGCCCGCGGGAAGCAGGCAGGGGAGTTTTACAACTTACCTTTTCCCCTCCGGCTGTCACCAACACACTTTCATCAGGGTCTCCTGTGGAGCACAAGTTCCCGATAGCCATTTTCATCCTTTGCAGAAACTTTTGCAAATGCCAATTAGAAATGTTTGGTTTAGTGTTGCCTTCAGTTGGTCTTGTTGAAGTCAAGGCTACGATCGGTGGTATTTGTTAATATGCTTTCAATGATTTATAGCTGTTGGTAAGACTTGAACTGGCATTATCTTTGTCTTTTAAACATCGTTATTTCTGTATTTGAATGGGATTTGTGAGAATCTTTGTTCTTTGATTCATGAAACCTAAATACGGCAAAGGTTTGTTCCTTGGACTCGAGTGTGCCAGGCTACCACCACCAGATCAGAAGAAGTCTCGAAAGCCTGGTTACCGCCTAATCGTCGTCCCTGTCGCTCTACAGAAAGGTTTTTATTTCATGTGGCAAAAATAATGTGTGACCCTGAGATCACGTTTTACGCCTGCAAGCGGAAGGGCACTGTCTTAAAGTCCGTTTCTCCTTTCTGGGAGATGAAGAGGACTGTTTCTACACATCCTTCTCATTCACTTCCCCTCTTCAGACCTCGGTTTCCCTCTTGTAAAGTGGAGAATCAGGTCAAGATGTCTAGTTTCTTTGTTGCTTTCATTTTGTGGCACCACTGGCCCCAAGAGGAAGTAAGTGCCAGTCCCCCTGCCTAGCACTGGTGTTATGCGTGTTCTATTCCCACGTGCCTCTCAGGACGTTGCCAGCTTAAGGTCCTATTTGATATACTTCAGTTCCCAGAACGTGACACAAGCCAGCCAGCGTTTCTGCGATCTTGGTATACTGCCGCCTATGGTCCGTGCATCCTGAGTGATGCGGGGCAGAAGACTCTACAATGTCCAAGGCCTGCTGGCTTCAGCTGAATGGTTAGAATTAAAATGGATAACCGTTCACACTTACAAAACATGGAAAATCCACCATCTCCAACTGACATTTTCCTTTTACTCAATAGCCTTTGTCTTTTAGCATTTTATCCATGCCTTTTCCTATCCCTCTATATTTATTCTTCTAGTTCAGAATCTAGTTTCACAGCTAGTTGCTGGTGGCTTTTCACCTTTGAAGTGTTTATCCTACCCTTTGATTTAAACTTCCTACATGAATTTTGTTAAGACGACTATTGTCCTTAGAATAGGCCTGGCAGTTGGGAAGTGGCCCCATCTTGTTGTGAGTTTTCAGGCCCCTTTCTCGTTGGATCCATGTGTGAACTTCCACCAGCTCAACTCTGGTATTTGAACAAGGTTAAATCATAGAACAACATACTGAATCCCTAGGTTGAAAAGGATCCACTAATTCATCCCACAATCAGTGTTTGATTAGTGCCTAAGGCTGGGCCCTCACTAGGTTGCAAAACAGTTTATTTGGTTGCTGGACACCTCCAATTTTTAGAAAGTTTGTTTTTTTCAAAAGCGATATATACAGGTAATAAAAATCTAATAGTACATCATCACATAAAGTTTAAAAGATGACATCTATCCCATCATTCCATATCCCGTAGTTATTATTAAATATTTGACTGAAAGCCTTCCAGTCATTTTTCTCCCTCTTTAGGTGCATATTCACACACATGAGATTATACTGAATGTATAATCCTATAATATGAATGAATCTTTGATAGGTTGAGCCTAAATCTGCCTTCCTATAATTTCCACCCATTGGTCTTGGCTCTTCCATAAAGACCAACATGAGATTAAGATGATACCACTTTTGGGACTTCCCTGGTGGCACAGTGGTTAAGAATCTGCCTGCCAATGCAAGGGACATGGGTTCGATTCCTGGTCTGGGAAGATCCCACATGCCATGGAGCAACTAAGCCTGTGCGCCACAACTACTGAGCCTGTACTCTAGAGCCCGCGAGCCACAAGTACTGAAGCCAGCGTGCCACAACTACTGAAGCCCGTGCGCTCTAGGGCCTGTGCTCCGCAATAAGAGAAGCCACCGCAATGAGAAGCCCACGCACCGCAATGAAGAGTAGCCCCCGCTTACCGCAACTAGAGAAAGCCCATGTGCAGCAACGAAGACCCAACGCAGCCAACAACAACAACAAAAAAAGATGATGATACAACTTTTCACACAGCTGTCCTTCAACAATAATTTTCAATCACTGACTCTTGCCTCTTCTGGGTTGGTTTTCTCAGCTCCTTCAGCCCTGTTCCACGCTCCAGTGGGTCAGTGGTCCTCTTATGCTGTCATGCCCATAGCTGAGCTCATGGTGCCCCTGCAGCCGGCGCAGAACGGAGCACGGGTGTTTATGTTCCCACAGAGCCCAAGACCTCCACCAGACAGCAGTCCGAGAATGCAGACACTTAGAAGCCACGCCACACGCTTCATGAACAATGAGCTTGTGGCCAACTGAAACCCCCAGGTGTTTTTGCCAGAATGGCTGCCAAGCCAGGTCTCTTCCATCCCATACTCGTGTAACTGATTTCTTTAAACTAAATTCCAAGGGCTTTTGATTTTACTTGTCTAGACGTTGGGCCAGGCAGTATACACTGTGTGTGTGTGGGGGGGGGGGGGGAGTGTGAGTGTGTGTGTGTACAGGGGGGAGAAATTTTTTTCTTGCCAAGGCCACACATTTTGGAAGTCCTCTTTTGGAATTGCTGTTGAGCCAGTTTATGTACATACAAGAAAATAAGCCCCATTTCTTTAGAGTCAAACCTTTTTTGGAACCCAAAATGATGTTCTTCAGCTTGATCAACCATCTCATTCACTATATTTGCTGCCAAGTAGTTTTTAGCTGTCTCCCAAAATCAAATTTACCTTCAAGAAACAAAGGCCTCCCTGAGAAGATTCCAAAGACTATGCTATGGGATATGGAGGGTTTTCCCCCCCAGAAATGTTCTACAATATTTGAGGACACTGTACATCTTGGAAGGACACAGCATTGGTTTGAATATAGAAGGTCTGCTACGTTTGCCAAGAAACCAACAAAATAAGCTCATTGCTTTTTATTCATTTTTATATGTTTAGAAATAAATATATTGACTCTGAAAGTTTCACATTAAAAATAGATGTAAGAGAGCAAGATGGCAGAGTAGGAGGGCACAGAATTCACCTCCCCCCAAAAAACACATCAATAATACATCTACGTTTAGAGCGATTCTCACTGAAAACTTATGAGACTGACACAGAGGCTCTTGTACAACAAAGGCTATAAGAAAGATCCACACAGAATCAGGTAGGAAGGGAAGAGAAGTGATCAGGTTGGGACCTATGCCCCTGGGAGGGGACACAGAATGGGGAGGGAGGTTACAAGGGCAGAGATCCTCCCTGGGGAGTGAGCAGTTCCAGCCACATATTAGGTGCCCAAGCCCTGGGGTCCAACATCAGGAAGAAGAGTCCCCTTAGCTGGTTAGAAAACCAGTGGGACTAACAGGAGGGCTGTAAGAAACCTAGACCCTGCTAGTGAAGAGCACACACACACTTGCTTACTCCTGAAACAAGGCAGAAAAAAAGAGTGAAAGTGCACGAGATTCTGGCTAGTTTCTCACGACCACTCCAGCGAGCACCCCAGCCTGCGCCAAGCGTTCACTATGCCCACTTGCTTCACAATGCAGCTCCACACTAGGGCAAAGTCTGCCACGAGAGGAGTGATTATGAGGGACTGTGCCAACCCAGACGCAGAACAGCATCTGAACAGGGTGGGAGCAGCCATTACTAGTGCTTACAGAGGCAGTGCATCAGAAGTGGTCCCAGACTCTGACTGGCCAGGCAGCACAGCCCATGCCCAGACCCACACCATGCACCTGCACCTGCTCCTCTTCCTCCAGCATTGTTCCCTTCTGGGGCAAGGGTTCTGGTGCTGGGAGTAGGGAGAGCACACACTTAGAAGGAATGGAGCCAGCTCGGACTCAAACTTCAGGGCTTCTGCTCCAGCAACTTGGGACCTGACCCCCCGCCCCCCGTAGGTTGTTGGCCACTAAGCAAAGAAGTCCCAGATCATAGCTGGCTCTGGTTCTAGCCCCTCCATCTCCAGCTCCACCTCTCATCAAAGTAATAGCTGCCAGCACACCCTGGGTAAAGACATAACTTGTGCTCATGTCAGATCCAGCTCCTCCACCAAAGCCTCTGGGCACACGCAGACTGCATAGAGACACTCCCACACAAGGACGCACCTTCAAGACCACAACAGGTAACTCTTTCATTATGTCTAATTTCATAGAGACAGAGAAAGTTAAGCAAAATAAAAAGCAGAGAAATTTGTTTCCATTGACAAAACAAGAGAAACCCCCTGAAAAAAGAACTAATGAAACAAAAGTAAATAACCTACCAGATACAGAGTTCAAAACATGAGTCATAAGAATGCTAACTGAATTAGGGAAAAGAATAGATGAACAGAGTGAGAATTTTAACGAGGAACTAGTAAGTGTAAAAAAGAACCAGTCAGAACTGAAAAATACAACAAATGAAGTGAAAAACACACTAGAAGGAATTAATAGACTATGTGATACAGAAGAACACGTAAGTCATCTGGAAGATAGAATAGTGGAAAGCACCCAATAAGAACAGCAAAAAGAAGAACAAATTTAAAAAATGAGAAAAGTTTAAGGGACCTCTGCAGCAACATAAAGTATACCAACATTTGCATTATAGGAGTCTCAGAAGGAGAAGAAAGAGAGAAAAGGGTAAAAAATGTACTTGATGAAATTATGACTGAAAACTTCCAAAACCTGAAGTAGGAAAAAGATATCCAGGTACTAGAAGCACAGAGGCTCCCAAACAAGATGAACCCAAACAGACCTACACCATGACAAATCATAATTAAAATGGCAAAAGTTAGAGATAAAGAAAGAATTCTAAAGGCAGAAAGACAAAAAGAGTCACAGGGGAACACCCATAAGGCTATCAGCTGATTTTTCTACAGAAACTTTGAAGGCCATAAGGGAGTGACATGATATATTTAAAGTGCTAAAAGGGAAAAGCATGCAACCTAGGATACATTACCCAGCAAGACTATCATTTAGAATTAAAAGACAGATAAAGAACTTCTAAGACAAGCAAAAACTAAAAGAGTTTTTATCAATACTAAACCTACCCTAAAAGAAATGTTAAAGGGTCTTCTTTAAGTGGAAAAGAAAAGGTTACCACAAGAAGTATCTATAAGAAAGGAAAAATCCAACTAGTAAAGGCAAATATATGGTAAAGGCTGAGGATCACCCACTTAAGTAAGCTAGGACAAAGATTAAAAAACAAAAAAGTTGTAATAAACTATAACTACAAGAAACAGTGAAGGGATAAACATAAAGATACAAAATATGACAACGAAAACAAAATGTGGGGGAGGGGAGTAAAAAATGTAGATCTTTTAGAATGTGTTTGAACTTACATGACTACCATTTTAAAACAAGTAGATATAGTTATTGGTCAACATATAGGAACCCCATGGTAATCACAACTCAAAAACTTACAATAGATACATAAAAAATGGAAAAAAACAACACACACATACCACTAAAGAAAATCATCAAGCCACAAGGGAAGGACTTAAAAGAAGAACAGAGAACTATGAAAACGAGAAAACAAGTAAAAAAATGGCAATAACTAAGCACCTACCAGTAAGTACTTTAAATGTCAATGGACTAGGGGACTTCCCCGGTGGTGCAGTGGTTAAGAATCCTTCTGCCAATGCAGGGGACACGGGCTCAATCCCTGGTCTGGGAGGATCCCAAATGCCATGGAGCAACTAAGCCCGTGTGCCACAACTACTGACCCTGCGCTCTAGAGCCCATGCGCCACAACTACTGAAGCCAGTATGCCTAGAGCCCATGCTCCGCAACAAGAGAAGCCACCGCAATGAGAAGCCCGTGCACCACAACAAAGAGAAGCCCCCACTCGCCGCAACTAGAGAAAGCCCACACACAGCAACGAAGACCCAATGCAGCCAAAAAAAAAAAAAAAAGTCAATGGACTAAATGCTCCAATCAAAAGACATAAGGTAGCTAAAGGCATAAAAAAGCAAGATCAAACTATATGCTGCTTACAAGAGAATCACTTCAAAGCTAAAGACACACACACACTGAAAGAAAGGGAATGGAAAAAGATATTTCATGCAAATAGAAACAAGAAATTGAGGGGGGGGTAGTAATATTCATATCAGACAAAATAGACTTTAAAACAAAGTCTATGACAAAAGACAAAGAAGAGCACTATATAATGATAAAGGGATCAATACAAGAAGAGGACATAACACACATTAACATATATGCACCTAATATAAGAGTACTGAAATACATAAAGCAAACATCAACAGACATAAAGGGAGAAATTGACAATAATACGACTATAGTAGAGGACTTTAACACCCTGCTTACATCAATGGACAGATCATCCAGACAGAAAATCAATAAGGAAACAGTGGCCTTAAATGACACATTAGACCAAATGGATTTAATAGATATCTACAAGACATTCCAACCAAAAACAGCAGAACACGCATTGTTTTCAAGTGCACATGGAACATTCTCCAGGATACATCACATGTTAGGCCACAAAATTCATCTCAACCAACTTAAAAGGATAGAAATTATTTCCAACATTTTTTCCAACCACAGCAGCATAAAACTAGAAATCAGTTACAGGAAGAAAAATGGGAAAAACACAAATATGTGGAGACTAAACAACATGCTACTAAAAAACCAATGGGTCAACAATGAAATCAAAGAGGAAATCAGAAAATACATTGGGACAAATGAAAATGGAAACACAACTTTACAAAATCTATGGGATGCAGCAAAAGTAGTTCTAAGAAAGAAGTTTATATTAATATAGGCCTACCCCAAGAAACAAGAAAAATCTCAAACAACCTAACCTACCACCTAAATGAGTGAGAAAAATAAGAATAAACAGAGCCCAAAGTCAGCAGAAGGAAAGAAACAATAAAGATCAGAGAGGAAATAAATAAAATCGAGACTAAAAAAACAATAGAAAAGATCATTGAAAACAAGAGCTGAGTTTTTGAAAAGATAAACAAAATTCATAAACCTTTAGCCAGGCTCATCAAGAAAAAAGAGAGGATGCAAATAAATAAAATACAAAATGAAAGAGGAGAAATAACAACTGATATCTCAGAGATACAAAAAAAAAAAAAAAAATCAAAGGAGGACACTAGAGCTCTAAGACAACAAATTGGACAACCTAGAAGAAATGGACAAATTTCTAGAAAAACATAACCTTCCAAGACTGAATAAGGAATAAACAGACAATTTGAACAGAATGACCACTAGCAGTGAAATTGAATTTGTCATTAAAAAAAAAAAAACAAAACCTCCCAGCAAAAAAAAATCCAGGATTGGACAGCTTCACAGAGAAATTCTACCAAACAAATAAAGAAGAGCTAATACCTACCCTTCTCAAACTATTCCAAAAAATTGAAGCAGTGGGAATACTCCCATGTTCATTCTACAAGGCAACCATTACCCTGACACCAAAACCAGACAAAGATATCACAAAAAATGAAAATTACAGTCCAATATCTCTGATGAATATAAATGCAAAAATCCTCAACAAAATATTAGTAAACTGAATTCAACAATATATAAAAAGGATCATACACTATTATCAAGTGGGATTTATTCCAAGGGTGCAAGGATGGTTCAATATCTACAAATCAATCAATGTGATACACCACATTAACAAAAAGCAGTATAAAAATCACATGATCATATCAACAGACACAGAAAAGCATTTGACAAAATTCAACATCCATTCATGATAAAAATACTCATCAAAGTTGGTATAGAGGTAAAGCAACTATACTCCAATAAGAAAAATACATATGAATTAGAGAGGTTACATATCATCATTTATGGCAAAGGAATATAAAGGACTGGAGAATAAACTACACAGATTATTTCAAGGCAAAAAAAAAAAGTTGGTATAGAGGGAACATATCTCAACTGAATAAAGGCCATTTATGACAAACCCACAGCTCACATCATACTTGATGGTGAAAAGCTTTTCCTCTAAAATCAGGAACAAGACAAGGATGCCCACTCTCGCCACTTCTGTTTAACATAGTATTGGAAGTCCTAGCCACAGCAATCAGACAAGAAATTGGAAGGGAAGAAATAAAACCGTCACTATTTGCAGATGAACTGATACTATATATAGAAAACCCTAAAGTCTCTACCAGAAAGAGAAATCAAAGAAAAAATATATCCTATTTAAAACCACACCAAAAAGAATAAACTACCTAGAAATAAACTTATCCAAGGATGCAAAAGACATAGTCTCTGAAAACTATGAAACATTGATGAAGGAAATTGAGGACAATACAAAGAAATGGAAAGCCATCACACGGATAGCTTTGTGCATTGATTGGAAGAATTAATATTGTTAAAATGTCCATATGCCCAAAGCAATCTATAGATTTAATGCAATCCCTTTCAAAAATCTCATGATATTTTTCAGAATTACAACAAATAACCCTAAAATTTATATGGAACCACAAAAGACCCCAAATTTCCAAAGCAATCTTGAGAAAAAGGAACAAAACTGGAGGTATCATGTGCCCTGACTTCAGACTATACAACAAAGCTACAGTAATCAAAACAGCATGGTACTGGCACAAAAAGAGACACATAGATCAATGGAACAGAGAACCCCAAAATAAATCCACTCACCTATGATCAATTAATCTACAACAAAGGAGGCAAGGATATACAATGGGGGGCTTCCCTGGTGGCGCAGTGGTTGAGAATCTGCCTGCCAATGCAGGGGACACGGGTTCGAGCCCTGCTCTGGGAAGATCCCACATGCCGCGGAGCAGCTAGGCCCGTGAGCCACAACTACTGAGTCTGCGCGTCTGGAGCCTGTGCTCCGCAACAAGAGAGGCTGCGAGAGTGAGAGGCCCACGCACCGCAATGAAGAGTGGCCCCCGCTTGCCGCAACTAGAGAAAGCCCTCTCACAAAAACGAAGACCCAACACAGCCAAAAATAAATAAATAAATTAATTAATTTAAAAAAATATTTAAAAATATTTAAAAAAAAGAATATACAGTGGGGAAAAGAATTTCTTCAACAAGTGGTACTGGGAAAACTGGACAGCCACGTGTAAAACAATGAGATTAGAACATTCCCTCATACCATATACAAAAATAAACTCAAAAGGCTTTAAAGACCTCAATGTAAGAGAGAAACCATAAAACTCCTAGAACAGAACATAGGCAGACTACTCATTGACATAACCCATAGCAATATTTTCTTGGATCAGTCTCCTAAGGCAAAAGAAGTAAAAGCAAAAATAAATAAATGGGACCTAATTAAACATAAAAGGTTTTGCACAGCAAAGGAAACCATTGACAATACAAAGAGACAACTTATGGAATGGGAGAGAATACTTGCAAATCATGTGACAAACAAGGGGTTAATATAAAAAATATACAAATAGCACATACAACTCAATATGAAAAAAACAACCCAATCAAAAAATGGGCAGAAGGACTGAATAGACGTTTTTCCAAAGAAGACATACAGATGGTTAACAGGCACATGAAAAGATGTTGAACATTACTAATCATCAAATAAATGCAAATCAAAACAACCATGAGATATCACCTCACACCTGTCAGAACGGCTATCATCAAAAAGTCTACAAGTAAGAAATGTTGGAGAGGATGTGGAGAAAAGGGAACCCTTGTACACTGTTGGTGGGAAAGTAAATTGGTGCAGCCACTATGGAAAATAGTATGAAGGTTCCACAAAAAAATAAAAAGAGAACTACCACAGGATTCAGCAATTCCACTCCTGGGAATACATACCCCCAAAAATGAAGACACTAATTTGAAAAGATACACGCACCCCAATGCTCATTGCAGCGTTATTCACAAAAGCCAAAACATGGAAGCAACCTAAGTGTCCATCAACAGATGAATGGATGAAGATGTGATACACACACACACACACACACACACACACACACACACACACACAGTGGAATACTACTCAGCCACAAAAATAATGAAATTCCAACATTTGTAACAATGTGGATTGACCTAGAGGGTATTATGCTTAGTGAAATAATTCAGACAAAGAAAGACAAATGCCGTATGTTGTCACATATATATGGAATCTAGAAAATAAAACAGATGAATGAATATAACAAAACAGAAACAGACTCATAGATATAGAGAACAAACTATGGGTTACCAGTGGGAAGGGGCGAGGGTGGAGGAGCAAGATAGGGGTAGGGGACTAAGAGATACAAAACTACAGCATAAAAAACAAATAAGCTACAAGGATATATTGTACCGCACAGGGAAATACAGCCATTATTCTGTAATGATTTTAAATGGAGTATAATCTATAAAAATATTGAATCACTCTGTTGTACACCTGAAACTAATATAATATTGTAAATCAAGTATACTTTAATAAAAAAATAAAGATAAAAATAGAGTACAGGGCCGGCATGCAGTCAGAGCCTAATAAGTATTTGATGAACTAGTGGTTACCAGTGGAGAGGGGAAAAGCGGCAATACGGAGGTAGGGAATGGGAGATACAAACTATTGGGTGTAAGATAGGCTCAAGGATACATCGTACAACACGGGGAATATAGCCAATATTTTGTAATAACTGTAAATGGAAAGTAGCCTTTAAAAATTGTATAAAAATTTAATTTAAAAAAATTAAAAGGGGCAAATATAACCCTGTAAAAAATAATAAAAAGGGGGAAATACAACCCTGAAAAAAATGTGTTTGATGAATCCGGTATTCATTATACAAGTATTCCTTGAGTAACACTTTGTCAGACCCTGTGTCATGTCCTAGAGATACAGTATATACGACAGACACAGTCCCTGCTCTCATGGGGTTTCACATCTATTGGGGGAAGACAGACAAGAAATTATAACACACTAAAAACACTAGAATAGGAATGTATGCAGGATGCATGGGAGAGCATCGAATGGGGAACATATTATGGTCAATGGGTCAGGGATATAACTCTTGAAGAAAGTGTAGAAGAAAGGACAGAAATTGTCCAGTTTTCGAAGAAAATGTAGAAATTCTCCAGATTACAAAGGAGGCAGAGTGTCTTAGACAGAACAGTATGTCACAGGTCCATAGTGGACCATGCACAAGCCTGTAGCATTATTTGGCATAATGGGGCATTGCAGGACCCCAGGGTGCCCATCCACGGGACAGGGGAGAGTTATCATGTGGAGCGTATACAGAGCACTAAGTAGTGGTTAGAAGCAATGAGCAATATTTACAGCCAGCAGAATGGGTCTATCTAAAACCATAGTGTGGGTAAAAAGGCAAGAAACCAAATGGGCTATATCGCATCTCACCTTTGCAATGAATGGAGATCTATTCACAGAAGATAATACACATTTTACAAAAAACGTGCACACTAAAAGACATACATTGAGTACATTAGAATGGTTGCCTCTGCATGGAGGGGAACGGGAGTGGGCTTCGGGGATAAAAAGGAATAAATGAGTAAGTCAAACAGAGCAAGAGAGGGACCTTGTCTGGACCAACTCTGATGATATACGATGAACTGAGCAGTATCTTTAACTCAACCCTTTGTACCCGAGGTCACAAACAAAACCAAGCTTAAAGCAGGAAGGGAAGAAGGGAGGGAAAGAGGGAGGTTTAGGATTTCAGGAGAAACATCTTCTCTCTAGGGCTGGGCATATAGTAGGTGCTCAATAAATACATATTGAGAGAATGAACAAATGAGAAATCAGCGTGTTCTACCTCAGGCCACTTGAAACTACTGGCTAATCAAATGTGCCTTCAATTATGTGGCGTATTTGCCACCCAGTTATACATCTACTCAAGAGTTGTGGAGGTGATTCTGAAGTGACCCATAGCATCCCCGAAGCTTCAGTTTGAGACAACATATTTAAGAGCTCCTTCAGACAAGTGATAATTATTGCTTTCTTTTGGGGTGAAAATCCCCGATTTCCAGTACACTTCGGCAATGGAACTGTAATATTTATTCTGCTTTATTAGAGTCTTGAGCTCTTAGAGATAGATGATCAGCTCTAACCCCTTCGTTTTACAGATGTAGAAACTGAGGCCCAGAGAGGCTAGGGGACACACATAAGGTCACACAGCAAGGTAAGTGCAAAGTCAGGACTGCCTCGATCAGAGCCTCTCCCATCACATTATATATATATACCCTGTCACCTTGAAAGAGCAGAATTAACAAATGGTTACACTGGTGAGCTAGAGTCAAGGCTGTTTCCCGAAATCTGTGTGCATACGGACAGAGTTAGTTATACTCATCTTCATTTTGATCTTAGTGGCAGTTAAACAAAAAACCCTTATTTAACAAAACACATTGCCTTTCCAAATGAATGCGTTCAAGCCAGGGCCTGCTTCGAGAAGCTTCACGTTGCCCTTACAGATTGGAATCCGGGGTGCGGGAGTTCCACCCTCCTCAGGAAGACGCCCAGCCACAAAAGTCATATTGTTTTCCTCACTCACGCTGTTTGGTTTCATGCCTTTGCTGTAAGATGTTACACATTTGTTTTGTTGGCGCTTTTGTAATCAGTCTAGACATGGGCCTACATGGAACCATCCAGGAGGCAGATAAAACTCGCACAGTGGAATTGGGTAACCCCCTTGGTGCCCTTCCTTCAGGGAAGGAAGGGAGGCAGCTCCCCGGCACCCAGGCCCCAAGCCAAAATGTTCATGAAAACGACCACAGAACGGACTGAATTCACTAACAGAGGAGTAGGAGGTGTTCTGTCTCTGAAGATACTCCCGGTCCCATAGTAATCCTCATTTGGTACTTGGGATGAATTTGCTGCCAACGTTTTTGTCTTAGCCAGAGCACTAAATGCTGTCTCACTGGGAATGTAAAGTCTCTTTTTGCATGGATCACAGAGACCGCGTACTTATGTGTCTCCACAATTGAGGATCTATAGATTTTACTTAACCCTGAACAAGCAAAGGTATATATAAAGACAAAAGCATGAAGGGAGGGCAAAGATGACTCAGATTGAATAGAGGTGGGTTTTATTTGCTCTCTTGATGCAAACTGTTTTGAATTTTTATACTATCACAGGACAAATAGAAACATGACTTAAACGTTTCACAATTTACAGGGCTGATTATGTTTGCCATTATGATACATTGTTGATAGATAGTAACAATGTTTTGCCCTTCTAGAAATTCAAAAAGTGTACATCCTTCCCCCACAGCCTTCCCACCACCATACTGGCAACAGGAGAAGCTTCTGGAGCATCGGGAATTCCAAATAAGAATGTGTCTTAGGCTTGCAGTCAATGAAACCATTCAGCCCGGGATCCCTCACAGCACTGAGGTCCACCTCTTCACACATGGCAGCGCTACAGAAGATGTTTGTGGAGTGAACATCGATTTGAGTGGCCACAGCTCTGGCAGATAGGGTGGAAACTACTCACTTACCCTCAGACAACCAGTACCACAGATCCCCACATCTATACAGCGAGGCTACCGAGCACCAGCCAAACGGGACGTTTGACCATGAACTTCAAGACTGACCTACTATGGATGGAGCATTCATCAGCAACCTAGGGCATGCTTAACTTGCCATAATATCATATTGTGTTCTGCCATTTTACCAACAATAAAGTTTTATTCTCCCACAGTTTTCTAGAACTTTATGGTTACAGTTACAAAACTACCACAGGGCAAAAGTACTGTCTAGAAACAGCAAAAATAGGGCTGTTTCCAAATGACCACAAGACTGTCTAAACTTCTGAATGAACGTCCTCCATAAAGCCCTATTTAGAGCCATCCGAGTCCTCCACCATCAAAGAGTCAACGCTTTCCCAATATGTTTTCCTTCAGTGCATTTCACTGTATTTTAATTCTGGGAATATCAGGAAGCTGTGTGTATGCATATACAAAACGAAAACGGCATATTTATTTTTGCCAAATCTATAATTATAAAGAGTTTACCACATTATAACTTTTTCAGTCCAGAAGCTTCTAGTTAAAGGTTGTCTTTCCATTATCATGAATATTTAAAACACAGTTCTGGCTCCCCATGAATTAGAATCTGTCCCAAATAGATTGCCACAAACTCTCCTTTCCGGGGGTAGGTTTCCATCTCCTTAGTGCTTTAATTTGCTGATAAACTTTGGTATTTCCTCTGCCATCACAATGGTTGTTTCTAATGTTGATGGTCTAATGCCCTGTGACTTCAGACATTCATTTAGTCCTATGGCACCTGATCGTATAAAATCTATGATTCCCCAGCATGGGTCCCTCATGTGAGTTTTGAGAAACCCTTAGAGAACTGAAGAAGTTTTAGTCAGCACCCTCTCACTGCCTACCATCAGGTCAGCCAAAGTATCGGTAAAAACATTTCGGTGAATTTTAAAAGTTCTCATCATAAGGGAAAAAAATTTTGTAACTATGGGAGGTGATAGATGTTAACTAAACTTACTGTGGTGACCTATACATATAGTCATCACGTTGTACACCTTAAACTTAGACAATGTTATATGTCAAGAAGAGCTCAATAAAACTGGAAAAAAGAACATTATGTATTACATTAAGCCCTATACTGCCTCCTCTTTGGCTTGTCCCGAGGCTCACATGAGGGCATGGACAGGAAAGTCTTTTGAATGGCTTGATACATCCATCAGAGGTTTTTGAAAAGACAAGTACCAAACTTTCGATGGGGAAGAGCATTGTGGTTTGTCCCACGAGAGTAGGAAGCCCTCAGCTCTCTGACGCCTTTGTAATTGCCTAGCACCACCTGACTTAAGCAGGACCCTACCTGTCAGGATGAGGATTCTCCTCGGCCTCAAATGGGCAGCAGGCATCATATCAAAAGAATGTCATAGAGACATCACAAGAAAAGGCTTACGGCTTCCGAACCTCCACCCTCCTCACCCTCTTCCAAGCATTTCACACTTGAAGCCGGGAGGTCAACTTCAGAAGGAAGAGAATAAGATGGATACTAATAATCAAACACTCTGGCTTCTTCTGATGCCAAGAATCAATGTTCCTTTTGAAGGGAACATTATTGAAAACTCACAAATGGCCAAGGCCAAGAACCCTCATGACCACTGCAAAACAGTGTTCTTAATCTACCCTGCTTCATCTCTGGTTTTGTTTCTCCTGAAAGAGCCTTTTTAAAGCCTCGCCAGTGGTCTGATTCTGCCTGACAATGCAGTAGAAATCCAATTCCCCCATCTTTTGCATTTAGGGGCTCGAGAGTCCTCTTCAGGCATCTTCCAACATCTCTCTTATTGGTCACTCTTGCTTTACCCCTTAGCTAGGGCAGGAGGGAAGGCCCAATGGGCTGCCCATGCACGACAGTCACCCCCAGGAGACAGTCAAATCCAACTGAAGTTGCTAGTCGGCTCTTGGTCATAATCTAGGTTTTCCAGAATGCTGGTGTTCATTATAAAGCCATCAACGGTTTAGGGATGTGTATAGGTGACAGCCCGGTAGGACTTTGGGAGCGGAATAAGGAGTATCTAAAGACGAGGTTCTAGGGAATTCCCTAGCGGTCCAGTGGTTAGGACTCCGTGCTTCCACCGTAGGGGGCCCGGGTTCAATCCCTGGTCGGGGAACTAAGATCCCGCAAACAGCGCAGCAAGCCAAAAAATAAAATTAAATTAAAGATGCGGTTATAGAGAGCCAAACTGGGACGAAAGCTTAGGCTCCCCAGGAGTTGACCAGAACAGCTAACGCCTGTGCTCTGAGCCAGCCACAGACCCAAGGACAAAGGTACTCATGTTCTCCGAGGGCCTCCCAGGCCTGGCCACCCACTGAATCCTAATGAGAGCTTCAGGTACAGAGCGACTTTGCCCAGCAGTGAGGCGGGACGTCTACCCGCTCCCGGGAGGAGCATGAAGTGAAGCTCTACGGCGACCCTTCTCCTTGCTTGGCTGTGCTGATCCCCGGCTCCCCTTCCTGGTCGGCAGGCCACAGGCCCCGCTCCCGTGGCTTCAGAGAACACCGTTCAGCCTGGTCCGTGCCCTGAAGGAGGGACTCACAGGTCTTCTCACATGGTCTGGCCCAGGCCCTTCCAGAAGCTGTACTCCCAGGTGGGATGGAGACCGTCAGCCGACGCGACTCAGCCCACAGGTCTTCTGAGGGTCCCATGTTGCTTTTGACATTAAGCTCTAAAAGGCAAGGCAGGGCAGCGGAACCCGACAGCCTCAGAGGTGCCATCCGTAATGTTCCTGTGGGTCCAGAGGAAACTGGAGGCTGCAGAGCCGGCAGCCAGCCAGGCCTGGTTTCAGGCGCTTCCACATTCTTCCTCTCTAAGACTTCTCTGGAAGCTGCAGAGCTTAGTGTTGCTGATCCAAAAATCTTCTGGCATTTTTTTTATTTGTAATAATTCCAAACCCACTGAACATTCTTGTAACAACTGAGAATTGGGGGAGAGAGTGGAAAAAAAGGATCAGTTAGATGATGAGGGGCCTACTCACTCTTAGGTGCTGACTTTCAAAGGGAAAGGAATTTGATGGCCCTGCTTGAGCTCTCAGGGAGTGTTGATCTCCTGCCTGAGCCCCGCCATGGGTTTTCTGCTGGGTTGGGACGCTGAGTCGCCAGGGGCTGCGATCCAGTGAGAGTCTGGCCAGGGTCTGGGAGGAGCTGCCGTTATGCCTCTCAAACCAGGGCACTGGCGGATCTCGCTCTGCAGCCAGCCCATGGCCCAGAGGCTGGCTTTCCTCGTTCTCGGCCTGTCCTCCTCTACGTGCTGCATCCAGGAGAGATGAAAATAAATCATCCAGGGGCAGAGCAGGCAGGCCCTTGAGGTCAACTAGTCCGGTCCCCTCAGCCAGTAGAGGGGGAAAGTAAGGCCCCGGAGGAAATGAGGGACATTAGGGTGGTTCTAGAGCCTAGGGCCTGCTGGCTGCCATGCCAGGGCTCTCTCGGTCCTAGCCCATGAGTAGGACCAGAAACAAAAACAGCATCCGCCAAGCTAGAACCGAGAGCTTTCTCCATCTTGGAGCCCCTGGCTTCTTACCTCTAACCCCTCCTGTCACCAGTCCTTGTGACGAGAATCAGACCAATGAACACCTTGCAGAATCCTTAAATTCCCTGGAAACTGGAAGACAAGTGCGAGAGCAGTGGATCGACAGCTTATTTGAATTGGTATTTCCTACGAGTCCTAAAAGACATGAATTTTCCTTAGAGAAACAGATGGAGATTCATTTCCAGGGCCATGAAGAGGAAAAAACACATTTGCTCAAATGGCATGGTCTTTTTCTTCTGCAATGACTCAAAGCCCAAGCTCCCGCCTCTTCCCCTGGGAGCTGGGTAATGTGCATATCCGGAGACCTGCCTCTCCCTCAGCTCAGCCCTTATGTTAGGGAGG
The DNA here is from genome assembly GCF_028021215.1 of Eschrichtius robustus. Classification (NCBI taxonomy): domain Eukaryota; kingdom Metazoa; phylum Chordata; class Mammalia; order Artiodactyla; family Eschrichtiidae; genus Eschrichtius; species Eschrichtius robustus. The sequence continues at coordinate 117,015,618 of NC_090845.1, read as the reverse complement.
GAGAATTCAACCGCTGATTCCAGAAACTATTTTCCAAGAAAAACGGCATATCTGGCCCAACATAATGCTTCTACTTCCACTTGCTGGCAGAATGAGGAAGCTGGGCATTCCCTTTTATCCACCCCCATCACTGAGGCTTGGCCAAGGCCCTTTGGAAATCTCAGCTCTAGGAGGAGTTCACACACTTGGTTCTTAGAACTGAAAGGAGAGGTTGACAAAGGTGGGGAAGTGTAAGTGAGGAGAAACCAATACCCTCCCTACATTAGGAGCTAATTAGATTGGAAACATAACTCTGGCAAGGATAAATGATGGGGCCACAAGGATTTGGCTCAACCAGGGCACCAGTAAACCTTCTCCAGAGGCCCTGCTGGCTCCTGCAGTATAGGGGACCCTGCCTGAGAGATTGTGGGGAGAAACTGAGCTCCTCCAGAGAAAGCGCCAGACCCTGGAAAACCATCTGGACTAGAGCAATCGATATTTGCATCTTAAATCTATTGTCAGAGAATACCATGGAGCTACCTACCAGATCTTTCTGAGAGATGGATCCCCATAGTGGGAACACAGAATAGTAGCAGCTCAGAAAATCTAATGGGTCCAGGGGAAAAAAGACCTTGCAATCATTTCACTTAAGTATACTTTGACTTTATATCCTATATGGGTCCCTTTCCTTACATTGTTTTAAACATGAGAAAGAAGTTAGATCTTATATTTAGCCTTGAAATTTTGGATGAAAATCTCTTCCTTAGTCAAAATCTCCATTTCAGTTCCCTCCAAACTAGTTCTTAAACTGTTTGGGGGCGAGGGGGAGTGTTGAGGGTGGTACAAGACTTCTTTGAGAATCACAAAAAAGCTTAGGTTTCTCTAGGAAGAAAAAAAGTGTAGATACCCTGTCATAGGCAACCTCTCTGATGGCTCCCAATATTCTCTTGATATTCACACCCTTCAGTAATTCTTTCCCCTTGAGTGGAGGCTGGACTTAGTGACTTGTTTCTAATGAATAGGATGTGGCAAAAGTGGTGGGATCAGGTTACAAAAAGACTGTGGCTTCCTTATGTATATTTTCCCACAATAATAATAGTAAAAGACTGTGGCTTCCATCTTGCTGGCTCACTCCCTTGCTCACTCACTGAAGAAACAAGCTGCCACGTTGTAAGGTGCACTATGGAGAGATTCACATGGCAAAAAACTAATGTCTCTGGACAATAGCTAGCAAGAAACTGAGACTTGCCAACAGTCACGTGAGTAAGCATAGAAGCAGATCCACTTTCAGACAAGCCCTGAGATGAATGCAGCACTGGCCAATACTTGGTTGCAGCCTATGAAACACTCTAAACCTGAGGTACCAGCTAAGCCACACCTGTGTTCCTCACACACAGAACCATGTGATTATAAACAGTTGGTTCTTTTAAGATGCTAAATTTGGGGATAATTTGTTACACAGCAATAAATAACTAACATATACCCATGCACACAAGATTTTGCACAGATGTTCAGGGGGTTCCAGGACATCCTAGATCTCATATCAAGGCCCTCCTAAGTTAACTCCTTGTTAAGAACCCCTAGACCAGTGATGACCAACAGAAATATAATACAAGCCACACAGATATTTTACATTTTCTAGGAGCCACAGTAAAAAAGTGAAAAGAAACAGGTGAAAATAATTTCAATAGCATATTTTATTTAAACTAATATATCTCAAATATTATCATTTCAACATATAATCAATATTATTTGTGAAATATTTTCCTTTTCATTATAAATCTTTGAAATCAGATATGTCTTTCAATGTATGGCACATCTCAATTTGGACTAGCAACATTTCAAGTGCTCGATAGTCACAGGTGGCCAGTTGCTTTTGTATATGGACAGTACAGCCCAGGACTAATATGAAATTCAAATAATAAACAAATATTGGCTTCTTTGGCCATTACAGCACCTGCTGCCCTAAATGCCTGGCACTGATGGGGAAGCTAGCAGGGCCTATTGATATAAAAAGCCCAGGGGGGTTAAGATGATAATACTCTCCAAATTGCTCTATAGATCTAAAATCCCAGGTACTCTTTTTTTTTTTTTTTTGGCAGAAATTAACAAGCTGATCTTAAAATTCATAGGGAACTACGAGGACACATAATAGCTAAAACAATATTGAAAAAGAAGAACAAAGTTGGATGAATCACACTTCCCCATTTTAAAACTTACTACAAAGCAACTGAAATCAAGACAGTATAGTGCTAGAACTGGACTGACATACAGATTGATGGAACAGAATTGAGAGTCGAGAAATAAACCTATACATTAATTTTTGACAACGATGCCAAGACCATTCAATGGGGAAAGAATAGTCTCTTTCAACAAATGGTGCTGGGAAAACTGGATATCCATATGCACAAGAATGAAGTTGGACCCCCTACCTCACACCATATATAAAATTTAACTCAAAATGGATCAAAGACTTAAACATGAGAGCTAAAACTATAAACTTATTAGAAGAAAACATAAGGGTATATCCTTATGACATTTGATTTGGCAATGGTTACTTAGATATAATACCAAAAGCACAAGTAACAACAACAACAACAAAAAATAAATCAGACATCATCAAAATTTAAAAGTTTGTGCTTCAAAGAAACCATCAAGAAAATGAAAAGACAACTCACATAATAGGAAAATATATTTTCAAATCATATGCCTCATAAGGGAGTTGTATCTAAAACATACAAAGAGGGCTTCCCTGGTGGCGCAGTGGTTGAGAATCTGCCTGCCAAGGCAGGGGACACGGGTTCGAGCCCTGGTCTGGGAAGATCCCACATGCCGCGGAGCAACTAGGCCCGTGAGCCACAACTACTGAGCCTGCGCATCTGGAGCCTGTGCTCCGCAACAAGAGAGGCCACGACAGTGAGAGGCCCGCGCACCGCGATGAAGAGTGGCCCCCGCTTGCCGCAACTAGAGAAAGCCCTCGCACAGAAATGAAGACCCAACACAGCCAAAAATAAATAAATAAATAAATTAGTTAATTAAAAAAAAAAAAGAATTAAAAAAAAATAAAACATATAAAGAATTCTTACAACTCAATAAAAAAGTAAAAACTCATTTTTTTTTTTAATGAGCAAAGGATCTGGATAGACATTTCGTTAAAGATATATAAATGGCCAATAAATTCTTTAGAAGATGCTCAACACCACCATTAGCCATTACAGAAATGCAAATCAAAACCACAATGAGATACCTCTTCACACCGACTAGGATGACTACAGTTTCTTAAAAAAGGAAAAAAATAAGTGATGGCAAGGAAGTAGAGAAATTGGAAATCCCCTACATTGCTGATGGGAATGTAAACTTGTGCAACTATTTTGGAAAACAAACTGGCAGTTCCTCAGAATGTTAAACATGGAGGTATCATATGACCCAACAATTTGACTCTTAGGTATATACCTAAGAGAACTGAAAACATAGGTCCATATAAAAACTTGTTCATGGTTTGGCAGTTTCTCATAAAGCCAAACATAGGATTGCCATATAACCCAACAATTCCACTCCTGGGTATATATTCAAAAGAATTAAAAGTAAGGACACATTCTGACTGGTGTGAGGTGATATCTCACTGTAGTTTTGATTTGCATTTCTCTAATGATTAGTGATGTTGAGCATCCTTTCATGTGTTTGTTGGCATTCTGTATATCTTCTCTGGAGAAATGTCTATTTAGGTCTTCTGCCCATTTTTGGATTGGGTTGTTTGTTTTTTTGATATTGAGCTGCATGAGCTGCTTATAAATTTTGGAGATTAATCCTTTGTCAGTTGCTTCATTTGCAAATATTTTCTCCCATTCTGAGGGTTGTCTTTTCGTCTTGCTTATGGTTTCCTTTGCTGTGCAAAAGCTTTCAAGTTTCATCCAAAAATCTACAAACAATAAATGCTGGAGAGGGTGTGGAGAAAAGGGAACCCTCTTGCACTGTTGGTGGGAATGTAAATTGATACAGCCACTATGGAGAACAGTATGGAGGTTCCTTCAAAAACTAAAAATAGAACTACCATACGACCCAGCAATCCCACTACTGGGCATATACCCTGAGAAAACCATAATTCAAAAAGAGTCATGGACCACAATGTTCATTGCAGCTCTGTTTACAACAGCCAGGACATGGAGGCAACCTAAGTGTCCATCGACAGATGAATGGATAAAGAAGATGTGGCACATATATAGAATGGCATATTACTCAGCCGTAAAAAGAAACGAAATTGAGTTATTTGTAGTGAGGTGGATGAACCTAGAGACTGTCATACAGAGTGAAGTAAGTCAGAAAAAGAAAAACAAATACTGTATGCTAACACATATATATGGAATCTAAAAAAAAAAAATGGTTCTGAAGAACCTAGGGGCGGGACAGGAATAAAGACGCAAATGTAGAGAATGGACTTGAGGACACGGGGAGGGGGAAGGGTAAACTGGGACGAAAAGAGTAGCATGGACATATGTACACTACCAAATGTAAAATAGATAGTGGGAAGCAGCCGCATAGCACAGGGAGATCAGCTCGGTGCTTTGTGACCACCTAGAGGGGTGGGATAGGGAGGGTGGGAGGGAGGGAGATGCAAGAGGGAAGAGATATGGGGATATATGTATATGTATAGCTGATTCATTTTGTTATAAAGCAGAAACTAACACAACATTATAAAGCAATTATACTCCAATAAAGATGTTAAAAAAAATACAAAAAAAAAAACAACCAACAAAGTAAGGACACAAACAGGTACTTGTACACCAATGTTCATTGCAGCATTATTTACAACAGCCAAAAGGTGGAACAAACCCAAATGCCTGTTAATGGATGAACAGATAAACAAAAACGGTATATCCATACAATGGAATCTTATTCAGTCATGAAAAGGAATGAAGTACTGATATATGCTATAACTTGGATGAACTTTGAAAACATTATGCTGAGTAAAAGAAGCCAGTCACAAAAGGTCATATATTATTTGATTCCATTTTAATAAAATGCCCAGAACCAGGTAAGTCAGTAAAGACTGAAAGTAAATTTTTTTTAATTTTTAAAATGTTTTAATCTTTAAATTTTATTTATTAAACTATAGTTGATTTACTATATTATATTAGTTTCAGGTGTACAGCTTCAGATTCTTTTCCATTATAGGTTATTATAATATATTGAATATAGTTCCCTGTGCTATACAGTAAATCCCTCTTGTTTATCTATTTTTTAAATTAATTTATTTATTTTTGGCTGCATTGGGTCTTCCTTGCTGCACATGGGCTTTCTCTAGTTGCGGCAAGCAGGGGCTACTCTTCGTTGTGGTGCGCAGGCTTCTCATTGCGGTGGCTTCTCTTGTTGCAGAGCATGGGCTCTAGACACGCGGGCTTCAGTAGTTGTGTCACGCGGGCTCAGTAGTTGCGGCTCGTGGGCTCTAGAGCGCAGGCTCAGTGGTTGTGGCTTACGGGCTTAGTTGCTCCGCAGCATGTGGGATCTTCCCTGGCCAGGGCTCGAACCCGTGTCCTCTGCATTGGCAGGTGGACTCTTAACCACTGCGCCACCAGGGAAGCCCTATCTATGTTATACATAGTGCTGTGTTTCTATTTATCCCATACTCCAAATTTTTTTTTTTTTTTGGTGACGCCACACAGTTTGCGGGATCTTAGTTGCCTGACCAGAGATCGAACCCAGGTCCCAGCAGTGAGAGCACCAAGTCCTAACCACTGGACTGCCAGGGAATTCCCACCCCATACTCCTAATTTATCCCTCCGCCCTTTCCCCTTTGGTAACCATAAGTTTGTTTTGTATGTCTGTGAGTCTGTTTCTTTTTGTAAATAAGTTGATTTGTATTACTGTTTTTTTGGCATTTTTCTGCTTTTTTGCCTGCGACAAGCACGACATGTAGGATCTTAGTTCCCCGACCAGGGATCGAACCCGCGCCCCCTGCATTGGAAGCACGGAGTCTCAACCACTGGACCACCAGGGAAGTCTCTGTATTATTGTTTTAGGTTCCACATATAAGTGATATCATATGATATTTGTCTCTCTCTTTCTGACTTTGTTCACTTAGTATGATAATCTCTAGGTCCATCGATGTTGGTGTAAATGGCAATATTTCATTCTTTCTTATGGCTGAGTAATATTCCATTGTATATATATACCACATCTTCTTTATCCATTCATCTGTTGATGGACACTTAGGTTGCTTCCAGGTCTTGGCTATTGTACATAGTGCTGCTATGAACATTGGGGTGCATGTATATTTTCGAGTTAGAGTTTTCTCCAGATATAAGTCCAGGAGTGGGATTGTTGGATCATATGGTAGTTCTATTTTTAGTTGGTTTTTTCGGTTTTTTTTTTTTTTGGCTGCATTGGGTCTTCATTGCTGCGTGGGGGATTTCTCTCTAGTTGCGGCGAGCGGGGGTTACTCTTCGTTGCGGTGTGCAATATTTTTAGTTCTGTAAAGAACCTCCATACTGTTCTCCATAGTGGCTGCACCAATTTACGTTCCCACCAACAGTGCAGGAGGATTCCCTTTTCTCCACACCCTCTCCAGCATGCATTACTTGTAGACTTTTTGATGATGGCCATTCTGACCGGTGTGAGGTGATACCTAACTGTGGTTTTGAGTTGCATTTATCTACTAATTAGCAATGTGGAGCACCTCTTCATGTGCCTGTTGGCCATCTGTAGGAGACTGAAAGTAATTAATATTTACTAATTAGGACTGGGGGGAGGATGGAGAGTGACAGCTAATAGGCATAGGTTTCTTTTGGGGGGATGTTGGAAATTTCATAAAATTAGATAGTGGTGATGGTGGCACAGCTGTGAACATACTAGAAACTACTGAACTGTGTACCTTAAATGGGTAAAATTTATGATATGTGAAATGTATCTCAATAAAGCTGTAAAAAAAAAAAACAAAAACTCCAGTGGCTGTTTAGGGCCCCCTCGGTGGTACTGCATTGCTTCCACTCTTTCTCAGGGCCCTCTGGAGAGGCTACATGGTGCTGTGGAAAGAGGGAGGGCGGAAGGCAGTTAGAGCATCTGCTCTGTACGTGTGCCAAGGGCTGCCACATCGCTCATCTCATTTAAGCTGTGCTCTGGCTGTGCCCATGTATACATGAGGGAATTCACAGCCAGGTAAGTGGTGGCGCCAGGATTTAAACAGAAGGTTTCCATCTCCACTCTCACATGCGTTCCACTCTACCTGGCTACTCTAGGAAATCAGCATCACCAATAAAGACAGGCCACCTTGGCCAGTATCCCTTGTGCTTTGTGAGTCTAGGTCCTGTGCTGTGTGAGCTGAGCAGTTTGAACTATGGCAATGGTTGCAAACTCCAACGCCCACTGGGGCTCAGCAGACTACATCAATGTGTGAAGGAGGCCAGGCAAGGGAATGGCTGTGGTGAATTGAAGAATAGGTGACCCATTGAAAGGAAGATGTGGGTATTGGCTCCAGCTCACTGTTGTCACGGGGTAACAAGGGGCTGCAGTGGCCCGATCCTGATTTTTCACAAGAAGCCAAAAATATGGATTTTAAATGCTGGCAACTAATTCAAAGTTTTAAAAAAACATCTATTTGGGGCAAACAAAACATTTGCATGGTGATTCCGCCTGAGGGGCCACCAGTTTGCAAATCTGAACTGGACCATCTCTGATGTTCATCCTGCCTTTATATTCTCTGAATCTCTCTGCCACAGACCTGGTCCTGTCTGCCTCAGTGAGTGCAGGGTTCAAATGCGGGTTTTCTAGATACCCTTGGTGCTATCTCCGGAAAATCAGATCGCAGAGAACAGGTTCTGTAGGCCTTAGCTCTTAGTCTGCAAAGGCAACTTTCAAATATGGAATGGACTTTTCCTTCTTAAAGTGGGCATTACTTTTCCTCCTGCTCTTCCTGGGAAAATTGGGCGGTTGAGTAAATATGTGGGTGAGCTGCGAACTGCACGTATGGCAAGTGGTGACTCCAGGTTTTCAAAATAAGAGGCCTTGGTCGAATGCCTTTTACAAAGCCCCAGCCAGTACAGTAAGACAATGGGAAAACTGGACAGATACATGTAAAAGAATGAGATTAGAACATTTCCTCACACCATATACAAAAACAAACTCAAAATAGATTAAAGACCTAACTGTAAGACCTGAAACCATAAAACTCCTAGAATAGAACATAGGCAGAACAGGGACTTCCCTGGTGGTCCAGTGGTTAAGAATCCGTCTTGCAATGCAGGGGACACTGGTTCGATCCCTGGTCAGGGAACTAAGATCCCACATGCCGGGGGGCAACTAAGCCCACGTGCCACAACTACTGAGCCTGTGCGCCACAACTAGAGAGCCCACGTGCCGCAACTACAGAGCCCATGTGCTCTGGAGCCCACGCGCCACAACGAAGAGTCCGTGTGACACGATGAAAGCTCCTGCGTGCCTCAGTGAAGATCCCACGTGCCACAACTAAGACCCGACACAGCCAAAAAAATTTTTTTTAATTAAAAAAAAGAACATAGGCAGAACATTCTTTGACATAAATAACAGCAATATATTTTTGGATCTGTCTCCTAAGGCAAAAGAAAGAAAAGCAAACTAAACATATGGGGTCTAACTAAACTTAAAAGCTTTTCCATAGCAAAAGAAACCATTGACAAAAGGGAAAGACAACCTTCAGAATGGGAGAAAATATTTGCAAATGATGTGACTGACAAGGGGTTAATATTCAAAATATATAAACAGCTCATACGACTCAATAACAAGAAAACAAACAACCTGATTAAAAAATGGGCAGAAGACCTGAACAGACACTTCTCTAAAGAAGACATACACATGGCCAAGAGGCACATGAAAAGCTGCTCCACATTGCTAATTATTAGAGAAATGCAAATTAAAACTACAGTGAGGTATCACCTCACACCTGTCAGAATGGCTATCATAAAAAGTCTACAAATAACGAATGCTGGAGTATGTGGAGAAAAGGGAACTCTAGTACACTGTCGGTAGGAATGTAAATTGGTACAGCCACTATGGAAAACACTATGGAGGGTTTCCAAAAAACTAAAAATAGAGTCACCATATGATCCAGCAATTCCATTCCTGGGTATATATTTGGAAACACTAATTTGAAAAGATACATGCACCCAAGGATCAAAGCAGCACTATTTACAGTAGCCAAGATGTGCAAGGAACACAAGTATTCATCAACAGACGAATGGATAAAGAAGGTGTGATACACACACACACACACACACACACACAGAAATATTACTCAGCCATAAAAAGTGAAATTCATTTGCAGCAACATGGATAGACCCAGAGAATATTATGCTTAGTGAAATAAGTCAGAGAAAGATAAATACTGTATGATATCACTTATTTGAGGAACCTAAAAAATAAAACAAATGTATACAGCAAAACAGAAACAGACTCACAGATATAGAAAACAAACTAGTAGTTACCAGTGGGGAGGGGGAAGGGGGAAGGCGGAAGATAGGTGTATGGCATTGAGAGATACAAACTACTTATGTATAAAATAAATAAGCAACAAGGATATATTGTACAGCACAGGGAAATATAGCCATTATCTTGTAATAACATTTAACAGAGTATAATCTATGAAAATACTGAATCACTATGCTGTACATTTGAAATTAATATTGTAAATCAACTATACTTCAATTTAAAATTTTTTTTAAGTAAAATTTGGTGGCATTCTGAAAACCCACTCTTCATTTTCTCCAGAGAGTAGGCTAAAGCCAGGTATGTGTAAAAGTAGCTCTTTGGGTTTTGTCTGTTTGTTTGTTAGATTTATTTATTTATTTATTTGGCTGGGCCAGGTCTTAGTTGCCACGTACGGGCTCTTAGTTGCAGCATGCGGGATCTAGTTCCCTGACCAGGGATCGAACCCAGGCCCCCTGCATTGGGAGCGTGGAGTCTTAACCACTGGACCACCAGGGAAGTCCCTAAAAGTAGCTCTTTGAATTGTTAGGTTTTTGTCTTAGATGGTACCATGAGTGTATGTGATTTAGCCAAGGGATAGGTGCTATCTTGTCCTTCTGGTCGTTTTGAAATGATAATATTTTAAATGTGAAATTAATGTTTGGCTTTTAAAAACATACATTCATGGCTACAGGAAAGCTAAAATTAAAGAAAACGTTGTTTTAGCAAACAATTTCTCCAGTGCAGTTACTGAAAGCATTGTAAAGTCCAAAAATGTAAAATGTTTCCACAGAAGGTTTGATACTGAGTCCATCTTCTTTGCTACAAAGAGAGAAATCTTGCAGTAAAAACTAAAGGGTTGGAGTCCAAGAGAGCTCTGAATTTTCATCCCCCGCCTCACTGCAATTGACTGGCCTTGGAGAGGCTGAGTTAGAGACCCGGGCATGCTTGTGGCCAGGGGCCAGGAGAGCGTTAGAAGGAATGGGTGGTGGGAATACTCATAGGACAGAAAGGAACATGTGAGCAGGCCTTTCAGTGGCATGAATGGTCAACCCCTCCTGAGGTCAAAGGCAAGACAGAGATGTGGGGCACACCCTTCCACCTATGCAGGGGAGAAGTGGATTCTTGCCTGCCGGCTCTGTACACTCACATAGACGCATCAAGCCTGCTCCTAAGAGGATGATTCTTCTTGGGGCCCTCCTCTGAGGCCCGTGGAAGCATGTGCTAGAAACAGGCACCATCCAGCCATGGGCATTTCCTCTTCCCCTGTCCCCCCACCAGAGCCCCATCCCCAGCTCTTTGCAGAATTGTGCAGACCAAACTTGTTGGTCTTCACTCCTGACCTTCTGACCCTCAGACCTCCATTTAGCTCTGGACCCTAGCTCCGCACCCAGGCTTTGAGAACCTCTTTGGAATATGCTACTATGACAGCGCCCGCTCACCCTCTCAGTGCCACCCTTTCTTGCCTTTAGGAGGTATGGTAGGATGAAATATGCCCCCTTGAAAGATACCCATATCCTAATCCCCAGAACCTGTGAATACTACCCTATATGGAAACAGAGTTTTGCAGGTATGATTAAACTAAGGGTTTTATAGATCAGCAACAAGGATTTACTGTACAGCACAGGGAACTATATTCAATACCTTATAATAACCTATGATGGAAAAGAAACTGAAAATATATATATATAACTGAATCGCTTTGCTGTACACCTGAAACTAACACAATATCGTAAATCAACTATACTTCAATACAAAAAAATAATAATGGGGGCTTCCCTGGTGGCGCAGTTGTTAAGAATCCGCCTGTCAATGCAGGTGACACGGGTTCAAGCCCTGGTCCAGGAAGATCCCACATGCCGTGGAGCAACTAAGCCCACACGCCACAACTACTGAGCCTGCACTCTAGAGCCCGTGCTGCGCAATGAGAAGCCACCGCAATGAGAAGCCCGCGCACCGCAACGAAGAGTAGCCCCTGCTCTCCGCAACTAGAGAAAGCCCGCGTGCAGCAGCGAAGACCCAACGCAGCCAAAAATAAGTAAATAAAATAAATACATTAAAAAAATAATAATAATATTTTAAAAAATAAAAATAATAATGAAGTAAGGGTTCTAAAACAGGAAATTAGGGAATTCCCTGGTGGTCCAGTGCCATGACTCGGGTTCAATCCCTGGCTGGGAAACTAAGATCCTGCAAGCCGCATGGCATGGCCAAAAAAAAATTTTTTTTTTAATTAATTAATTAATTTTTGGCTGTGTTGGGTCTTCGTTTCTGTACGAGGGCTTTCTCTAGTTGCGGCAAGCGGGGGCCACTCTTCATCGCGGTGCGCGGGCCTCTCACTGTCGCGGCCTCTCTTGTTGCAGAGCACAGGCTCCAGACGCGCAGGCTCCGTAGTTGTGGCGCACGGGCCTAGTTGCTCTGCAGCATGTGGGATCTTCCCAGACCAGGGCTCGAGCCTGTGTCCCCTGCATTGGCAGGCAGATTCTCAACTAATGCGCCACCAGGGAAGCCCCCCCAAATTTTTTTAATTTAAAAATGAAATAGGGAAATTATCTTGGATTATCTGAGTGGACTCTAAATGCAATTACAAGTGTCCTTAAATGAGTGAGATAAATGAGATTTGACAGACAGAAGAGGAGGCAGTGTGACCTACCACAGAGGAAGATACTGGAGTGATGCAGCCACAAGCCAAGGAATGCTGGCAGCCACCAGAATGAGGCTAGGAAGGGACACTTCCCTAGAGCCCCTAGAGGTAGTGCAGCCCTGCTGGCCCCTGACTTTGGACTTCTGGCTTCCAGAGCTGTGAAAGGAGAAATTTCTGTGGTTTTCAAGCCACCAAGTTCATATTCATTTGCTGCCGCACACACGGGAAACTAATACAGGAGGGATGCTCCTCAAGTTCAGGCAAGACTCCTTCCTGATTGAGGACTTCACTTGGCCCCTAAGGTAAAGTCTATTCCCTTTGTGTCAAACCAAGGAGGGGAGATCAACAGGGCCAACACAGGCCTCAGTTCCTTAGGGTGAGACTTTGGGGCCCAAGAATCCTGGGGAAGCCCAGGGAAGAAAGTGGATTACTTTATCTCAAGTCACAGAAATTTAGAACTTACAGAGAACACAAGAGTGGTGAAATGCTTTGTGACAGGACTGAGAACTCCAAGCAGACTCATTGGCAAGATCTAACCACAGGGCACTTGGTTCTGCTGCTTCCAAAATCTTCCTGGCAGGTGGTTCAGAAAGTGCTAACCTGAAAGTATTTTGCAAAACTTATTAAATACAAACTCTCCCTCTAGGCCTTGGTTTCATCCTGGTGTCACCTGGGGAACTTTGAAAAATCCCAACACACAAGCCACAGCCTAGATCAGTTAGATCAGAATCTCTGGGGATGAGACCCAGGTATCAGTATTATCAAAGCTCTCCAGATGGTAGCAATGTGCAGCTAAGGTTGAGGACTGCTGCTTAAGTCATAACCCTCAGGGGACTTCCCTGGTGGTGCAGTGGTTAAGACTCCATGCTCCCAGCGCAGGGGGCCCTGGTTCAATCCCTGGTCAGGGAACTAGATCCCGCATGCATGCCGCAACTAAGAGTTTGCATGCCATAACTAAGGAGCCCACGTGCTGCAACTAAGGAGCTGGCGAGCCACAACTAAGGATCCCACGACCCACAACTAAGGAGCCCGCCTGCCGCAAGTAAGGAGCCCATGTGCTGCAACTAAGGAGCCGGTGAGCTGCAACTAAGGAGCTGGTGAGCCACAACTAAGACCCAGCACAACCAAATAAATAATTTTTTTTAAAGTCATAACCCGGACTTCCCTGGTGGTGCAGTGGTTAAGAATCCACCTGCTAATGCAGGGGACACAGGTTCAAGCCCGGGTCCGGAAAGATCCCACATGCCGCAGAGCAACTAAGCCCACGAGCCACAACTACTGAGCCCATGTGCCACAACTACTGGAGCCCGCGTGCCTAGAGTTCATGCTCTGCAACAAGAGAAGCCACCTCAGTGAGAAGCCTGCGCACCACAACAAAGAGTAGCCCTTGCTCGCCGCAACTAGAGAAGGCCCACATGCAGCAACAAAGACCCAATGCAGCCAAAAATAAATAAATAAATAAATAAATAAATAAATAAATTTATTTAAAACAAAAAAAGTCATGACCCTCAGCCTATTCCACCACCTTGTATAATGCAACCCTGGGAGGTCAGGATTGAGGAAGACAAAGGGAAAGGCTCTTTCGCGATCTCACCTCCAGTCTAGCCAGAAAGAGGGAAAGGGAGGCAAAAAGTAAGTGGAACCAAAAGCTCTTCTGAGGCTCCTCCGAAGACCTGTACATGAGAAGCCCAGGCCTGGAGAGCCTCTCTCTCTGGGGGGCATTCCAGAAGCATCTATTGACAAGCTCATGGTTCCCTTGGATTGGAAGTGAACTTAGGGTCCTGGGACTGGCTTGGTTTAAAATGACACAAAACCTAGACCAGGCAAGGGCATCCCTGGACTCAGTCATCCCGATAGAAAGCTGGTGTGGGGTATTGTCAGAGCCATGACTGACCTCCTCCAGCAGAAAAGACTGAGGACAACAAAGTCTTCTTCCTCCTCTGCTTCCAGAGTTTTCTTCCTAGAATAACTATGTTGACTGTATAGAAATCTGAGTAGTCACTGGCACTTCCATGAGCTATCTATCATTTACGCTTGCTTATCAGAACCAAGTTTAAAAACTGTCACATGAGTCTGCTTGGGTTGTGAGATTTGATCAACACTAAACTCTGTTTAACAGTCTTCAATCACTGTTCAGTCTCATAGTTCTGTCATCGGTTCGCAATCTTCAAATGTTAGAGGGAAAATTTCTTCCTGGCTCTTGGCTTCCTTGAGTAATAGATGCCGTCCATTAAGTAACTGACGTTCAAAGCAGGGTTCCACGTCTGAGAAATTTGTGATGTTGAAAAATACCAGTCAAGCTTCAGAGGTGAGGAAAATGAGCCTTCGAGCAGACCTAGCTGAATAAAACATGATCAAATTTGCACCTTCCTCGTGTGTTTTTATAGCTACCTAGTTCACGGTGCCACTGGTGCTGTTTTATCGTGGAAAATATAAATGCAGCAGAGCAGCTGGGAGCCCGTATAATGAAAAGGTGGATTTGAGTTTTCTGTAGGCAGCCAAGAATAATGGAGCCGAAGCAGTCCTTGGAGAGAAAGGGGGCTCAGCCAGGAATGTGTGGGAAAACGAAACTCCTCTGTGTCTCTCCAACCCGACTTGAGAGGAGAGAGAGTATCAGGAAAGACGAGTTTCAAGACTCTCCCAGGGAGCTCATTGTGAGCCAATGGATCTGCTCGGAAGTCGTTGTTCAAGAGGGAACATCAGGGCTTTGAAGATGGAGAGAATTCATAGGATCTGGCCTGGCTCCGTCCAGCTCCTGACTAGATGTGGCAAGGGGAGCCACCTTGGGCCACCGCTGTACCCTGGGAGAGATGGATGGGGAAAAGGGATCATGCTGGGAGGCAGGGGCAGGGGGAAGCTGGGGGTGGTGTCAGCAGGCAAGGGAGCAGAGCCTAAGAAGCACTTAGCTCTTTGGGTTACAACTTACTGGCATTCCCTGCAGCTGAGGTAAGGGGCTTCCTGTTAGAAGCAGATGAACAGCTCCTGGCATGTTTATACAGCTAGTGATTTTGTTGTTGAAGAAAGTTTCTGTTAATCAAATAGAGTATATTTTGTTCAGAGTTTAGATCCTTTTGAAAATAAACATCTGATCTTATTTCACTAGAAATCCACTGTTGCTGTCTATGGGGAATCTCTTGGAGTTTTTCTCTCCTTAAATGCCACATCAAATAGATTTTATTTGGGGTTTTTAATCCTCTTGCCCCAAAAAACATTTCATTGAAAAAAATCCAAACTGCAGGCCCAAACCCATCACATGGAATGAAAATAATGGTTCATGTCTGGTGGTAGCTGGTGGGGTTCAGTCACCACTATTTCTCCTCCTGAAACTTGAGGTTTGGGGAGCTCGACATACCACATTTCCCTTGAAATTCAAGGGTGCACGCATTAACAATAAATCTTTCCTCACGGACATAACCAATTTTAACTGATTTTTTTTGTACTCATGAAAGAGAAATCAACTCAAAGTTCCCAGAGCCTAAATAAATAGAAGTTGAGTTGGTACATGCATTTTTTAAATGTTTCAAACGTTTCAATAACTATGGAAATAACAATACAGTTCACAATAACACTGAAGGAGAAGGATATAATCTGAATGTGTTTTTGTGTTTTAGCTAACAGAGCCCTAACAGCACCTGAGAATGGAGTAATGAAGTTAATTAAGAATTAATGAAGTTTACTAATTAGCAATTAATAAAGCTCTCACAATGTGACATCTGACATTTAGTTCCATGATTTCTTTTTTCTGGTTCCAGATGTTTTTTAATTATAAAAAGAGCACCAGCCCCATAAATGATGTCTTTTTAACAGTCATTGTTGATCCATGGGCATTTTTTCCCACCCTGTGACTCATAGTGAATGTCATTTTTCTTACTCCTTTGATGTTTTCAGATACATTTACATTCAAACAAATCCACAAAATACCAGGGATGGCTACAGGAAGACACACTTCTTTGAAAATATATTTCAGATGGGGATGTTTTCAAAAACGCTAATATACAAATCGGTCCAGCCTAACACGGAGTTTCGTTCAGCCTCATCTCCAGTCTTAGACATAAACATCGGGGCAACAAAATGCCTGGCCTGACCGAAGCAATCAGAGCTCCCAAACACAACAAATTAGTTTCACACCAAGGGAAAGGTCATTGCTTTAATCCATGTCTTTGGGGAATGTACACAAATGTCATTCTTCCCAACCTACGTAATTAAACAGTTTAACTGGTGTGGCCATTCACTGTTTATTTTCCCATTGGGTAATGGAAGCAGTTAGCATCAGATGACAAGGAGAGAATACAGACAGTTGCGAATGTGTTGATGATCTCTCTCTCTCTCCCCCTCATTTTCTGTCTCTCTCTCTCTCTCTCAATCTCCCTCTCCCTCTATATCTCTCTCTGCTGAGTGGCTTTCCTTCTCTCTAAGGGATCCAGGAAACGCTTGCCTCAGGCCCCAGGGCAAGAGTCAAGATCACAGAGTCTCTTTGCCAGTGAGGATTGGCTGCTCCGGCTTTACTACCCCCCTACTGGTGTGGCCACTGGATTTAGTTCTGCGACAACTGTTAAATTCACAAAGGCAGGCTTCTGCCTAGGGTACTATTCCGAGTTCAGCTGGGAGGTACAGCACATACAAGGGTAGAAGAAGAAAACACAGGACTGGAAGCAAGATACACCAGGGTGACAGTCCTGGCTCTAGCATCATGTGACCTTGAACACATTTCCACACCTTTCTGAAGTTCAATTTCTGCACCTCTAAAATGGGAGTAATAGTACCTAATTCATAGGGTTGTTGTAAAGATTAAATGAGATATCACACATGAAGCATGCTTAGTATAGCCCCAGCAGGAAGTAAGTGCTCAATAAATGGGAACTCTGTCTCTATGTACAAGGCAAGATTCCAGTGGTTGCATTTTGGCCAAGGGAGGGGCTGTGATTGGCATGGGGCATGTGGAAGGACTTCTAGGGTGGCTGGCAAAGTTCTGTTTTGTGTCCTAGATGGTGGTGTCAAGGCTACTAATACTGTAGTAACTCACTGAGTCATACATTTGTTTTATGTGATTTTCTGTATCTGAGTTTTATTTTGTAATAAAAAGATTACGATAAATAGGGCTTCCCTGGTGGCACAGTGGTTAAGAATCCGCCTGCCAATGCAGGGGACATGGGTTCAACCCCTGGGTCCCGGAAGATCCCACATGCTGTGAACCAACTAAGCCGGTGAGCCACAACTACTGAGCCCACGTGCCACAACTGCTGAAGCCCTCGTGCCTAGAGCCCATGCTCCACAATAAGAGAAGCCACTGCAATGAGAAGGCTGCACACTGCAATGAAAGAGTAGCCCTCGCTCGCCGCAACTAGAGAAAGCCGGCTCACAGCAACGAAGACCCAATGCAGCCAAAAATAAATAAATTAATTAATTTTTTAAAAAGATTATGATAAATAAAGAGGAACAAATATTTGTTTAGGAAGGAATGGAGGGAGGGAGGAAGGAAGGAAACCAGCATGGGGCAGACCCAAGGAGGGGGAGAAGAGGAGAGAAGAAATACAGGAATGGAAAGGAGTCTTACCACCCCCGGTGTCCTGGGGTGAGGGTGAGGTCAAAGGGATGCACAGAGCCAAGCAGGTAGGCGGCATCAGAGTGGATCAGAGTGGATCAGAGTGGTCCTGCCGGCTGGCTGCAGACACGCCCCACTCACCCCCGCCCCGCTGCCTGGGAGCCGGCGCCACTCAGAGCCCCCCAGCAAGCCGAGGGCTAAAGGCCAAGATGGCTAGAGCCTCTTCAACTCCCCTTGAATGAGGAGGGGAAGCGGGTTCCCTCGGCTGCCTCCTGCCTACCCTCTGACTCAAGAACACAGATGACTACCTGTGTCGCCCCTGGAAAGGTCTCTTGCCGCTCATCCTTCTCAAGTGGGTGCCTGCTGACCCTCCCTCCACGTTCCTCCTGTACCAGCCCCTCACACACCAGTGCTTCCCGGGGTATGGACCCAGGCCTCTTACCTCCTCTGTCCCCCTCCCTGGTGAGCTCATCCTGGCCCACGTCTTCTGTTACCATCTCCATGCCGGGGCTGCCAGGTCTCTACCTCCAGTTCTGGTCTCTTCCTCAGGCCTCAGACTGTATCGCTAACCGCTCAGTTTGGCCATCACCACTGGGCTGTCCAGAGGCACACAGGCTTAACACGTCCCTGTGCTCAGTCCCCCGCCTCAGGGGCTCCCGGCCTCACCTGACCCTGAACTTTTCAACCTGCCCACTGCGCTCAGTCCACACCTAGATCTCCACCACTTCCTGTCCCTGCCCGAATTCCCAAACGGTCCCCACCTTCCTGAGCTCCTGTCTCTTATCCTGACTCAGACCTCACACCCACCCTGTAGAGTTCAAGGCAGATGTTGCTGTTTTGGTACCAGCCCCTGAAGTCCCTTGAGTGAGCCCTGTTCCCTGTTACACCTGATACCTCATTGGTCCCATCCAAACCAGGTTCCAACGCCAACTGATACGCCTGGTGTTCTTTCTCTATTTGCCTAGCCTTCTAGAGAAGGAACGACACATCCATCCCACAGAGGGGTGATCTTCCGGAGGTCAGAGGCCCTGCTGAGTTGGGCCACCACTGCTGTCCACCCAGAAAAGGTTACCGGGGGACACTCTTCAACGCCTTGACTACCTCTTAGTGCTGTACATCTGGCCGCCATAGTCATAGACTCTAGTCCAGATTACGTAGAAGGAGGAGAGATGGCTGCTGTGGTGAGGACATACTGTCTACAGATACCAGCTGAAAGATGGTCACTCAGGAAGACTAACAGTGCTGGTGTTAAGGAAGACTCTACGCTATTACTGAGCAACACCATGGCTTACTGGTTGAAACGTGATGAGAAAACCAACAAATCCTAGATGCAGCCCTCTTTATCTGACCTATCCTGTGCTCTACAAAGAGCCAGAGACTGTTTTTAATGCCTGCGGAACGACCAGAGAACCAAATCTGTATGTGGACCCATGTGACAATGGACTCTGGTCCAAGAGGCCCCAGTGCAGTACCCATCCCAAGGCCCCCTACTTCATGAGTGTACAGCACCTGCTACATAACCTCACGGCCCTCCTCACCATTTCTGATTCCAACTGTTCCAAAGTAACACCAGCCTAGTCAGCTCTTCTCCCACTCCTATGCTCACCAGCCAGGGCCCCTGCCAGGTTCTCCCTATCATCTCAGGCAAAAGAACTTACACTTATTTCTTTTTTTCTCTCCTTATTGATGTCTTCACTTAGGTCCAACAGGCACCTCAAACTTGACCTGTTGAATGGATGGATTTATTTGCACTTTCCCCACCATCTGTTCTGCCCCACTAAATGGTATCCCATCCACTTATTCACATAAGCCAACCAAGGCATTATTCTTTTTTTAGTAACAGCTTTATTGAGGTGTAGCTCATATGGTATACAATTAAACATTTTAAAGTATACAGTTCAGTGGTGTTTAGTGTATTACCCAAGTTGTGCAATAGTCATCATTATCTAATTCCAGAACGTTTTCATCAATCCAGAAAGAAAGTATGTGCCTGTTAGCAGTCCGTCTTCATTGGCCCCTGCTTCCGTCACTTGGCAAACAGTAACCTGCTTTCTGTCTACAGATTTGCCTATTCTGGATATTTCAGGTAAATGGAGTTATTACATGTGGACTTTTAAGTCTGGCTTCCTTTTCGTAGCCATAATGTTTGCAAAGTTTATCCACGTGGTAGCATGTATCAGTATTTCATCCCTTTTAATGGCTGAATAATATTCCACGGTATAGATGTCAATGTTGCTTTATCCATTCATCAGTTGATGGGCATTTCGCTTATTTCTACCTTTTGGCAATTGTGAACCTTACTGCTATGAACATTCATTTATGAGTTTTTGTCTGAATACCTGTTTTCAATTTTCTTGGGTGTATACCTAGAGGAGGAATCGCTAGGTCACATGGTAATTCTATGTTTAACTTACCGAGGAGCCACCGAACTGTTTTCCATAATGGCTGCACCATTTTACATCCCAAGCAATGTATGAGGGTTCCAATGTCTCCCCATCTTCACCAACAGTTGTTATTTTCCTTTTTAAAAATTATAGCCATCCTAGTGGGTGTGAAGTGGTACCTCACTGTGATTTTGACTTGCATTTTCCTGATAATTAATGATGTTAAGCATCTTTTCATGTGCTTCTTGGCCATTTGTGGATCCTCTTTAGAGTAGACTTGTTTCTCCATGAATCTCCTCTTCCCTTGTTTTCTGTTTTTTCTCCTACCACTCTCTTGCTTCTTACCTTCCCTACTTCTTAGTCTCCTTCATGGGCTCCTTCTGTTCTGTCCGTCCACCTCTAAATCTGATCTTCCCTAGGGTTCCACCCCGAGTGCTCTTTTTCCCCTCACTCCGCACACTGTGTTTGGGCAATCTCATCTGCCCCACGGCTTCGCCTCTGTCTCCAAGTTGGCAACTCCCAGACCTTCGTCTACAGCCGAGATCTCTTTCCTGGGCTCCAGGACCATCCTTCCAGCTGCCTCCAAGATGGCTCTCCTTGGGTGTCCCACAGCACCTCACACACTCAGGGTGCCCGGACAGCGCTCCCCCCATTCCAGACCTCCAGCTCCTCCACTCAGTCACACAGGCCCAAGACCCTGGAGTCTTCTTTGGCTCCTCAGCCCAAATTTCTAATCAGTCACAATAGCCTACAGATTCTGCTTTGTAGATGTTTCCAAATAGACCACAAGCCCAACAAAGTCTTAAAACACTGAATTATCTTCTGGCCTAGCACTCTAGGTAATAAAATAAATAGAGCATGTTCAGAAAATATTTCCAGTTCGACTGAGTACTTGACTTGCCTGAAATCTACCCCCTAGATCAGGTATGAAATCTGGGTTCGATTCCACTTCTCTCCACGCCGGCGACCCCTTCCCTGCTCTGTGCCCTCACTGTCTCTCACCTAGACTACGGCGAGTCTCCTAATTGGTCTCCCTGCCTGCAGTCTCCCCTCGTCTTAAAATCTATTCTCTATACTGACGACAGTGTAAACTTCCAGAAGCACTGCTCTGATTATGTTGCACCCATTTGAAAAACTCTTCAATGGTTCGCCTTCGACTACACATACAGGCTAAAATCTAAACTCATAGGCAAGCACTGAAGATGTGGAGTGATTTGGCCCATCCTGAGTCTTCCAGACTCATTTACTGTCCCTGCAGCAGCACCAAACTACCTGCCATGCCAAGAACACACTCTATGAGGCTCTGACCCTTTGTTCATGTTCTGGTTCTGTCTGTTTAGGGCGGAGCCAGCCCTCCAGCTTCCCTTCCTGCTTCACTCCCGCAACCACTGACAAACTTGGATTCTCCAAGATCTAGTATAAATATAATCTCCTCTGTGAAGCTTTATTGAATTTTCCAGGAGAGTTAGTCACTCAATTCCATTTCGTTCAGCTGACACACACTCAGCGCCCATTACATGTCATGCAGTGTTAGGCACAAGGATACAAAAATAAGAAAGTCTACAGGTCCTGCCCTAAAGGAGCTCGGAGTATGGCTGGGGAGGCCAGGTTAAGAAAAACATTACAAGACAGTGCCGTAAATGCTGTGGGTAGGGGTTTGTACCAAGGGCAATGGAAACACCTAGGAGGCAGTCAGCAAACCCGCCTGGAGAGGTCAGGATGGGAGGAAACGTGAGCTGTGTCTCAAAAGAGACTGTGATATAAGACTGAAGATGCAGAAGAAGGAGTGAGAGAAATTCTGAGTTTGATGTAGGACATGTTGAGTTTGATGTAGGACATGTTGAGTTTGAGGGACCTGTGGACCATCCAGGAGGAGATATCGAGTGGGCAGCTGGAAACACTAAGGGTCTGGAGCTCAGAGAAGAGGTGGTGATGGGGGTCCAGAAGATGTCAGCACTTAACTGTGGTGGAAGCCATGGGAGCGGGTGGGAGGTAAGGCTGGGAAGGAGGCTGATTGCATAGATGGCCCCTTTCCCAAGAGCTGTTGCAGTCTAACCTCTCACCCACTTTTTGGGGGGGGGGAGGGTTGGCACGCCTCACTGCGCAGCTTGCAGGATCTTAGTTCCCTGACCAGGGATCGAACCCGGGCCCTGGCAGTGAAAGGGCCGAGTCCTAACCACTGGACCACCAGGGAAGTCCCTCTCACCCCCTGTTTGTGTAGCTCAACTGCAAGGTTGAGTGCAACTCAAGAGCAGATATTGATGTTTGCTCATGTCAGCACTGCTCCATCTCTGCCACACCTTATTTACTGGCTGGCATAGAGTAGATGCCCAATACCTGTTTGTAGAATACTTGAATAATAGTCACTGAAATGACGGGCAGGTGTCACGTGACCACAGCCATGAGAGAGGACTAACAAGGGACTAACGAGACAATGACGTTAGTGGTCGTTTTCAGTGATGCTATTAAGGATCTCAGAGCCTTGGGGTTGGGACACAGAAGAGGTTTGAGAGAGAGGGCAGCAGAGAGAAGAAGCCATCAAGAAACAGACGTTGAATTTCACCTCAAAAACTTGCAAACTATTAAGGTCAACACTGTCGCTTTGTCACCAGCCTCGTGTTAGAATCAGTTCTGGCACGATCAGATCAAGGCTAGAGTGGAGCATGTTTCCGGAAAAGGAGAACAAGATAGGATTTGGTAAATAGCATGTGTATTTTACTCGTAGCCATTACTGTGCTGAAGTCAGCCAGGTGGCAGGGAGGGAGACCAGGGGAGCCAGGCCTCCAGTGTTTCTGTGGTTGGGTGGGAAGACTAAGGCGAAAATGCACCTGACCTTGCCCAAGCGTCTCTCAACTTGTATCTGATGCACTGGACCGCTAGCTTTGCCAAACACTGACTCTGGGAAGCAAACAGGTGCTCTGCCAGCTGGGTGACGGCTGATGAGGACCAAATGTCTTCTCACTTGGTTTGGGGAACTCATCACTCAGTGCCTGAGTGGAATGGCAATAAGGAGAAGAAAAGACAGTGCCTTGGATGTAAGCCTTAAACCCACCCAGGTGACAGCTTTGTTTTCAGTTAGCGCTTTGCTATATTTGCTTTCTATCACGTTTTATCCATTTACCCACCCCTCAATCCATCTTATCTTTTGGGTTCATTTCAAAATAAGCTGCAGACATGAGTACACTTTACTCCTAAACTCCTAGCATTCATATCATTAACTACAGTGTGAAACATGTTTATTATTCTTTGAGGTAAAATTTACACAGAGGAAATGCACAAATTTTAAATGTACCATTTGATGGGTTTTATTTTGATGAGTACACACCTGTGTATCACAAGCTCCTATCATAACCGAAAACTTGAGTTATTTCTGCTTCCTTCGGCAGACTCCTCTGCTGACTGTATTCTCAGGTCATCTGACTGAGGAGCTAATACATTTTTCGCGGATGCTAAAGTGACATTTGTAAATGTAGCAGACACCGGAGTGGTAAGAGCTGGTGAGCTTTACGGAGTACAATGCAATTCTAAACGCTAAAGAGTGCGCAGTTTCCTTTAGGGTAGAAGGAACACGCAGCTGCAGGAAACCTCAGAGGTTGGGGAATGGGAGTAGAGAAGAGGGTCTGGGAATAATCAGCTTGAAAGTGTACAGAGTCAAGCTTCATTCCCACTCCACTAAATCTAGAATTGCAATAGTTTTGATCGGCTGCGTGAAGTTTGACCTTTGGATTCTCTAGGGGAAAAGCGGGGATGGGCCAGGAAGAGAATGGCTAGACTGTGGAGGTTCTCCAGAAGGCAGCTCTCCAACCTGGGGACACCCAGGACTTTGTGAAGCCCTTGGTCCCCACCCTCCCACTGCTGCTTACGCAGGATGTGCTCCTTGCTCCACGTCTAACCACTGAGTTCTGGGATGTTCTTACTGAGGAGGAGCTTTTTTTTTTTTTTTTTTTTTTTTTAATTTTTATTTATTTATTTATGGCTGTGTTGGGTCTTCGTTTCTGTGCGAGGGCTTTCTCTAGTTGTGGCAAGTGGGGGCCACTCTTCATCACGGTGCGCGGGCCTCTCGCTATCGCGGCCTCTCTTGTTGCGGAGCACAGGCTGCAGACGCGCAGGCTCAGTAATTGTGGCTCACGGGCCTAGTTGCTCCGCGGCATATGGGATCTTCCCAGACCAGGGCTTGAACCCGTGTCGCCTGCATTGGCAGGCAGATTCTCAACCACTGCGCCACCAGGGAAGCTCTGAGGAGGAGCTTTTAAAAAATATCTGAAATTTGGAGTTTTCACAAAGTCCACGTACCCTTCCCTCCCCATTTGAGTGATTCAGGAAGGTCTGGGCATTACAGAAGGAGTTCTGTCTTTGAGAAAACTGAAGGCTGAGTTGTGTTTAAGGTCAGTTCTTTATATAGCAAGCAAGGTACTCCCCCTCTTCTCACAGGCTCATCAAGTCCCAGGCTTCACATGAGAGGCCCCCGCCCAGGCCAACTATCTTTAGCAATGCCCTGCTGACAGCTTGAGCTAACCAAGTGGGTCAGCTGCCACAGCCAAGGGCAGGAAACCTCTCCTCCATGGTGGCCACTGACCCACAAGACAAATGTCGATTGTAGGTCACACATAATCATCAAAGGCGACTCCTGTTCGCAGTGACTGCTTCTTACGGAAGGCTAAGGTGCTGGGGCTCTGTTTTTACCTTCAAGCAACCCACACCAGGTAATTGAGAGAGTGGACCATAACACTTGATTCAACAATGCATTCTCTTTCCCAAATATGCTTCCTTCCTTCTGGTGGCTATTTAAGAAAAAGAGGGAGGGCAGGTAAGAGAATGGGAATAGGGGTACAGGAAGAAGACAGTTGGGAGGGAAATGGAAGATAGAAGGCGATTAAAAAAAGATCAAAGGAAGAGAGTCAGGTGTTGGCAGCAGCGGGAGAGGGGTGCTGAGAAAAAGAAAAAACAATGGCAGATAGAAAGGTAAATAGGTGTAGTACAGAAAAGGGATAGAACGATACAAAAAGGGAGAGAAAATGCAACAGAGAAAACCAGAGTATCAGCCAGGCCAGCTCCTTAATTTTACTGAGGGGAAAACTGACGCCCAGAGAGGGGAAGTGATTTGGCCAAAGTTTTGCTGCTGGTTGATTCTTGAGCTGAGGCTAGAACTGGGGCCTCTAGACCCCCAGATCAGGAGCATGGCAGCCTACATACCAGGCTTTCTGGGAGAGCCCAGACATTGTTCATTCAGGCAAGAAGTTACATGATCTGAATCTAGGGAGGAAAACAGAAAACCTCAGATCCCACCCAGACTAAGTCCAGGCAACTGAGAGACGCAGCATCATGAGAACTGGAAGTCTCAGGTCCACAAGGTACTGAAGAGTCATGGGTGCCTAGAAGGGGCTTGCTGGAATCACTGGCTTGACTGAGGCAAATGGATACAGCCCCCTGAAGTCGCCCTGGATTCCCTTAGCTACAAGGAGGAACCAGACTGCGGGCTGGATGTCTGTTCCTCCTCAAAGCACATCTACACGTCCACTACCAGTTCCAAGCACAGAGGCACAAATCAGAAAACGCCAGAGGTTCCTGGGAAATCGGAGGCAAGATGGGTTAAGTCTCCCCCAGTGCAAATTGACCCTTGGCTCACCCTGGGCCAGGCTTGCCCAATCCACTCTGCCAACTCCAGGCTGAGAGAGATCCAGGCCAACTCCAGATTTATCTTTCTGTTAGGGTCCCTCAAAGCTGATTGCTCCAGAAAGTACAATACTTCATGGTTGCCCCACAGTACTTGGCAATGCACTAGCAAACCCAATCTAACCTGTCCCCCCTCCCACAGATTCACAAACTTTTGACTGAACTTTGCCAGGGCTGGATAAAATTAGGCATGGAACCAGAGGTTCCCGAAGTCTGCCATATGCCTACATATATACCCATATACATGTGTAGAAAATGCTTTTGATCCACAAATCTTATATAGAAAAGCAGCTTATAGTGAAGTTTCTTAAAAACCCTCTTCTATGGAGCATTTATCTTCTTCGGGGATAAATCTGGATTTAATTCCCACTCAGCCTCATCAAACCATACAGGCAAGTTTCCTCAGTCTTCTAGTGTTCTGGTCTAAAAACCCTATGGGTGTTTCTTTAGTTCAATCCCAGCACCTGGGCTTAGAGCGGGATGATCTGGGGAGGCTGTGGTGAATGTGATAAAGAGGAAATGTTGTGAATCAGTACTGAAACGTCTTAGGTGGCAGAAATAGCTGAATATAGTGACTAACACATAGTAGATGCTCAATAAATATTGCTGCCAGAGTCATTTGATACCAACCCAACATCATTTTGCTAAAGTCCAGAGAGATGAAGTGACTTGTCCAGGATCATACAGCTGGACAGTGACAGAGCCTCCACTAGGTCATGGGTGATTCATATGAAAGAGGGTTTTTTTTAATATAGGAACCTTCTAATATATATACAATGGAATATTACTCAGCCATAACAAAGAATGAAAAAATGCCATTTGCAGCAACACGGATGGACCTAGAAGTTATCATACTAAGCGAAGCAAGTCAGAAAAAGAAAGACAAATACCATATGATATAACTTATATGTGGAATCTAAAATATGACACAAATGAACCCATCTACAAGACAGAAACAGACTCATAGACATAGAGAACAGACTTGTGGTTGGCAAGGGGGAATGCGGGTGGGGAAGGGATGGAGTGGGAGTTTGGGATTAGCAGCTGCAAACTATTATATATTGGATGGATAAACGACAAGGTCCTACTGTACAGCACAGGGCACTATACTCAATGTCCTGTGATAAACCATAATGGAAAAGAATAGGACAAAGAATATATATGTATAACTGAATCACTTTGCTGTAGAGCAGAAATTAAACACAACATTGTAAATCAACTATATTTCAATAAAATTTTAAAAATTTAAGAATTACTTATTCTTACCACTAAAAAATAAAAGAAATTAGAACATGGGAATTCCCCGGTGGTCCAGTGGTTTGGGATTCCGCACTTGCACTGCCGAGGGCCGGGGTTCAGTCTCTGGTTGGGCAACTAAGATCCCGCAAGCCGCATGGTGCAGCCAAAAAAACAAACAAGAAAAGAAATTAGAAGGTTAAAAAATATATATATAGGAACCTTCTAGAATCACAGTCTCTTAGAATTGCCAGTGTGATCTCCCTGGACCCAGCACCCAATGATAAGCTGAAAGTGCTCAGAATTACCACCCAGTGGCTTTAGTCTCGGTACCACATGAAGCAGCCAAATCCTCCCACTTGATAAGGATTTGATGACAGTCAGTGGAGCCTCTCCAAATCCCTGGTTCCTTCAACCATCCTCCATGGGATACCCCTTCCGCTCACCATCTTCATCACCCTCCTGTGGATTCACCAAAATCCCTCTGACAGTGATGCCCAAAAGTGGGTGCATCCTCTGAAAGGGACTGGGCCAGGGCAGGGGCATAATGGGTTACTCTGCTCCTTCCTCTGGATGTTATGAGATCAAGATCATGTTGCATCGTTTAGCAGTCACGTGGCACTGTTTGCCCTTCTTTAATTTGTGGTTAGCTCAAACCCCCAAGATCTTTTTTATATGATCTCTTATCAAAACGTGTCTCCCTTATCTGGAATTTGTACGACCATATATTTGTTTTTTTGTTTTTAATTAATTAATTTATTTATTTTTGGCTGTGTTGGGTCTTCGTTGCTGTGCGTGGGGTTTCTCTAGTTGCATCGCGGGGGCTACTCTTCATTGCGGTGTGCGGGCTTCTCTCATTGCAGTGGCTTTTCTCTGCTGCGGAGCACAGGCTCTAGGTGCGCAGGCTTCAGTAGTTGTGGCTCGCGGGCTCTAGAGCGCAAGCTCTGTAGTTGTGGCGCACGGGCTTAGTTGCTCCGCGGCATGTGGGATCTTCCCGGACCAGGGCTCAAACCCGTGTCCCCTGCATTGGCAGGTGGATTCTTAAACATTGCGCCACCAGGGAAGTCCCTCGACCAGATATTTGTAAACTCTGTATAGCACTTTGTGTGGGTCCCACTTTTCAAGTCCTGATCACTGGAGGAAGATGCCATCAAATTCTTCTATGCCAGAAAACCTAAGTCTAAATATTGAACCTTGAGTGAACTGTTCTTCCACAACCTTAGCTTTTTTTTTTCTACCTAACATATTTTGAACTATACCACACTTAAATAGAGATCATTTCTACAAACTGCTGGAGCTTAATGGCTTAAAGATAGCATATGTGTGTCGGGGAGAGTAGCTTTTATGCAGTCAGTATTATGCGCCAGGCATTGTTAAGGGCTTTCTATACTTTAGCTCATTCCCTCTGATCGATGTAGGATTGTTATCCTGAGTTTATAGACAAGGAAGCTGAAGCTCAAGAGATTCCACTGTTATTAAGGGGAAGAAGCAAGATCTGACTCTAGTTCTGACTAATCCCAAAGGGCATGTCCTTTTATTACGCCGGCGGCTCTTAACCTCGGCTGCACATTAGAATCAGCTGGGGAGCTCTCAAGCCTCCCGACACCCAGCCCCACCCCAGGCCAATTAAAGCAGTTCCTGGAGGTGGGTTTAAAGGCTCCCCAGGTGATTCTAATATAAAGCAGTAAAACTGCTGCTTTATTCCATACTGTTTCCGAGGTATGTTAGGCAGGCATAGATGTGAATGCAACTATTAGGCTCTCTCTATATTTTTAGCACTGGTTGCTTCAAAAAGCAAGACTGAAGTTATTTAAGGCACTAACATCAAACGAACAGTGCTGGAGAGACTAACCCCGCAGCTCCCTGTTCTGATGGGGGAGGCGAGGGCAGCCACGGAAACTCCCTTCTAACTTTGACCCCTTGAAGCTTCCGCAGCTCATTTTCTGAACCACCGTGCTTTCCCGCTATCTTTAGTTCGGAAAGGCAGGCCTGGCCTATCTACTGGGTGAACAGACTACAGGTGGGTCCGAAACATTCTTAGCTTTGGCAGGGCATTTCTGTGTCTCTTTGACTTATCAGGACAAAAGTCTTGCGTTGGTTTTGTTTTGTTTTTTGTTTCTTCTTTCTGAGTAGTTTGCACAAGAGAGAGGTCTGAGAGGTTTGCCTGGGGAATCGAGACTCTGTGTAGGTTCCTTCCTGGATCCCTCTGGCAGCTCCTTATACGATGTTTGCAAAATTAGGAACGGACATGATGCAATGGGGAAAATCATTTGTACGTTGGCGGGAGGTGCAAATCCCGGAAGAGCCCATTGCCAAAATAAGAAAACTCCAAGTCACTGGGAAGTTGTAAAACCTAGCACTGCGAGAACAAAGGGCCCAGGCATATGGAATAGCTTATCGGAGGCAGGGCAATGGAGCCCGCGTGAGAACGGCTCAGGCTCCGGAGAGAGACACCTAGATCTGTTCAAGGAGAGGTCAAGAAGTGTTGGGGATGATGAGAGGGCTGAAAGATGTGATTAAAGTAAATCCTCCAAAGATGGGAAAGCTGGGCTAAATGGCTTCTTCCTGTGCTGAATACGCTCTCATTTTCGCGGGGTGGGCGTGGGCACTCGGTGATGTGCTTCCTGCCCGTGGCTCTTTGTCCTGCCTCCCGTGTTGGAAGAGATTCTTTGCCTGCAAATCCTGGGCGTGTGTTTCCCCTTTTACAAGCAGTCAGGGCTCTGGGAAGAAAATGGCTCTCTCTTCGAAACCATAATATGATCGTAGAGGCAAAGAGGGCCTCTTCTCATAGCTTTCCCAGAGCCTCGACCGTAATAACCACTAAGTAGAAAGGGCTTCACTGGGGCTGTTTCCACACACGCAGGTTGATTATTGAGGAGAATGAAAGCGGAGACCCAGCTTAGGTGACCTACACATGTTCCCATGGGCTGTGAAGAAAAATCGGACCAAGTGGGTTTTTTCTCTCTTTATCCCGTCTTTTATCCCCCCCCCCCCGCCTTGAAGGAGTCGGGTAATCTAATCTCCACAGACCTCCGTTTCTCCTGTTTGCCTGGGCAGACACCACCAAAGACAGTCTTGGAAGAACGTGTCAACACATCCAAAATGTTTCCCTCAACGTGGTTCTCATCTCACACTTCTTTCTGGCATTGCAGCCATGCGATATTTCCATGCGAAGAAAGTCTCAAAATAGCAAGTAGTAAACAGAGCCAGGGAGGCTGATGTAGCTCTGCCCTGCGCCAGCCCTCAGCCCTGCTCCCCTCCAGAGGGAAGACAACTCCTTCCCTCCTCAGACAGCTAAGCCAGGCTTCAGGGTCAGATAATCAATGGCAGGTGTCATGCCCCATCATAAACCTGAAGGAAACAAAGAGAAGCACACAGAACCCTCCGGGCTTGACTGCTCCAGGAGCAGCACTGGCTGGCATGTTACAAAGAAGCCCTGCACGTGCGACTGGACCCTTCAATCCCAGGTGCCCTTGGGTCAGCTAGGAAGGTGAGAGGCAGAACGGAAGGGGCCCCAGGAACTGCTCGATCGGGGAGGCTCCAGCCAGCAGGGACTGGGCCGAGACAACGGCAATGTTTATTCAGCTTACAGCTTTCATTTTTTCCTAAGTCATTTCAATGAGTTAAAGGAAAGAAATCATTCTACTGGATTGAGTCCATCACTAAATATTTGGGACACACGCTGAAAGGTTAGAAGCAAACTCCTGCAAAGAAATGATTGCTGGAATGAGGGAGTTGGCTACCAGAGGAGGCCTGGGACGAAGGCCAACAGTGACCTGGGAGGGAATCAAGAGCAGCACTCCTGGAAAGAGAGTGGCTCATCAACTTCACCGAGGAATCTCCAAACAAATAGCTCAGCTGTCTCCGTGTTTCCCGGCCTCAGAAATAGGCTGGGAAACTTGACTGAACGCTGTGAAATGAAAATGTCGAGTCTGGGGCTTTCTACCGCGGTCCGGGGTGCTTCCAACAGTTTGCTCTGATCTTCAAGGTTACACGAGTGCCAGGCGGTGTCCCAGGAGTACAGTTTTTCTCAGCCCTACCTGGACCTACATTCTCTCGGCCTCCATTGCTGTGTAGGAATGGACTTGAGTCAACGATCTCCCTTGCCTCGAAAACAACAAAACAAAAAACCAAACCTACCAAAACTACTCCAACTAGGGGGGTGACTGACTTTCCCACAGAAAATTCACGAGGAAAAGAGGGGAGGGGAAAGCAGGGGAGGGAGTAGCATGCTCAGTGTCCCATTAGATTGAATCAACCCCAACGTTAGAAAAAGGGTCAAGAGCAAATTTCCTATTTTGGGAAGCTTGGGCCACACTATTTTGCTTCATTATCGGAAACTTAGTGGCAGCAGGAGGAAGAGGTGAGGACAGCCGTGGGAGTTCTCTGCCAGGAATCAGGGACCCAGGTGCAGACCCAGAATCCAGTCCTGGGGTCCAAGGCGGGCTCGGGTACCCAGGGGCTGCTATAAAGAGGGGAGCAGGGCTTCCCTGGTGGCGCAGTGGTTGAGAGTCTGCCTGCCAATGCAGGGGACACGGGTTCGAGCCCTGGTCTGGGAAGATCCCACATGCCGCGGAGCAACTAGGCCCGTGAGCCACAACTACTGAGCCTGCGCGTCTGGAGCCTGTGCTCCGCGACAAGAGAGGCCGCGATAGTGAGAGGCCCGCGCACCGCGATGAAGAGTGGCCCCCGCTTGCCGCAACTAGAGAGAGCCCTCGCACAGAGGCGAAGACCCAACACAGCCATAAATAAATAAATAAATACAAATTAAACTTTAAAAAAAAAAAAAAAAGAGGGGAGCAAAGAAGTGGGCTCGGGAATGAGGACAGATCTGGATGCCCACCACGAGCCAGAGTAGAGGCCAGGAGGTCTGCGAGAAGCAAAGCCGGAGAGACTGCATAGACGCTGGTCCCCCCAGACACGGCTTTGCTTCCGAGGCCCCTGGCTCTCTGTGGAGAAAGGGTGCCGCGAAGGAAGGATGCACTCCTGGTTAAGACAGTAACATCGCCGACACGTTATTACATGTTGTATATACTCCCGCCCCCAGAAAGAGATCACAGTTTCATTTGAGGGAACACAACCCCCAAAAGACTGGAAACGGAGGGGCAGGCACAAAGTCCTCTCACCAACATTCCCGAGAGCAAAGCAAAGTATTACCGCAGGGCTATTTTCATGGCGAGAGGCTCATACACACCTTTAATCCTGAAGGAGCAAGATGAAACGCCCTTCAATCTCTGTTCCAAATCCATGCTTAAATTTTACTTTAAATGTTTTATGATAAGGGATACAGAGTCTTAACTTAGCGCCCTTTCTAAGGATTTCTTCTCCTGAAGCAATTTGTAAATGTTGCAGGGTGTCAGAAGTACAGGCTTTAGCGCAGAAAGGAAATTGGGTCTGAAATCCCAAGGAGCACGGGGCTAGCAGGTGGCCCTGGAAACACCTGATGGGAAGAGAATGTTTCTCACTTCCCTCGAGTCTCACCAAGAGTTTGTTATTTCAGACTGGGAAAGCTTGAGCAATAGGGTTTTGGGGTTTCATCTCAAAATCCCCTAGGGGGCAGATTGCTCACTTTGGGGTGCTGCTGTGCGTTAACAAGGGGTGGGTTAGAGCGTAAGCGGCTGACTCATGAGGCAGAGTGGGAGTTGGGTGGGTCCCAGCGTCCTTAGAGGTAAGCTGAGAGCGCCAGAGCAAAGCTGGAGTTAGCAAACACTCTCTGGGAAGGACCAGCTAGTAAGTAACAGGAACTGTAGACCACATATGGTCCCTAGCATACTCTTCTTTCTTTTCATTTTTTAAACAGCTTTATTGAGATATAATTTGCATATCATACAACTCAGTCACTAAAAGTATATCATTTCATGGTTTTTCTGTGCAGTGTTGTACAACCATCACTATAATCAATTTTTAAAAAATGTTTATCACCACAAAATAAAACAAACCTGAACCCATTAGCCGTCATTCCCTTTTCCCCATCATCCCCAGCTCTAGGCAGCCATTAATCTACTTTCAATCTCGATATGTTGGCCTATTCTGTTCATTTCATACAGCTGGAATCATAAAATATGTGTTCTGCAAATGGCTTCTTTCACTTAGCATAGTGTTTCCAGGTTCACGCATGAGGAGCATGTATCACTACTTCATTCCTTTTTTTGACCAAATAATACTCTATTGTATGGATATTCCATGCTTTGTAATTCTATCATCAGTTGACAGTTGGGTTGTTCCCACCTGTGTGTTATTATGAAGAATGCTGCTATGAACATTCCTGTACAAGTTTTGTATGGACCTGTGTATTCAATTCTTTTGGGTATATACCTAGGAGTGGAATTGCTAGGCCATATGGTAACCTTATGTTTAATCTTTTGAGGAACTTCCAAACTGTTTTACAAGTTGATGGCACCATTTTCCCATCCCATTTGCAATGTATGAGAGTTCTAATTTCTCCATGGTTCTCACCAGCACTTGTTATTGTCTTTTTGATTATAGTCATCTAGTGAGTGTGAAGTAGGATCTCACTGTGGTTTTGATGTGTATTTCTCTAATGACCCATGATGTAGAGCATCTTTTATTTACTTGTTTGTTTATTTATTTATTTATGGCTGCATTGGGTCTTCGTTGCTGTGCGTGGGCTTTCTCTAGTTGCGGCGAGAAGGGGCTACTCTTCGTTGCGGTGCGCAGGCTTCTCATTGCGGTGGCTTCTCTTGCTGCGGAGCACGGGCTCTAGGCACGCAGGCTTCAGTAGTTCTGGCTCGTGGGCTCTAGAGCGCAGGCTCAGTAGTTGTGGCACACGGGCTTAGTTGCTCCACGGCATGTGGGATCTTCCTAGACCAGGGCTCAAACCCGTGTCCCCTGCATTGGCAGGTGGATTCTTAACCACTGTACCACCAGGGGAGTCCCTAGAGCATCTTTTCATGTGCGTATTGGCCACCTGTATACCTTCTTTGGAGAAATGTCTATTCACATCCTCTACCCATTTTAAATTGGGTTATTTGTCTTTATTGTTGAACTGTAAGTATTCTTTATATATCCTGGATACAAATCCCTTCTCAGACATATAGTTTGCATATAATTTATCCTATTCTTTGTGTTTTTTTTTTTTAAATCCTTTAAAAATTAAAAGGCCTTACAAAAGCAGGCTACTTATAGGATTTGACCCTCAGGCTGTAGTTCAATGAGTCCTAGTCTAGATCGTGAGTTTTGAAAAAATTTTTCCTGATTGTAGTGAACACCTTTCCTAGGAACCCCTTTCTCTGGTAAGAAAATCTGGATTTTCTTTGGGAGAGCTCTTTCTCCCCCATTTCATTCTGTCTTGGGAATGTCAGTGAAGATTTCTTGCCTTCCTCTGGCTAAGGAGTAAACAGATGAACCAAGCTAAGCCAGTCTCTCCAGAGACTATAGCTGTCAAGCAAAGTAAAGTAACCAAAGGGAGAAGACCAGTGGAAGCTGATTCATCGCAGTGGAAGCAGCCTGATGAAACTGTTCCTGAGTTCCCACAACTGAGGGCACCAGAGCTGCCCTGTTCCTATTCTTTTACTTTAACTACTCCCATTTCCTTCTATAAAACTGTATCCCCCATTCCTTTTGTTTGTTATCCACAGTCTCTCTTGCTTGTACCTAAACGATACTAGCAATCAATCCTTTCTCCAAGCAAGATGATACACTGAGCCCCAATATAAAATGGATAAAAGTTGGGCAGCTTTGGTTGCACCAGGGTGGGAGCCCAACTACCTTCCTGCTACGCCCCTCCCATTGTAGCCCCCGAGGCATCGCAATGTCATTGTGGAACAGTTTGAAAAACTCTGGATAGGTGCCACTAAGGTATTTTCCAACTCCGGTACATTAAGATTTGATGATTCTAAGAAGTGGGGGAGAGATGGTAAATTGGGGGGGGGGGGCAAAATAAGTCTTCCGATTAGTCAGGAGTAGTTGTCCCAATGGATCTCATAAGAGAGAATAAAATCAACAATGCAGAAAGAGACAGGCAGGGTTCAGAGGGCTTCCAAACCAAATGAAGCTGAAGGAGGAAACTACGAACCAGGTAGAGAATTTTAATCCAAAAGTAAGTAGGTTAAGAATATGAGCTAAAGCATTTCTCTTTAGAGGTGAATAAAGGACAGGATAAGCAATCCAAAGAAGTAAGACCTTGTTAATAGAAAAAAAGCTACCAAACTATACTTTGAGTTTAGCTCTCTCTCTACTGATTGTCCTATAGCAGCAGCATCTTTGCCCAGAAATAAACCCTCACATCTATAGTCAATGGATTTTTGATGAAGGTGCCAAGACCATTCAATGGAGAAAGAATAGTGTATTCAACAAATGGTGCTGCGAAAACTGGGTATCTACATGCAAAAGAATGAAGTTGGACCCTTACCTTACATCATATACAAAAAATTAAACAGATCAAATACGACAATTTAAGAGCTAAACTACAAAACTCTTAGAAGAAAACATAGAGAAAATCTGCATAACCTTGGATCTGGCAATGGATTCTTAAAAATGTCACCAAAATCACAAGCAACAAGAGAAAATATAGATAAATTTAACTGCATCCAAATTTAAAATTTTTTTGCGTCAACAGACACTATCAAGAGAGTGAAAAAATAACCCACAGATGGGAGAAAATATTTGTAAATCATATATTTGATAAGAGTTTGATATCCAGAAGGATATAAGAAACTCCTATAACTCAACAACAAAAAGACAAACATCCCAATTAAAATGGGCAAGGGACTGGAATAAATATTTCTCCAAAGAAGATATACAAATGGCTTATGAGTACATGAAAAGATGCTCATCAATAGTCATCGGAGGAGGGGGGGGACTTCCCTGGTGGCGCAGTGGTTAAGAATCCGCCTGCCAATGCAGGGGACACAGGTTCGAGCCCTGGTCCGGGAAGATCCCATGTGCGGCGGAGCAAGTAAGCCCGTGCACCACAACTACTGGGCCTGCACTCTAGAGCCCGCAAGCCACAACTGCTGAAGCCCACACACCTGGAGCCAGTGCTCTACAACGGGAGAGGCCACCTCAGTGGGAAGTCCGCGCACCGCGGCGAGGAGTGGCCCCTGCTCGCCACAGCTGGAGGGGACCCGCGTGCAGCGGTGAAGACCCAACGCAGCCAATAAGTAAATAAATAAGTAAATAAATAAATTTATTAAAAAACGTCATCAGAGAAATGCAATTCAAAACCACAGAAGATACCACATCATACCCAGTAGGATGGCTACAGTTTTAAAAATGGAAAATAATAAGTGTTGGCACAGATGTAGAGAAATTGGAACCCTCACACATTGCTGGTGGGAATGTAAAATTATGCAGCGTCTGTGGAATAGTTTGGTGGTTCCTGTAATGTTAAACATAGTATTACCATATGATACAACGATTCTACTGCCAGGTATATACCCCCAGAGAATTGAAAACAGGGACTCAAACAGGTATTTGTACACCCACATTCATAGCAGCATTATCCACAATAGCCCAAAGGTAGAAACAACCCAAGTGTCCATCAATAGGTGAATAAATAAACAAAATCCATACAATGGAACATTGTTCAGCCTTAAAAAGAAATGAAGTTCTAGTATCTGCTGCAACTTTGGATGAACTTTGAAAACATTATGATAAATTATGTAAGCCAGTCACAAAAACTTATATGATTCCACTTATATGAAATATCTAGAATAGATAAATCCATAGAGACAGATTAGATTAGAGGTTACCAGGGACTGGGAGGAGTGGGGGATGGGTACAGAGTTTCTGTTTGGGCTGATGAAATATTTTGGAAATGACAGTGGTGACAGTTGTACAACATTGTGAATTTAATGCTGCTGAATTGTACACTTAAAATGGCTAAAGTGGCAACAGTCTATGTTTTTTTATCACAATAAAAAATAGTAAAAAGAAGTATTGGGCTTCCCTGGTGGCGCAGTGGTTGAGAATCTGCCTGCCAATGCAGGGCACACGGGTTCGAGCTCTGGTCTGGGAAGATCCCACATGCCGCGGAGCACCTGGGCCCGTGAGCCACGACTGCTGAGCCTGCGCGTCTGGAGCCTGTGCTCCACAACAAGAGAGGCCACGACGGTGAGAGGCCTGCGCACCGCGATGAAGAGTGGCCCCCGCTTGCCACGACTAGAGAAAGCCCTCGCACAGAAACGAAGACCCAACGCAGCCAAAAATAAATAAATTAATTAATTAAAAAAAAAAAAAAAAAAAGAAGTATTATCTTTAACCCAGATGTAGTGAATATAATAGTAAAGAGGATTTGGGGGGCTAAGAAGCATGTCCCTGGGTCAATTGGATTAAGAATTTCTGAACAAAAAAAGGAGAGGAAAGTGATCCTAATTATGAGGCATATTCATCAGGAAAACAAGAATTCCATCTGCAGAAGGAGAGAACAGAAGCCTCATGGCTTGTCTGGCAACCCCGCTAACCATCAGTCTGGAGGAAATACTTTAAGTACACCAAATACAGCAATGGAGTCTCTTAAGTTCACCCATTCCAGTCTCTGGGGACCTTGCCCTCAGTCCTTTCGACAGAGGGGCACTGAAAAACTTAAAAGTTAAAGCTACCATTAAGCACAAACACGACTTGTGAGGCCAGACGAGTAAAAACTGGCCGAGAGCTACCAGTAATCATCTGGGGGGGTGTCCTATCTGATCTCAGGAGCTGCACAAGAAAGCATTGGCAGGAAATACAGTGAGTCAGCAGAGCTGCAGAGGACACCAAATTCCATGACCACCGAAGAGGAATCCGAACCACTCAGGACCATGGGGGTTAGAGATCCAGATCTGAGACTGGGTGGGACTCAGCCATATGCCCGAACCCTGCATTGGGTCTATGTACTGGATGAGACAGCACTGTTGTCAGTGGGTGTTTTGTGAACAAGGTGGGCACCCAGTTACCACTCAGGTCCTGCATTATCCCATGGTCTACGGTGACCTGGACAAACAAGAGTTCCTGTATTCATTTTCATCTCTATCTCAGATGAAACATGCACCTTTCCATTGGGCTCAAGAGACCAAGTGAATCAGTCTGTGTCCACTCTTCTCCCAGACCCCTCAGCTTCACTGTCGGTCAGACTCCACCACTTAGCTACTCACACCCACCTCTTTGGGGCTGTCCACATCCTGGGACTGGTTCTTGCAGTACCAGTGAACGTGAAGCACTTTTGCACAAAACTGATATCTGGTCTACATTCTCTAGGTCGTCTTCTTCTTGGCCACGCCACACGGCTTGCGGGATCTTAGTTCCCCGACCAGGGATTGAACCCAGGCCCTTGGCAGTGAACGCGTGGAGTCCTAACCACTGGACCGCCAGGGAAATCCTAGGTCTCCTAGTTTGAGTCTTGTGTTTGCTGAGCCGAATGGTTGCCTGGGTTCCTGACCTTCTCTCGTCCTACCTTGTGGTCCCCGTGGAACTACTTTCCATTTCCTTCTCCTTTTCAGTTTCGGGAAGGGTTCCCATATGCCCCCCTGCTCTGTCTCACTGCTTACCCTCAGCACCAGATTTGTGTGGACCCTGACCTGGGCGCTCTGGGCTTTGCCCCACTGCCTTATGTGCACATAATGCCCTGGGCATCTTTAGTCCACCCACCTGCTCCAGAAACCTAGCTCCAATTCGACTGAAAGTCTGATCTCTCCCAACCCATTTAATGGTGAGCAGTTGCCTATGGTCCTAGCTCTGACACAAGGTATCTTCTTACTCTTAATGGCAATGAGACCAAGCTGTAAGCTCAGTCCTTTTAAATAGAAAATAGTTCTCTTTAAAGGTTGTTCCAGGAAGCCTAAAATTATAAAGTGATGATGAACATCCCAAGAACACATTTTACCCCCAGTTACTTTTGGAGCTAAACATGGTCACAAAATATTCTCTGGCAACAGCAATGGTTTATCCAATAGACAAATTCAACCCATGCTTGGGACTCCTATGAAGCTAGGCACGCCAAAAACGTAGTTGAAAGCATTCGGGATTTGCTATTTCAGAAATGGAATTTTATAATCATTATGGGAAAAACAGAACTTTGTTGGGCTTCCTGACACTTATTTCAGTTTAATATTGTTTTTGGTTGATTTACATATACTATCAGGAAACATCGTAATCTCCTCCGTACCTATGGTCTCCAAAGGTTTTTATGAAACCCTGGATGGCCACTTTTTTATAGTGTTCTGTGGATTCCCCATAGTCCCTTTGGGGGCTACCTAGGCAATGGGAACAAGGGAAAAAAATGATTGAGTTCAGAAATGGGTGCGATCCAGTTTGGGACATTTGCTTCAGGCCTTCGCTTGGGTGCAGAAGCTGAATAATTGAAATTCAAAGCTAAAGCAAGGCTAAGACTAACAGACACCCAGATTCAGGTTTCAGCGAGTCACAGAAAGGCAACTTAAGTTCAAAGAACAGGCATTTGGCTCTATTTTTTCTTTTTATAAAGAACTCTTATGAAAAGAAAGTTAATTTCTGGGACTCATAAACAGACCTCCAAAACTCCATAAGGTTTCTATGCAGTTATGTCAGAAGAACTTGATGAGAAAATAAATAATTCCATGCTTCCTGCAAGTGTATCCATATACACAATGTGCAGTCCATAAGAGCAGGGTTAAGGAATAGTGTTAGTTATCAAGGAAAGAAGGGGATTCATTCTCGTCAATAACTAGAGCATCTCCATGTGTGCCAGGGCACCCAAACTTGATTTTGTCTGTGATTGGCTGCTTAGCCACAGGGCAAGAGCATCTGTGATATTGCCACACACCTGGGAAAAAGCAGCTCATTCTCTAGCACACAGGTACCAAATTGGGCACTGAGCAATTATAGAGGTAAGTCATCTGGAGGTTTCTGGGTGTGGAAAACCCAAGTGACCCTCTGCAACAGGAAGAGATGAGAATAGGTAGTACCCTCCAGGGACCTGACGGCACCAAGATAGAAAATGGAGAATCAGAAAGGAAGACTCAGGCAAATGTCCAAGAAAGACTCCAGTATTTACACACTACGTACTTGACTTCTACATGTTGCTACAGCAATCACAGGGAAAAAAATCCCTTCTGCAAACATGAGAAATGTGACCTCAAAGATGTTAATTGTACGTATAGGTTCAAAGAACATACTAATTGCAGTATTCCTAGCACTTTATCCCTACAAGTTGTTTTGGAAATTGATGCCAATAGCCAGTGACCCTGAGGGAACTCCACGCTGACTGCAACCAACCACCCTCCACCCAGCTTTGGAGTCTAGCCTGCTCCTTCTCTCCCAGGGCTTCCTAAAGGAAAAGGACAGTGAGAGGGGCCTAGAGGTGGGGAACTCTGAGCGGCCAAAGTAGCACAGGGAGCCTAGGAGCTGAGGAAGACATACAGACCAAGACAGGCCAAGGGGACAGCAAAGGGAGGGGGAATCTCAGCTTCATCCACTAAAGATGGATCCTGTACCTGGGTCCAACTCCAGCCCTGAGAACAGAGTAAAGGAGAGGCCCAAGCTGTCTGGGCCACTACCCTTGGCCAATCAAAGGTCAACTCAGGCCTCTCCCATAAATTCCAAGTGCATATATCCAACTGTCTACTCTACTTTTTCACTTCGATGTCATAGAAGTTCCTCAAATTTAACATGCCAAGACCTCAGCTCTTGATCTTTGTCTACCTCCTTCCCCAAACCCACCCACAACCTTCTCGATCTCTCTTAATGCAGCTCTATTCCTCCAGTTGCATAGACCAAAGACCTGGGCATCATTTTTGATTCCTCCTTTTCCCTTAAACCCCAAATCCAATCCATCGGCAAATGCTATTGGCTCCACCTTCAAACTCTATCCGGAATCTGACCACTTCTCATCTCCTCCACCTCTATCTTCCTGGCCTGAGCCGCCATCATCTCTAGCCAGGAATATGTCAATAGCCCCTTCCAAGCTTCTACCTATTGCTCCCACACTCTCGTCTAAACACAGCAGCCAATCATCAAAAAGTCTAAAAAGAATAAATTGTGGAGACGGTGTGGAGAAAAGGGAACCCTCGTACACTGTTGGTGGGAATGTAAATTGGTGCAGCCACTATGGAGAACAGTGTGGAGGCTCCTTAAAAAACTAAAACTAGAGCTACCACATAATCTAGCAATCCCACTCCTGGGCATATATCCAGAAAAGATGAAAACTCTAATTCAAAAAGATACCTGCACCCCTATGTTCATTGCAGCACTATTTACAATAGTCAAGACATGGAAGCAACCCAAGTGTCCACCAACAGACGACTGGCTTAAGATGATGTGGTGGATAGATACATGACAGATAGATAGATAGATAGATGTAGATTTAGATATATAGATATATACATTCAATGGAATATTACTCAGCCATAAAAAAGATTGAAAAATTGCCATTTGCAGCAACGTGGATGGACCTAGAGATTATCATACTTAGTGAAGTCAGAGAAAGACATACAAAATGATATCACTTATACATGGAGTCTAAAAAAGTGATACAAATGAACTTATTTACAAAACAAATAGACTCACAGACATAGAAAACAAATTTATGGTTACCAAAGGGGAAAGGGGGATGGATAAATTAGGGGTGTGGGACTAACAGATACACACTACTACATATAAAATAGATAAACAACAAGGATTTACTGTAGAGCACAGGGAACTATATTCAATATCTTGTAATAACCTATAATGGAAAATAATCTGAAAAAGTATATATATATATATATATATATATATATATATATATATCTCTGAATCACTTTACTGTACACCTGAAACTAACACAATATTGTAAATCAGCTATACTTTAGGGACTTCCCTGGTGGTCCAGTGGTTAAGAATCCATCTTGCAATGCAAGGGATGCCGGTTCCATCCCTGGTCAGGGAACTAAGATCCCACGTGCCATGGGCAACTAAGCCCACGTGCCACAACTAGAGAGAAGCCTGTGCACTGCCTCTAAGACCCCACACGCCACAACTAAGACCTGACGCAGCCAATAAATAAATAAATAAACAAACAACTATAATTTTTTTAAAAAAGGAAAAATAAAACACAGCAGCCGGACTGATACATTTCAATTCCAGGTCAGACCATGTCCCTCCTGCTCAGCACCCTGCCATGGCTCTCCATCTCATTCTGAGTCAAAACCAAAGTCCTAACCATGGCCCACAAGGCCCCACGTGATCTGGCCTCCCATCGTGCCATCATCGTATACTGCTCCCCCCGACACACATTCCACTCCAGCCACGACAACTTGCCGACTGCTCCTCGAAAATGCCGGGCACAGTCTTACTTTAGAGGCTTCGCTCAGATTGTTCCCTCTTTCTGAAAATTCTCTCCCCCAGCCCAGATCTACATGGCTAGCCCCCTCTCCTCCTTCAGTTCTCCACTAAAATGGTACCTCGTTGAAATTACTCCCTGACTCCCCTCTGTAAATTTAGGGCCCTTCCCCCAACACTCCCCTTCTCTTTCCTCTGCTTGATTTTTCCCCCCTAGTGATTATCATTCATCATTTAGTGTAGCTTTTACTTCCCCTAGTGTATTTGGACTTTGAGATGGGAAAAGTTAGGTTTCCTACTCTGCGGAAGGCATTTCTGGCCACAGTAAACAGGAAATAGGAGCAGGGAAACTGAGTTTTTCCCCCAGAAATAGTCCTCAGTGTCAGGTGTCTCCTGTGCCTTCGTGCAGAGCCAGCCGTGTCAAGGAGTTTGGGGTGGGACTGGCCCGGCTATTCAGGGCAAATCACCACTGGGAAGGAGTGAGCTGAACGACTTCTGGGCTCCCCTGCGGCGGGTTCGGCAGTTTGGGTAGACCAGCTCTGGTCTCCAACCCTCTGGGCCCAGCCCCGAATCTCCTTTGTCATCTATTACCGTTGAGTCTGTAAATTCTGTTGGAGAAGGGTCCCTCTCTTATTTTGTTTGCTGCTGAATCACCAGCACCTAGATCAGGGCTTAGGACATAGTAGATGCTCAATAAATATTTGTTAGATAAATGAAAGAATGAAGCAGTGAAATGACCAAGTATACCAGGAGAACTTGCTCCCTGCCTGCCTAATCGCAACCCTTTCTACACTTTTCTCCCCCATCCTGTTGGTTGTCCCTGGCTTGGCTCCCTCGATTCCCTTTTGTCCGTCTTCTGCCTCATACCCCAACTTTTCCACATGGCCTCCCTATTCCCAGTCCCTAACCTAAGTCCTGCCTGGACTTGCAACACAGTCGGCAGCGGTGTTGACAACAGCTCCCATCTCCTGCTTGCTCGAGGGCCTACTATGTGCATTATACACACTTTCTTCAATCCATAGGACAACACATGGATAGATACCTCCAAACAAAGCCAGCTACCATCTACCTGCCCTCAGATCGAGCCTCCTCCCTCAGACCAAGGGAAGGGGTGTTTTCTTGCCCTTCGCACATTGAACGCTGAGCTGGCCCACTGTCCCATCTTGGCCTTGCCTTCCACAGTTCTTCATGAGAAACCTGCCAGCATCCAACTCACTCCACTCACTGTAAGGCCCCAGTTCTGACTTCCCAGAATGCCTCGCACTAAGGACACCTCAGGGACGACCCACAGAAGAACGGAGGCCTGGATTTCAGCTGCCAGTGGTAGCTAATTTTCCCAGAACCCAAACTCTCATCTTGTCCTCTGACAATCCAGCCCCAGGGATCCACATCACTGTACAGTGCATTCTCTGTATATTTGGTCTCTAACCAAAGACTAAAAAATCCTTGCCTGGGAATGGAGTGAAAAGCATTTTTGGAAATATTCAAAACATGCACCTCTGTCCCTCAATGAGAACCAAAGCTGAGGATGTGACGTTTATAGGACATGTCAGTGGAAAACATTACTTTTCTTAAAATACATTTGTTAAATGATAGGTAAAACAGCAAACGGATGGGAACCTACAACTGGGAGACATCACAGGAAGAGGGAAATATGATTTTTATTATAGACATATGCATTTTATTATTTCTCCCAGTGAGGATCAGGACTGGGGATCTGGGGATCTGCAGCTGTGAAAGGACAAGGAGACGGTAGTATTTTTAGAGCTGTCACTTTAAAATATACCTTCTCCTGCTTTGCTACAACGTTTCTCTAAACAAGGCCCTCTCAGAGCCTGCGAGAAGCCGAAGATGAATATACATATGAAACAGATGACGAGAAGGCAGTTCCTCTTGCCCTCACTCAGGACCAGCTTATGCCCCAGGCTCAGGCATCTGGGCCACTGTCCCTCCACCCCCATCTCCCCCAAGT
The DNA here is from genome assembly GCF_028021215.1 of Eschrichtius robustus. Lineage (NCBI taxonomy): Eukaryota > Metazoa > Chordata > Mammalia > Artiodactyla > Eschrichtiidae > Eschrichtius > Eschrichtius robustus. The sequence goes on along the minus strand of NC_090845.1, from coordinate 116,971,522 downwards.
CTCATCCTACCTGATATCAAATCCTGCTGGTTCTTTCTCAAAAAGCCTCTTGCTTTGAGTATGAGCATGAGAAGCCACTGCTTAATGGCCCTTGTGCTAGAAAGACATTTCCTTTCATCTATGCCACTTCCCCATGAGGCAAGCAAGAGGGTTCGCCCCAGTTTACAGAGAAGGGAACTGAGGCTCAGAGAGGTGGGGTTTCTTGCTCAAGGCTACACAGCTTGTTAAGTGGTGAATGGGGGGATTGGCAGCCACACCGCCTCCCCACAGCTCCAGCTCGTGCGCACAGAGCCACAGGCGTCTGCCACAAACGCTTCTCTCTTTAGAAAGCCCCCGTCTCCCTAGGGGCCTCTGTATTGCGAGGGGATCACATTCCAAAGTCCTCGTCATGGCACTGAACCCTCCCTGAGCCCAACTCTATCTCCAACTTTTCTCCAACCGTTACCCTCCCTCGCTTCATGCTCATCGACCCCGCACTGGCCGCGCTAATTCCTGCCTCAGCATCTTTGCTCATGCTCTAGTCCTCCACCTGGACCACCTTCTGCCCTCTTCATCGCCTCCCCAAACCTTCACCGACGACTCCACAAAGATGTGAGCCCTCTCCCACCGTAAAATCCGCTGCTTGAGTCTATGCCTGTCATAACACTTTCTGTGTTGTGTGTCTCTCTTCTCCCCACAACAAACAAATGTACTACTTTCCCCCTGGTGCCTGGCACCGTATTGGGTACAAAATAAGTGGCCAGTAGTTTCTGGCCTGTTTTGACTTGAGTCTGTTAAGTGCCATGCTAATGGGTTTTCCCCAAAGAGGCGGGCTTATGGGAAGGGATGTGACTCATATGGAAGCCACTACTTGGTCCACAGCAAGGCCGGCGTCGCAACGACAGTCAGAGCTGGCTGCTCAGACAGCTGAAAACACTGGACCGGGCTTTTCAATCAATGATTTGGTCTGTTCGTCCCCTTAAGTTAAGCAGTCCCTTCTTCCTTGCTGCATCCAGAACCAAAGGCCTGACGCAAGTGGGAGTGACAGGCACTTTATCACTGACATGTCATCGCCTACAAGAAGGTGATTTCTCCAGCCACTTCGCAGATGACTGAATTATGGGTTTACTCAATCTTTCGTGCTGCCAGGCTCAACATTTTCGTTTACTCCTCTCGTTACCCTTGGCATGGTTTCCACACTGGGGAAGGCAGAGCTCTCCCAGGCTCACATCTCCCTAGGGACTCTTAAAAAATACCCTGTCTTGGGCTTCCCTGGTGGCGCAGTGATTAAGAATCCGCCTGCCAACGCAGGGGACACGGATTCGAGCCCTGGTCCGGGAAGATCCCACATGCGGCGGAGCAACTAAGCCCGTGCACCACAACTACTGAGCCTGCGCTCTAGAGCCCGTGAGCCACAACTACTGAGCCCGCATAGCACAACTACTGAGCCCATGCGCCACATCTACTGAAGCCCACGCGCTCTAGAGCCTGTGCTTGGCAACGAGAAGCCCACGCACCGCAACGAAGAGTAGCCCCCGCTCGCCGTAACTATAGAAAACCTGTGCACAGCAACGAAGACCCAACACAGCCAAAATAATAAATAAATAAAATTAATTTATTAAAAAAAATACCCTGTCTTATTAAACTTAAGATCTTCCTTGGTTCATAGAAATCTCTCTCCCCCCTGCCCAGGCCACTGTTGGGGTCTCGGGCCTGTGGAGAACACTGGAGACCATGTCCACATCTTGGCCCTTGTTTCCAAACCATTTCCTAGTGAAATATTGTCATTTTGGGAAACAAGTGTGTCAGGAAGTCATTTCAGGCAAAAATCAAATCCACGGCACCCCACACAGATAACAAACAGCCTGCAAAGCCCTTCTGTGGGACTCCAAGAACTGCCATTTGGAAGAGAGGTCAGGAAGTGAAGCGTAAACATCTGGCGTTCCAAAGGGCTGGCCTGGGGGCTGCGTGCAGATGTGAGAAGCCATGGGCCCCGTGGCCTGGCCTCTGAGTACCTCCTCTTTTTTTTTTTCAGAACTGATTTTTGGCCACCAGGGCACTGAGTCACGCAGACCTCAATTAACACTGGAAATGCTACTCAAACAGATCGACTATTTATCAAGGTGATGGGCCATTTTCACTGACTACTTCGAGTATTTATTTTTTAATTAGCCAAAGTGCTAATTTGCTTAGCATTTCTTGGCGTAATTGGTGCTGAGAGGTCTCTGACTCTTCAGAGGGTCCCTTTTGTCACTCACTTTCCAAGTCACGTTGGCTCCTTGGGCATTTTGCAGAAATAGATTAACTTGGTCCAGTCCAACAGCTTTCTGTCCTGAAACCAGTGTGAAAAGAGGCACTTTGCCTTCTGGAGTGTCTCAAGAAGAAGATGATGTTAACAACAGTAGACTCTTCTCAAACCACCTTTCATTGAAAGAGCGCAGCATGTTTCACAAATGTTAACTACTTAAATCACCCAACACACCTGCATCCTGCATAAGAGCCATCCAGATAGCTCTCCCTGGATGAAATGTAGTCCCACCTGAGCCTGTGCTGGAGTTGCAAGCTGATGGACAGTTTTTGGTTAACATCCAACACTTTGCTAACGCTGTAATGGGATCTTCATTGGCAGTCCCATTGGATCAGGAGCTCCCTTTCTTTCCCCCCATCTAGTTGGAAAGATGCTGCTTCTAGGCCTGTGTTTCTCAAGTGTAACCTATGGTCTGTAAGTTGCCTTCACTTTTGCACTAGCCGGTTTAAAATCCAAGAACAGGATGTACTGATGGCTGGGTGAGAATTCCAGCCAGCACGAAAAGCAAATAGAAGGTGGAGGCAAAGGCTGACTGAATTCATTCTGACTTGACTGCCAAAAATTCCCCAGGTGTCAACTAAGAAAATTGGGAGTTCTACTACATCACTGTTGCCACCAGCCTGGGCACACAGGGATGCAGCTGGGTCCCAAGACCTAAAGCAAGGTAAGGGAATCCAGCCACAGGTAAAAGAAAGAAGTGACCAGAACGGGGACAGATGAGAAACCTAGCCGAAGGACATCACACCTGACATGGCCTCATTTCCTCTTCCCATCACTCAGTAACACATTGAGAATTCCCCCAGTCCACCTTACTCTCCACCTGAAGCCACTTTCCCTGACACCCCTTCAGCAAAATGGCAAGGCCCTGAAGCTCAGCAGGAAGTGGATTCCTAGGGTGTTGGCCCCAGGGGAGTTGCTTGTTTGTTCTTACCAAGGCTCTCCCTGCACTAGGGAATCGACTTACTTGGTAGCCGACCTTGTAAAGCCTTCAAAGCTACTCTGCAATCTTATTGTTGCTGGGAGTCATCTGCGCCTCCCATTCACCACAATGACTAATCCATGCCTTACCACTCTTCCCCCAGCCCCAGCTCTGCCGCCCTCACTCTTAGCAGGATGTCTTGCAGATGTCCTCACTGAGATACATGCCATCAACTATGAACTTTGTATTCCTTCCCCTGTCTTCAAACTTATCTATACATAGGTGTTTCCAAACCTACCCTTTCTTCATTTCCCCCCAGTGTCAGCAAGGGGTGTCCCTCCTTATCTCCAGTATCTTTTTTTTTTTTTTGATCTCCAGTATCTTGATGTCAATCCCTCCCCGACTTCTGTGTCCTTGCTACCTGGCTCAACATGTCTACTTCCTACGTCTTCAACCTTTCCTTCTCTGCTTGCTTCCTGCCCCTAACCTATAGGTATGCATAAACCTCAATTTGGAGGAGGTCATCTTCTTCCATTTTCCCTTTAAATGTGGGATTCCACAGGGTTCTGTCCTAAGCTTGCTCACAATCTCCCTATTGATCTCATGCACTCCCATTGTTCAGATACTTCCAAAACACCAAATATCCCTCAAATAATATCCTCTGCTCTCTCCCCTCATTTTCTTATGAGTTCCAGGCCCCTATTTCCAAATGCCTACTGATGATAGCTCCACCTAGACGGCTCACAGGCCTTTCAAACTCAGCATGTCCAAATTGAAGACATCTTTCCCACCTCCCACTCTCAAGCTCTTTCTTTACCTGGTTTCCTTCTCTTAACTGATAACAACAGCATCCACTCAGACACCTGGATCCAAAACCTGGAGTCACCATTGATAACTTTTCTGATTTTCCACATTACATGGGATGCCTCCTTGTCCATCCTACTTCCTTAATATCACTGTCTGCTAATTCCATTCCCTCTCTCCATATCTTAGTAGTCATTTAGTCATGTCATGGCAATTCTACCTGCTTAACAATTCCAGTGGCTTTGTTTTTTATTCACCTCCCAGGTGTTCTATTTTAATAGTCACCTACTGGGTCTCCTTCCTTCCTCTAGGCCCCTCCAGTCTGTGCCCCAAACTGTGAACAGAGCCAACTACCCCTTCCTCTAGACTAACAAAGCACATTATCTTCCCTCTACTCTAATACGTACAATAGCACATATTATATGTTGTAATTATCTGTTTACATGTCAGTTGAGTCTCCCACTGGATTTAGAGCTGCTTGAGGGCAGGCTCCCACTTTAACTTGACTCACCTTTAATTCAGAGTAAATGAATGCATGTGACGCTGTTTGGTCGTCTCTAACAGAAGGACAGCGAAAGACACAGTCGCCATAACTACCAGAAAGGCTAAAATTTAAAAAGGCAGAAGAGAACTCACCTAGTGCACTGTGGTAACCTAAATGGAAGGGAAGTCCAAAAGGGAGGGGATATCTGTATGTGTATGGCTGATTCATTTTGTTGTGCAGTGGAGGCTAACACAACATTGTAAAGCAACCATACTCCAATAAAAATTAATTAAAGAAAACATTATGGAAAAAAATTAAAAGGCAGATAAGATAATCAACAAGGACCTACTGTATAGCACAGGGAGCTATACTCAATATTTTGTAATAACCTGTAAAGGAAAAGAATCCGAAAAAGCATATATGGGGGGGAGAGGGATAAATTGGGAGATTGGGATTGACATATACACACTACTACATATAAAATAGATACCTAATAAGGACCTACTATATAGCACAGGGAACTCTACTCAATACTCTGTAATGACCAAATGGTAAAAGAATCTAAAAAAGAGTGGATAGGGAGTTCCCTGGTGGCCTAATGGTTAGGATTCCAGGCTTTCACTGCTGTGGCCTGGGTTCAGTCCCTGGTCGGGGAACTGAGATCCCACAGGCCACACGGTATGGCTGAAAAATAATAATAAAAAAATAGAGTGGCTATATGTATACCTGATTCATGTTGCTGTACACCTGAAATGGACACAACACTGTAAATCAACTATACTACGATAAAAATTTTAAGAATACATATATTTATATATCTATATATAACTGAATCACTGTGCTGTACACCTGAAACTAACACATTGTAAATCAACTATACTTCAATAATAAATAAATGAATATTTTAAAGCATAAAGATAATTAGATAATATTGGTTTCAATTTTTTTAATGTTTTTTTTCAAAAAAAAAAAAAAGGCAGATAATACCAAGTGTGGGAACAACTGGAATCTTCTTACATTGCTAGGCAGAGTGTAAATTGGTACAAACACATTGGATAAGTATTTGGCAGTATCATAAATATAGATAGATATATGTCCTATGAAACAAGCAAAATTCACTCCTAAATATATTCCCAACATAAATGTATAGAGACGTGTACCAAAAAGACATATACAAGAACGTTCATATAGAACTATTTGTAATAGTTTCCAAGTAGAAACAACATAAATATCTATAAGCAATAGAATGAATACTACACAGCATTGAGAAGCAAAGAACTATTTCTATTTAAAAAAAAAAAAAACGCATGGATAAATCTCACAAAAATAATGTGGTGTGAAAGAAGTCAGACAAAATAATATACCCTATAGAATTCCATTCATATGAAGTTAAAAGACAGATAAAATTAATCTATGGCATTAGTTGTCAGGTTAATGACTAACCTTGGAGGGGACTAAATGACTGGGAGGGACTTTAAGGGGGCTTCTAGGGTGCCGGTAATACCCTTTTTCTTGATCTGGGTAATAGCTACAGAGGTGTGTTCATATTGTAAAAGTTCATTAAGCTGACACTTACGATTAGTGCACTTTTCATGTGTATACTATACTTCCTTTAAAAGTTTACTTTAAAAAAGTATATCCTGAACAACATTAACCATCTTTTCGACTTCTAAGATTTCTTCTGTTTTTGAAAATGTTTGCATATTCCATTTATGAGTTGCCTCTTGAAATCCTGTCCTCCATTTCGCAATTTGTGTTGTCATCCCTTGCGAGGTCTATTGCTGTTCTCCAAACTGACCTCTCTGCCTCGCATCTGTCTCTCTCCCCGCCGACACACAGTTCATTCTCTATGCTAAAGCCAGCTCATCACATCCTACCGTCTACTCAGAAGCCTTTGGTGGCTCCACTTCATGGAATGAAAGTCATTAAGATGCAGCAACTGCTTGGAAGACGGAGGCCTGGGAGAGAGGGAGGACTCAGCAAAGATTCTTTGCAACTGGGTGACCTAGGGGTGGTGTCCTAAACAAAACTAGGCAAGGCAAGAAGATGCGTGAGCTCCGGAGGGAAATGATGAGCTCAGATTAGAGCATAGTGAGTTTCAAGTCAGTGGCTAACAAATTGAGTGGAGCGCTAATGATCTAATGAAAGATAAAACATAGTGGGAAAGATGGATAAGTAGTGAAGGGTAGTGAATACCTCAGGTCAAACCTATACAAAGGGGGAATGATTGCAAAGAACAAGGAGTAGATTCTCAACAGATAATTTGACTCTGAAGGAAGTTTGCCCCAGCTATAGTTGGTAACACCTGAAAACTCAAATCAATGCAGCAAACGTTAGCTCTGCTCCACTAACTCAGAGCCCCACTCCTCACCTCCTCCATGTGCAGTTAGTACTGGTCAGGACCTGCAGCTGGAGGGGCCACCCAGGAGCTGCAGTGACTCCCAGTGTCCTGCAGATCTATCTGTGTGGCCTGCCTAATCCAACGCAAACTCCAGGACTCGGACTTCCTCCCATCAGAGTCTCTAATAGCCAGGAGTCAGCAGAAGAAACCACAGCCCAATCCCAAATCCTCAGCTCCTCCGCAGGTATTTAGGGCGGAGAAAAGACACTGTTCCCTCTACTCTATTATGCCAGCAAGGACAGAGTCTTGAGATCCTTCTGTGGACCTCACCCTCAAAGGTACCACCTCTTAGCATCATGCCCTTTTAGATCAAAGTTCTCATTTTTCAGTCTGTCTTCAGTAAGCTCGCCAACCCTTTATTCTTAAACCCAGAATAGCTCTTTTTCAGTGTTTATTATATATTACTAAATTGGGTTGGGGGGAGAAGCAGGTTATAATATATCTACAGTATGTTCCTGTTTTAGTTATAAGAAATGTACATATTTCTATGCTTATATAAGCACATTTGAATATATATACACACATAAAAAAACTGGGAGGAAATATACCAAAATGTTAACAGTAATTATATTTTATTTTTTTTTGATTCTTAATTTTTTTTTCACACACACACACTGTATTTTATTTTTACAAGAGATAAATAGACTGACACCAAGCATTGTACATGGAAGTAATTATATTTTAGAAATGAGATTATGGGTAGGTTTATTTTCTTGTGTTTTTCTATGTCATGTCATTTTTAAATGTATATGTATTATTATTTTTTTAACTAGAGGTAAATCCTCCAATGTCCTTTTTTATTCAAAAATTGAAAAGAGTTTCCATTTCCAGTATGGTGGAAATAAGTCATTAACAGAACAACCTCCCTAAAGATAGCAACTATAAACTGAGGAAAATGCCAAAAAAAGAAAGAAAGAAAGAAAAAAACAAAAGAAACCTAGAGATTCTGGAGAGTGAAAAAAAAGAAGCATATTTTGGATGGAGGCTGAAACTGCGAAGAAAGGCCTGGGGCATGGGGTGAGTTTCCATTTTTACAGCTTGACCCTGAGCACAGACTACTGTTGCAGCATGGCACAAGACAGCTAAAACTCCAGTAGAAAACCTGCCATCTTTCTGGCCTGAAGAATCAGATGTCAGAACCCAGGGTAACTATCGACACCTGAAAATGCCAGGGGAATCCTGGAAATGAGAGAAGCAGAACAGGAAAGCCCCTTAGTCAGTGCATAAACTCAGCCAAGGTCTCTGTGGCTGATCCATGGGCCCTTGAACCATGCATACCTGGGTCAGACTCAAGTCTAATTACAGCTAGGGTTAAAACATTTGAACTGATAACTGAGCTGATGTCCTCCATAGGTGAGACAGAGTTTGCAGTCTGAGGCTAACCAAGTTAATTTCTTACTAAAACAAAAAAATCAACACTTTTTGGAGGAATATACTAGAATCCAGAGTCTCCACAACCTAACAATTACAATGCCTGGTATACAATCTGAAATTACTCTACATACAGAAAAAGAAAATAAACCAGGAAAATGTGACCCACCCATTGTCAAGAGAAAAGACAGTCAGTTGAGTTCAACACAGAGATGACCCAGATGTTGAAATTATCAGACAAGCATTTTAAAGGAGTTATTATAACTATAGTCAATGAGGTAAAGGAAAATATGCTTGTAATGAGTGAGAAAAAGAAGGAAATCAATGGAAAATCCCTGGCAGTCCAGTGGTTAGGGCTCCACACTTCCACTGCAGGGGGCACGGGTTCAATCCCTGGTTGGGGAACAAGGACCCTGTATGCTGTGTGGCACGGCCAAAAAAAAAAAGAGAGAGAGAACAAAGATCAGAAAATAAAATTAGCAGAGTCTCAGGGATCCGTGGGACATTATCAAAAGATCTAACATATAGGTAACTGTCCCAGGAGAGAAAAAAACATTTTTTTAATTATAGCCAGAAACTTCCAAAATTTGGTGAGCCCCAAACAAGAGAAATATGAAGGAATATGAAGAAACATGAAGAAACCCATGCCTAATACAGCATAATCAACTGGATGAAAGCCAAGGATAAAAAGTAAATCTTGTATGTAGTCAGAGAGAAACAAAATATTATACATGGGGGAATAATTATTCAAATGACCTCGGTCTTCTCATCAGAAACCATGAAAGCCAGGAGACAGTGGCACAACATCTTTAAAGTGCTAAAAGAAGCATTGTCAATCCAGAATTCTATAACCAGTGAAAGGATCCTTCAAGAATGAAGATGAAACAAAGACATTTTCAGAGAAAAGAAAACTAAGAGAACTCACTGGCAGTAGACCTGCACTATAAGAAATAAGAAGTTCTTTAGACAGGAAATAATGTCAGAGGGAAACTCAGATATTCAGGAAAGAATGAAGAACATCGGCAATAGCACCTAAATAGCACTCACTAGTCAGAAAGTGTTCATTTAGTCAAAGAGCTAGATATAAAATACTAACAGTGGTTTAAAGGGCTTAAAGATGGTGTCAGAAGAATTTGTTGAAAATACAGAGCTCACACAATCTCAATAAGGCCATAAGCAGTTTCCTACTATTAAAGACATGGTTGGTCTCCCCTCTTCCTCACTGTAAATGTGTGGAGGCTTTAACGAGTGAGGATGGTGTCTCAGAGCTGGTCCAGAATGGTTCACTTCCTATGTGCCACGGGGAGGTCTTGACTCGTGATGTCTTATCTGTACTGGGATGGTGCCTTCTCTCTTCAGGGCCATTTTTTACTAAATATGAAATATTGCTTTTGCACTTGTCCATAGGGGATACACATGCACCCCCGGACACCTGTAAACTTCTAGATATATCTAGATTTTAAAGTGGGAATTACATATAGAACTCATGCGTTCGTCAAATTTTATTGAAATGGAATGGACAAAATTAAAACTACGAGATAATATTTTAAAACAATTACAAAAATGATCTTAAAACAATACTAAAACAAAAAACCACGATACTGACAGAATTGTGGTTAAAATGTTACCTCTGTACAATGTTAATGCAAATTGGTTTAACCTTCTTGAGAAGCAACATGTTACCAAGAACTAAAAAAAATGTTGATCTCACTCTTGGAAATTTCATTCACTACAAAAACTAACAGGAAGCCCTGTGTATGAAGGCATTCAATTCAGTGTAATTGTGAACAGTGTGAGGCTGAAAGCAACCATTCCCATTAAGAGGGGAATGATTAGCAAATGACTGTCCATTAATGGAATAGAAAGAATATTAGGAAACTATTAAAGTATATTATGTGGGGCTTCCCTGGTGGCGCAGTGGTTGAGAGTCCGCCTGCCGATGCAGGGGACACGGGTTCGAGCCCTGGTCTGGGAAGATCCCGCATGCCGCAGAGCAACTAGGCCCGTGAGCCACAACTGCTGAGCCTGCGCGTCTGGAGCCTGTGCTCCGCAATAAGAGAGGCCACGATAGTGAGAGGCCCACGCACCGCGATGAAGAGTGGCCCCCACGTGCCGCAACTAGAGAAAGCCCTTGCACAGAAACGAAGACCCAACACAGCCATAAATAAATAAATAAATAAATAAAATTTAAAAGAAAAAAAGTCAAACCCTATAGTTAGTACTTAAAAAAAAAAGTATATTATGTGAAAAATAAACAATAACATGTACAAATGTGTACTGTGATGTTCAGTAAGAAAAGCAAATCATAAAATTACTTATCATGATTGTGACTATGCACATACATGTATTAATTCCTTCAGGAAAACTTATTGAATACTTACTATTTACCAGGTGTAGTGCTATGTATAGGAAACACAAAGGTGAGAAGACATGATCCCCTGCTTTCAAGGAGGTTTGGTCTAAGTGGAAATTACACAAACAAACTGAAAGGTGTTGTAACTCACAAAATGCGTTTGGGAGGGGGACGGAAGTTAAAGCCTGCTGGAGAAGTAAGGAAATACTTCACAAAAGGGCTAAGACATATGTAGACAATTAACAAAAGAGAATATGAAAACAAAATCAGTTGTATTAGGGCAGAGAGGTTGGGAGTCATTTATCTTTGTACTTCCAAATTTCTCATAATGTGAAATGTTTAAATGTTTTTAGAAATGAAACAATTGAAGATGTAAACAATGCAAGCTTCTATATTTGGCTGCTGCTGTGGGAAAGGTTTATGTGAAACAAACCAGAAATATGTTGTAAACATAAAGAAACTAAATTTTTAAAGAAAATAAAATAGGCTCTCTGGACATTCTCCCCCATTCTCGCTTCCCTCAGGAGATACTGCTGTCCTGGCCCCCCAGCATGACACCTCACTTAAAATATCCACCCCAGATGGTCGTTGACTTACCTCCTCGCACTGGGATCACTGTTAATAGTCTGGAGTCTTTGTGGGGTTGTTTTGTTTATCTATTTTTTTGAACCTGAAGTTAGGAAGTGGCCATGCCAGAACTCTTCAGATTCCCATGGCAGAATTCCACATTAGTGGGTTGAATGGTGCCCCGCCCCCAAATATATGTCATGTCTTAACATCCAGAAACTGTGGCTGTGACCTTATTTGGAAAAAGGGTCTTTGCAGATGTAATTAGGCTAAGGATCTTGAGATGAATTCATCCTAAATTCAATGACAGGTGGCCTTACAAGAGAAAGGCAGAGGGAGATTTGGGACACATAGGGGAGAAAGCCATGTGAAGATGGAGGAAGAGACTGGAATCATGCAGCCCCAAGACAAGGAGTGCCTGAAGCCACCAGAAGCTAGAAGAGGCCAGGAAGGTATGATAGTTAATTTCACGTGTCAACTTGGCTGGGCCACAGGATACTTGGATATTTGGTCAAATATCATTCTGGGTGTTTCTGTGAGGGTGCTCTGGATGAGATTAACATTTAAATCAGTGGACTTAGAGTAAAGCAGACTGCCCTCCATAATCTAGGTGGGCTTCATCCAATCAGTTGAAGGCCTAAATACAGAACAAAAAGACCAGGCTCCCCTGAGCAAGAGAGAATTCTCTAGGGTAGCCTTCAGACTTGATCTGAGACCTGGCTCTTCCTGGTTCTATAGCAGACTGCCTTCAGACTCAAACTGGGACATTAGCTCTCCTGGGTCTTCAGCTTGCTAGCCCACTTGGCAGACTTTGGACTTGTCAGCCTCCATATTCCTTATAATTAATTGATCAATAGAGCAATCGATCGACAGGTCCCATTGGTTCTGTTTCTCTGGAGAACCCTAACACAGGATCTTCTGCTGGGTGTTTCAGCAGGATCATGGCCTTGCTGACACCTTGATTTCAGACTCCTGTCCTCCAGAACCATGAGAAAATACATCTCCATTGTTTTAAGCCATCCAGTTTGTGGTAATTTTTTATGGCAGCCCTAGAAAACTAAGATAGTCACCATGGCCTCTGACTTCTTAAGGACCTGGGCCAGGTGGCCTTTGGAACATTTTCAGAAACATGGACTTCCCTGAGTATTTTTAAGCCCAACATATGAGTCAGGGACATATGCAGAAGTAAGGAAGCAGAGTCATAGAAGCACACAGACCAGGATGACAGTTCTGATTCTAGCATTTACCACCTGAATGGACTCAAGAACCTCACTTATTTTATATATAGTAGTGTGTGTGTGTTAATCCCAAGCTCCTAATTTATCTCTCCCCCACCCCCATTTCCCTTTTGGTAATCATAAAGTTTGTTTTCAAAATCTGTGAGTCTGTTTTGCAAATAAGTTCATTTATATCATTTTTTAAAATTAGATTCCATATATGAGTGATAAAATATATTTGTCTTTCTCTGACTTATTTTGCTTAGTATGATAATCTCTAGGTCCATCCATGTTGCTGCAAATGGCATTATTTTGTTCTTTTTATGGCTGAGTAATATTCCATTATATATATGTACCACAGAAAAGGAATAAATATATGTATATGTATAACTGAATCACTATGCTGTACACCTGAGACTAACACAACATTGTAAATCAACTATAATCCAATAAAATTTAAAAGAAAAGAACCTCACAACCTCTACGAAGCTATTTCCTCATCTAAGCAATGAGGATACCTCCTATCTTTCTGGGGTCCTATGAGGAATAGAGATAGCTCAGGTAAAGTGCCTGGCCCAGAGTAGTAATTATAAATTGTTTTTCTTCTTCTCCCCCCACCCCCCTTCCCTCCTTCTCCTCTAATATGAAAGCTTTGCAGATAATACTTCTTCCAATCCCATCTGGCCTGACATCCCTTGACTCCAACCAAAATGCCTTAAACTGATTTTCGCAGCATGTGCCGTGAGCCCCCCATTCCTGCCTCAGTGCTTTGCACCCCTTTGCCCCACCTACAAGAATCCTCTTCCTCCTCAAAGGCACAGCTCAAGCTCCCCTGCTCCAGGAAGTTTACTGTCAACACCCAGCCCAGGGTCCTCCCTCCGTCCTCCAAACTGCTACAACACACACTCTCTGAACAGTTCCTCTCACTCTCAGTGAGGAACCATCTCACACGCTTCGGTTCCTATCTGCAGCCAGTTCCCACATGTGATCAGGCACTGTGGGAATTGGAAAGCATTTCCCACGGAAACGACGTTACGGAGAGTAGCCAGACTAACAAAAAGCGTGCTCAATACTCTACTGGGCTTTGCGCTTCTGGAAAGCAGGCCCCACATGCGTTCCAAGTATTACAATTATGACCCATTACGCATAAGGAGGAGCAATATAGACGGTGCCCCGCTGTCCTGGCCACACCATCCTGCGTAGCTGCCTCCTGGGCTCATATCCATCCATTCCATCCCAGGAAGGCTGCCTGTTCCCCAGGGCCCTGGTCCGGGCCCAGACCACCCAGACAGGTGGCTACAGGTGTCCAGAGAGAGGCCACCAGCCCAGCTGGGCACCTGGCACAGAGATGAACCAGCCTGACACGCAGGAAGTGCTTGCCAGACCCAACAGGGAGGAGGGGGCCTCCTTGCCCTTGTTTGTGGCTAGTGGTAGTGGCTGCGGGGGGCAGAGGGACTGGAGGAGGGGCGGGCCTGGCCCACACTGAGACCCCAGCGAGCCCGGGCGTCTTTCCTGGGACAGGGCTACCTTTTCAGCCCCGCCCAAGCCTGGACAATCAATCACTTGCCTTTCAGCGGGGTGAGGCTCAGAGATGGGCAATCCCTCTGGCTGCAGTTCGGGGCTGTGGGCTCTTCCTCGGGCCCACAGGGAGGTAGCGGGCAGCTCAACACTTCGCCTGGGGCTGGAAGGACAAAACAGGTTTGTGTCTGGGTTAGCTCACTTAACTCCTTCGTGCCTTCTACCCAATCCTGAAACTAGCTTGATCAACATCACCTGGGTGCTTATTAGAAATGCAGACTCAGCCCCCCACACCTACGCATTCAAAATCTGCATTTTAATAAGATCCCCAGGTGATTCGTATGCGCATTAAAGTTTGAAAAGCACTGCCTTAATTGTTCAAGGCAGAATGGACTGAAACCTGGATTTGCAATTTGAAGACTGGAGGCAGCAATGGTGGATTTCAGCCACTCTCCAAGAAGAAAAACTTCAGCAGCAAGGCTGGTGTGGATAAAAGCCAAATTCCCTACAGCCCAGCCCAGCCTTCCAAAACTCCAGAGGTGGAGAGTTTCCAGCTGATACATGAGGGTCTTCCGATTGTGATGAGTGTCAAACCCAGGACTGACTGTACTTGTATTTATGTGTTTGTTTTATCTTCTCAACTGGACTACAAAGTTTAAAACGTCAGGAATCATACTGTATATGTACGAGTATATCTATTATAGGAGGAAAATGGTATATAATTAATGAGCACAAGCTCTAAAGTAGGCAGACATGCCTTGTAGGCTCAGAATTTCCAAACTTACAGTGTGGTCTTAGCCATGGCGCAAGCTCTTTTGGAGACTTTCAGTGACTCAGTTTCCTCATCTGTAGTACTAGTACTAGTGAAAACCTACCTCCCAGGATTGCTGGAGGATGAAATGAGTAAACATCAAAAGTGTACCTGGTAAATAACCGGCCCTCGAGGAAACAGTCACGCCTTCCCCTTTGAATCTCCCCACTCCCAGTGCCTAGCTCCAGGCCAGCAGGTTTTAAATGCTAAAGAAAAATATGCTAGGTGATTGATCACCCTGATGGTCCTGAATAAAATACATTCTCAATAAATAACTTGCTGTTTTCTTGCTGCTGTTTTGCCAAATATCAAAGCAAATCATCCTTGTCATGGAAATTTGGGGAAAACACAGGAAGGTCTTAAAGAAAAGTCTAGCTCTTTTCCTACCACCCCCCAATCACCCGGAGGCGGAGGCTCGGGCGAGTTCAAGATTCAGCTCCACTGGGAAGCCAGGGCCATGGCCCAGGAAGGCATTGATGCTGGAGCAGCAGTGGGCTTTACAAGGGGTGCTGAAGACCGTCCAGTCCGGGATGACCTAGCAAGTGAAATTCGAGAAGCTGCCAAAGCCTATCTTTGTGAGCTTGCATCCAGCTGGGATGAGCCCGGGTATGATGAATTGGTGGAGGCCCTTTGTGCTGAACACCAAAGCAGCCTAATTAAGGCTGGTGAGGACAGGTAACTAGGGGATTGCATAGACCTCTGTAAGATTGACAAGAGGCAACTCAACTGTTGGTTGCAGTTGTGTGGTAGTTAAGGACTATAGCAGAGTCTCAGGCCAAGGATGTCGTCAAGGGGGAGTACTTCAAGTGCAAGAAACAAACAAATAAAAAACTTGGCTTTTGTTCCTCAAAAAAAAACCCCAAAAAAGTCTGATAACTTTTGCTCTAATACCACCACCCAGCAACAACATAACGTGTTGATACTACTAACATTTTGGAGTATTTCCTTTCAGATACAAAGATAGAGACAGAATGAATAGGAAGGTCATAATAATTATCTGTTATTTCTGTTGTTTTACACAAAAGTTTGTTGGTCTCTGAAGACAATGGACCCCTGGATTTCCTTCCTTGCTGAGTGCTGGGTGTGTGGGTTCTGGAAACCCAGGCCTTGGAACCAGCCCAACTAAGACATTTCCCTGGTTCCATGGCTCGCCTCAGTCACTCAGGTCACCAAATGATGTGTGTTGCACAACCGTACTTTCTTTTTTTGTTTGTTTCATTAAGTAGTACCTGGTTCTCAATGCTAACATATTTTTTCTAACATCTTTATTGGAGTATAATTGCTTTACAATATTGTGTTAGTTTGTGCTTTATAACAAAGTGAATCAGCTATACATATACATATATCCCCATATCTCCTCCCTCTTGCGTCTCCCTCCCACCCTCCCTATCCCACCCCTCTAGGTGAACACAAAGCACCGAGCTGCTCTCCCCGTGTTATGCGGCTGCTTCCCACCAGCTAGCTATTTTACATTTGGTAGTGTATATATATGTCCATGCCACTCTCTCACTTCGTTCCAGCTTACCCTTCACCCTCCCCGCGTCCTCAAGTCCATTCTCTAGTAGGTCTGCGTCTTTATTCCTGTCCTGCCCCTAGGCTCTTCATGACCATTTTCACAACCATACTTTCGAAGACTCTGTGCAGAATAGAAAGTCGTGAAATAAGATCACATTTGTATTGGTGAACATTCGAACCTAATCTGTGTTTCCAACCCAGTTTTTAGTGAAATAATGAGGAGTTGAAATAAGGGGCTAGGGGACGAGTGCCTTTGAAAATTTCACTCTGGCTTTGTCTACCACAGACCCTCTAAGCCAGGCAGTTTCCACTTTAATTGAGAGAGAGGGGAGGTAGTTGAAATTGAGCAGGAGACATTCTTTCATTAATCTAGGGGAGTGGAGAGCCTGTTAGGCAAACAGGAATGCCTGCAATCTCACATTCACTACTCTGGTCCCAAGAGGAGCTGGCATTCCGAATGAGGCAGTGGTTAGCTCTAAGGCACCTGGCCTTCAAATAGCTGAGGATTTAGAAATCAGAATTCTTGTTAGGCCTTGGTAAACGGCCATCAGGGCCAACCTATTCAGATGCAGGCCGGGATTCTGACGACCCTGAGCCCCTACTCCCCAAAGAATTTGAGGATGTGGGCCTGACCCCCAGGCTTTCATGATCTGGATAAATGCTGTTTCTCTTCCCTCCTTTGTCCAAATCTTATCCATGATCCTGAAGGTATTAAGTTTGAAGTAGAAAGGCATGGTTTCAAGTCCTTATTTCTGTCACTTGTAATATATGTGAGACCTTGGCTGCTGCACTGAACCCCTCAGATCCTCAGTTTCCACATCTGTAAAATGAGGCTAATGATATTACTTCTCTCCTTGGTTTAGTGTGAGGATTCATTGAGATAGCCTCCAGAAAGTTCCCTGGGCTCGGGGAATGCGTTCAGTCAGTGAGAGTCAGAGTGGGGGATTCCCTCCCCCCTGTACCTGAGAGACTCTGTCATTTCTTTAGTCTGAAATTCACTTCTCTTTCATCTCTTCGCCAAATCCTTGATGCCGATTTCATGTCTGGAGTCCAGCCTCTTTTGCTTCCTATTGGTCCAAACAGCTGCTAATAAACACAGTACATCTTTCTCACACCTGCGCCTAGGACCACATCAAGGGGCCTGCTGGCTCCACCATTTAGCCCTCCCAAGCTCATCCCTGACTCTCCCTGTCCCTTTCTTTCCATGGAGAAAGAACTTTCATCCACTTCTTCCACTTTGCCATTTCTCCTTAAATGTCATTACTGGGACAGCCTCCCAGTTTTTTATTCACTAAGCCATCTTTCTTCATTCAAATCCCACTCACTTCAAAAGCCTTGCTTAAAAAATACAACCAGAAAAAAACTAGTAATCAAACTCAAGGGGTGGGGAGGAAAGTGTTCCTTTCACTGTCAATCAAAGCATAGTTACCCTGAAAAAAACAATCAACATTTTTTTTAAAAAAGCTGATAGCCTGTGCTGGGCAGGGTGTGATGAGAAAACACTGTCACGTGGTCAGAGTGTATATTGGTTCAACCCTTTGGAAAGCATTTGGGCAGGATTTATGGAACCATAAACATGTTCATACTCATTAACGCCATATTACAATTTCTATTAGATGACTTTAAGGAAATAGTAAGAAATTTGGGTGAAAAGGCATTATACTAATATATATTCATTGTAGTGTTAGTTACAATAGAGAAACATTGGAAACCACCTAAAGGGCTAACAACAAGAAAACTGTAAAATAATTGACACTGAATCCCCTAGGTGTAGTCCACAGTTATTGAAATAATAACTATGAAGTATCTACCTAGAAAAGTTTTTAGTGTGAAAAGCAAGGTACAACAAAGTGTGTGTGTGTGTGTGTGTGTGTGTGTATAGAAATAAGTAGGGAAAGACTTTAAAATGTTTTTAAAAAACAGTAAAGTACTACCAGCGTCTGTGTTGAGTTGTAATTATGAATAGGGAGGGATTTTCTTTTTCTCTACTTTTCAGAGGTTCTGTCATGTGGTTATATTACTGTTATAAATATATATAAATTATATGTTACTTTTATAAATATATATATCTGAAGCCTCCCTGGAATTAAGGAGTTCAGAACAAGAAGTTCCCTTCCCAAAGAAGGACCACCACAAACAGCCCTCTACCCTTGCCATGTTGGTGAAACCACCAAGAAACCAACCCCCCAAGGGACCCTATTTTGGGATCCACTAATCCCAAAGCTAGAGCCTGGAAGATGAGCCAGGTCTGCGCCCTTCCTCCATGGGAAACACTTGCTAAATCTTGGGCTTGCAATGAAACACCTGGAGGATCCGGACTGGGAGGCCGAGAGGAGCTCTGCTCTGGGGCTGTCCCTTCCCCGCCCCCCTCCCCATGCCTGGGGGAAGGGAATTCTAAGTGGAATCAGGGAAGAAAAAACTCTGACTCCAGGCTCTTAAGAGACGGTGAATTGGGGCAAATACTTCCCAGGAAGAAAGTTTTAGTGGCCATTTGGAAAACTGAAAGAAGCAATTCAGGTGTGTGTGCTCCCGCAGTGATTGGGAATTAGGGCTTTCTCCAAGGCGTGGACTGGATTTGGGAGACAAAGGAACAGGATTGGAGCCAGAGTGTTTCAGGGTTGGAAGGGACTTAAAGAGGAAGCCGGAAAGGAACTCAAGTTTCCTGAGTGCTGGCTACTATGTGCCAGACACTTTAAAAACAGTATCGCTTTAATCCTCAGGATAGCTCAGTCAGGAAGGTATGATGGTCCTTGACTTTCCAGGCGAGGGAACTGAGGCTCAGAGAATATCTGTCCAAGGTTACACAGCGGCCAGTGGCCGAGCCAGGAGGTAGACCTCCAGCTGTCTGACTCCAGAGCCGTGCCCTTTCCTCTAGGTCTAGGTCAACCCCTTTCTTTTGAAGATGAGAAACCTCAAAGTCAGGGAGGGGAAGTGATTATACCTTGTTGCAGAGCTCTTCAGAAAGAGGACAGGACTTGAAGCCCAGCGCTCTTTCCACTTCCCCCCAGGGCTGTCGCCCACATTTGCCTGGAGGCTTCTGCGCAATCTGTTGCAGCAAGGGGACCCCTTCCAGGGCCCAAGAGTGGGCTCTTGTCTAACACTCGGAAATGAATTGTCCGAGGAGACTCACGTGCTGACAAAGCAAGAGACTTTATTGGGAAGAGGCGCCCGGGGGAAAGCAGCAGGGTAAGGGAACCCAGGAGAACTGCTCTGCCGTGTGGCTTGCAGTCTCGGGTTTTATGGTGATGGGATTCGTTTCCAGGTTGTCTCTGGCCAATCATTCTGACTCAGGGTCCTTCCTGGTGGCACGTGCAGCCTCTCAGCCAAGATGGATTCCAGCGAGGAGGATTCTGGGAGGTTGTCAGGGCATGTGGACTGGTGTCTCCTCTCTCCTTTTGACCTTTCCCATATTCTTCTGGTTGGTGGTGGCTTGTTAGTTCCCTGTTCCTTACCAGGACCTCCTGTCCTAAAATAACTCATGCAAATTGTTATTTTCCTTGCCTGGCCAGGGCGGTCGGTTTCAGTCAGTGTTTCCCCTAACAAACCTGCTGCTTCTATCAAGTTCCCCTTTCTGGGGCAACTCCTGCTTGCGTGGGAAGCCCAGGTTGATGTCTCTCTGGGTTCTTTGCAATTTGGGACTTACTGTTATTAACATCACTATTATTTTTATTTCATTTGATCGTTCGCTTCTGTATTTCCTCCCGGGCTGGGAGTATTTGTGGCAAAACATTATCTGTGAAGTAAAGAACATGTAACTGAATACAGAAAAGCTGTTCACCCTGGGGCTTTATGTTTGAAACCGAAGTCGGCACGACCATTGAGTGTATTATCTGGATGATATCTAATACCACCGCTTTAGAGTGTGAGAGTGAACCCTTTTCTTAAAAGAAAAAAAATCAGAAAAGAATATTGACCTTCCTAATGTTTCCCAGCACAAAGAAATCCATCTACTGTAGATTCCAAGACAGACCAGACCAATATGTTGACATGCTGGGCTCAGATTTCATTCCTGAAAATCTGGAACCTTATGCTGTATAAATAACATGATCTTTTCCTTCGTTCGAATCACAGGGGAAAACAACTGCTGGCAGATCTCAGAGTTTGCCCTCCCCGCTAACTGTCCCCACAAATCCTAACTTGCTACCCACAAGTCATGATTCGCATATTTTCATTTGAAGAGTTTTGAAACATTCTGGAAATCATAGGGGGAAAGAGAATCAAATCCTCCTGAGACATACAGTAAGGGGAAAAAAAATTTTTAAGAAAAAAAACATAAAAAGAAATGTCTTGCATATATATGTGTATATTGAAATAGTTCATGGGACTTCATAGTACATTTTCTAGCATTGCCTTGTCAGATATAGAAGCACTGTTAGATCTCTCTTCATTTTCCAGAAGAACAAACTGGCGTGCAGAGAAGGCATATGCCCAAAGCCATATAAGGAACTGGCTAACTTTGACTTCTGGTCACGTTTTCACTTCTCTGGGCCGATCAGAAGAGCTAAATACCATATTTTAGTCTTGGTAGAATAACTTTCTGCCTAAACCCCTATCATTTCCCGGTAAAAGCTTTGATATTACCAAAGTGATTATTAGAAGTCGTTATCATTCTAAACATGTTTACATGTCTTAGAGTAGTGTTACATTTGCTACTGTTTAAATTACAGCCAAACCCTCTGATAGAATTCTAGATTATTCAAATAGCAGAAGAGTTGAGGGCAGTGGCCATTCCTTATTCTTCTCTATATTCCCAGAGTGCTGAGCACTGTGCCTTGCACCTTGGGTCATTCATATAAACCAGCTGAATGAATGGAAATTAGCCTATGGCCCATTCCTAGGCTGTTGCCTGTGGTACATTTTCAGAGACAATGGAATGTACTGTACAGATAGAACTTGGTTGGAAGCTGAGTGACCTTGAGTGAGTGATTTCAATAAATATCTTGGGAGTAGAAGCAGGGTCTCTGACACTCTACTGGTTTTTTCCATGCAGACTTACCCCTCTCTAGTCCATTCTCACCAATATGCCTTCCAGTGTGTTCCCATTGTCATCAAGTCCAAACTCCTCGTAGGGTCTTCTATGGCCTACCATGCCAACTCCAACACCCAGGTGTCCCCATCTCCTCCCCACCTCTGCCCTGGGCTGGAGCCAAATGCTATTAGTCTCTGCTCCCCCGCCATCCAAGGCCAGACTCTTAGATGCCTCGATGTTCTCCCTTGAACACCCAACTCTCCCCTATTCTTGGCGAGTGAACTTCTACTCATCCTTTATTTAGTTCTCGCGTCATCTCCACGAATCTTCCCCTATTTCTGCATTCAGAGTGCAGCATTCCCTTTCCTGCGCTCACACAGCACCCTGTATGTCTGTACGTAGCACGTGCCACACTGCGTTGAAACACATTGCTTAGATGTCTGTGTCCCCTGCAAAAGTGTGATTTTTTTGAGGGCGGGGACCGGATTTTGCTCATTTCTGAGTCCATGGTGCCTAGCACAGAGCCTGGTCAGAGTAGCCTGGCCCATTTAATGATGTCTAAACTGCCCTGAGGAGTTTTAATGGGTGAGACCACAGCAAGAGTGCAGTAAGGGTGTTCTCTCTTAGTTGGGGGAGGAGTCAAAGGGAAAGTCTAGCATTTCTGGGGGCTCCCAATCTCCTTATAAGGAGGAGTTTTACTTCCTGGAGCATTAGGATAATAGTCAAATGTCACTGTTGCCTGGCTTCGCCCCGCTTCCCACCCCTCCACTCTATTTCCACTCTACCGCACAACTCCACTCCCCACTATAAGGTTTGGTTTTCTTTTTTCCTGAACCCGGGCCACGGCTGTGAAATCCCGGAATCCTAACCACTAGGCCACCAGGAAACTCCCTAAGGCCTGGTTTTCTGTGAGTAAGGTGCGGGGGCAATAACTAGCTTTAAAATCCGATCAGATATTTCAGGATCTACCAGGAGACCTCACCCATCCTGCCAAACAGCAGCCTCTCAGACGGACTGGTTGTCTTAGAGAATGATGGGGGAAACTGGGTCCTTCCATGAGTCAAGGTCAGTTACTACCTTAAAAGTGGTAAGATCGTGCTTTCAGGAAATAGGGTTTTATTACTTTCCATCATGTAATAACAGTAAGAAAGTGTTGCGCAAAGAGATTGGGTTCACCTCTTTGAATGAATATAAGGAAATAAAGTGAAACAATCAGGTTACTATCAGCAAAGGATTCCAAGTGGGTGCTCTAAAGACATTTGGTCTCTTTAGTAGGGCTAGTGTATGATTAAGACACATTTGGTATGATTTTGACTTGCAGATCTCTTTTCATAGATGTTCCAAAGCAGCAGTATCCAGTAGAACTTTCTGAGATGATGGGTATATTCTATATTTGCATTGTCCAATATGATAGTCACTAGCACAAGTGGCTGCTAGGCACTTGAATTGTAGCTAGTGCAACTGAACTGAATTTAAACTTTTTCTTTATATGTATAACTGATTCACTTTGCTGTACAGCAGAAACTAACACAGCATTGTAAATCAACTATGCTTCAATAAAAAATTTTTTTAAATAAAAAATAACTTTCTTAATTCCAATGAATTTCTTTTTAAATAGCTATGGTTATCTAGCGGTTAGCATATTGGACAGTACAATTCCAAAGTAAATCTCAGGCCAGTGAAGGCCCCAATCACCTTGCCACCTATAGATCAAGATCAGTTTGTCTCTGGCAAACTTTCTTTTAACAAAGCAATTATTATTATTTTTTTTTTGGCCTCACCGCATGGCTTGTGGGGTCTTAGTTCCCTGACCAGGGATTGAACCCGGGCCCCAGCAGTGAAAGCGCTGAGTCCTAACCACAGGACCACCAGGGAATTCCTGCAACGAAGCAATTTTTAGAAAAATTACTATAAATACTTTCCTGAAAAGGGAAAAAATTCATTATTCCTAATCTTAGGATTGTTACAACCACTGATACATTTTGGTACATATTTGTCCCACTTTGCCCAGCTTGCTCATTAGGACCTTGGGCCTTTTGGCAGTCAGAAGGCCTTTGCAGGGCAACAATAGACATGTGCTCTTCAGTGGACCCCAGGGACCCCGGGGTCAGCCATGGCTGGTTATCCAGAGCCTCGCATGAGTGCTTCCGGAGGGGTGAGCAGAGGGGCCGAGGCTGTTCACCGTGGAAGCAGCAAACATCATGGCATCCCAGTTTTGACTCCCCAGGTGGTGGAAAGGTCTTCTGTGTGTTCCAGACTCATGTTCTGTCCTACCTTTTTAACTTCTAGAAACTCTCCTCCAGAGGTAAATTCTGGAATACTGGAGCTGGAAAGATCCCTAGCAATGAGCTAGTCCAACCTGCTTAGAATGTAGATGAAGAAAGACACAGGGCCAGAGACTGAAGGAGATTGGATCCCTGACTCTTGACTCCCAGTCCAGTGCTCCTTCCCCTCAATCACCAGTCTTTTCAGCAGCTTCCCAAGTCCAGTGACCAGGGCCTCCTCCTCCTCCTCCTCCTCCTCCTGGTACTGTCACACCACAGCTGCTGAGAGGGACCGAGGCAGGAGAGGGACCGAATGTGATGCACTTCTCCTCTCCCAGATCCTCTTCTCTGTTTCATTTGCTCAGCAAAGTAGGAGCAAGTGCCCATAACTACACCTGGCCTCTGTCCTTTGGGAAGCCCCAGCCAGATAGCGAGGCCACCATTGCCTCTCCTCCATGCCTGCCACCATTGTGAAATAAGGTCCTGCTCGCCTGTTCCCACCATCCCCTTCTCTCCGGGCCTTCTCAGAATGGCCTGGTGGAAACCTGAGCCCAGTTCTTTCCCACACAGGAAAGAAAGGTTCCCACAATGGAGGCCACCTCTTTAAAGACTCCCATGGCACACAGGAGGGAGGGCCACATTCCTCTAAGGAGGCAGTCCTGGCCCCAGGTTGGGTAATTTGCCCACATGCTCCTGCCTCTTAGGGGGAAGCCCTCCAGCTAGGGTATACATTCAAGACTCGCTCTACACCCTCTTAGTTTCTCTAAGAGCCCTGGCCATCACGGGGTCTCCATAACTTGGAAGTCGGGACCCTATTGCTACTTTCCAAATCCCCTAGCCCCATTTGCTCCCAGTAAATTTAAACAACTGCCTGAGTGCGTCTAAACTCCCCTTTGTGCTATAATTAGGCTGGAACAAGGCTCACCCCAGGACAGAAGTACTGTATGCAGCGGCTTATAGACTACTGCTGGTCCCCACAGTGGGGAAGGAGCGACCTTTTCAATAGGAGGATTAACACATTAGCACATAGATTCCTGCTTCCGGGGAGGGTTGAATTCTAGGATAAGAGCTCCAGCTTGTAGAAAGGGGGGAGGGGAAGGGGGAAGCCGGCACACTGAAGACTGTGTGTTCCCGGGGTACCTGGGGAGTCGACACAGGAAGAGCCCGCCAGGCACCAATCAGAGGAGCAGAGCCACTCCAGACCTTCCCCGGTTCAGGGTTGTGCCGGGAAACTGCAGAAACCCAGGAAGGAAAAGCCTCTCCTGCCATCGCCTCTTTCTTCTTCCCTGTCAGGTAGTGTTGGCGCAGCTGGTAGGCTGCAGCAAAGCCCAGGAAACAGGAGCACTGAAGCCAGCCTCACGGTGGTACCCGGAGAGGCAGCTGCGCGGCCTGGGGCAGGTGCCGGCACTTCTCCGGGCCTCTGTTTCTTCACGCACACAATAGGGGATATTAACATTCATCTCAGGAGGTTGTTAGGAAGATTACATGAGATAACATAAGAAAGCACCTAGAAATGAATAAGTAACACCTAGCAGGCCCTCAACAAATGATAAGGCCTCACGCTCCAACATCCTCTCTGCCACCCACGTTGGCAAGAATTTCCTCAGCAGATTCCCCACCGATTCTTGTCTTTGACTCTGTTTCCAGCTATGCCCCAAGACAGTTGTCCCATGACGGTCCCTTCTCCTTGCCCATTTAGTATACGGGGCAGAGTAGGAGTGATTGTGGCCACCCTCCTAGTTCTCCTTCAAAGGACTCAGCCCTGGACCACGGTCGGCCCAAGTTGGTGATCAGCTCCGCCCTGCTACTCTTCACAGGAACCCATGGAAAGGAAGCTCTTGATGTCCCCAAGGGCCAGAAGGGAGGTGATGGTGGCTGGGAGGGGACCCATAGGGTCTCTGTACCCACTCATGAAAATGCATTGAAGTGGGCTCTGAGACAGCAACAGAGGAAGTCAGCAATCAAGGGGCTAGGTGACAGGTTCATTTAAAAGAGAGCAAGAGAAGTTGGGACGTTACCAGCTTTCGACCCACCCCCCTTAAGAAAGATGAAAAAGAAGAGAAAAAAACGTAAAAAAAAAAAACCTGAAAAACTTAAAAACCAAAGAGAACCTGACAATAATAAAGTCTTTCTCAAATCTAACAAAAACAGCCAAGAAACTCAGGGAAATGTCTGGGTTGTTGAGTCCCTAAAATAATGAAAAGCTTTTCCTTTACCTCTAGGGTAAGATTTGAAGGGGGCAAAAGATGTTTCACACTCCAAACCCGCTGGACAACCACGACTCTGCAGCTTAGATATGCGGCAGGGTGCAAAGCAATATGAAGGATGGCAGCGAAGCGCCCCTTGCCCTGCAACAGATTTGCCTTCCCCAGAACAGCACAGGGCCAGTTCATTTTCATGGTTTCTGCTTGCCCTGTTTAGTTGAAGATTGACAGATGAGGCCAGAAGACAACTCACTGAATGTCTATAAGTCTCAGTTTCCTCATCTCTAAACTGCGGGTGGGTGACAATACCTGACCTGCCTTCACCCCAGTGGGACCCTGTCATGTGAGTTTTCATTTGAGATCTTAACATTCATTGAGTGCATATGTTCCTGGGGTGTGCTGAGTCTTTGCTCCTTTGAGTCCAAGAAATGAAATCCTTTGTAAATTATAAACTAGTACCCACCCCCCAAATTATTATTATTGAAAGTAGCACTCCAAAGTCTTGAATGCTTTCTTTAAAATGAATGTTCATTTAAGGGCTGAATACACTTAAAACTTAGATGGAACTCAAGATACAGGCTCTAGGACTTCCCTGGTGGTGCAATGGTTAAGAATCTGCCTGCCAGTGCAGGGGACACGGGTTCGAGCCCTGGTCCGGGAAGATCCCACATGCCGCGGACCAACTAAGCCAGTGCGCCACAACTACTGAGCCTGCGCTCTAGAGCCCGCACGCCACAACTACGGAAGCCCAAGTGCCTAGAGTCCCTGCTCCGCAACAAGAGAAGCCACCGCAATGAGAAGGCCACGCACCGCAATGAAGAGTAGCCCCCACTCGCTGCAATTAGAGAAAGCCCACGCGCAGCAACAAAGACCCAATGCAGCCAAAAAATTAATTAATTAATTAGTTAATTTTAAATAAATAAAAAGAAGGCTACACAGATCCTAAAGGGTGTCTTATGGCCTGATTGTCATCTTGTTCTGTCTAGCAGAGCTAATATTAAAAAAAAAAAAAAAAAAAGATATAGGCTCTAAATCTGCCTCTCCAAGTGCAAATCTCCAGGTTGAGTCTATCAGGCCTGAATGGCTGAATTCTGCTTTGTGAATAGCCACTCTTTCAGAGAATGATGATTTGTTAGGGTCAAAGGTCAAGAATGCTAATTTCATGTTTTTACTCTTAGAGTACCTTTAGGGGACTGGCAAACTACTGAAAAATGGTTTGGAGTTTGTAAACGTCTTGTATTTACTTGCCAAGCTTGCTTGGTGGCAGCTCTTCCTTGGGGCAGAAGAATGTACTTGCCTTGGAGAGTGACTAAACAGGTGGGATGCTACAGCCAGAGGGCCTGCCTGGCACCCGGGAAGCCCAATAACAGAGGGAAGGCCCAACACCTGGAGTGCCCAACTCCCCGAGGGTCAAAGCGGGAGCACCTCAACTCACCCCAGGAAGTACTTGGTCTGGAGCCACGTCCCCTCCAGGAGACAGGCTTGGGGGGGCCCTACTTAGATTTCTAAGGGAAGAAATCCCCATTATACCAGCTGGCACTGGCATTGGCCCTGGACCTAACAGCCACCGAGGTCAGGATGCCAGGATCTCATATTTAGTCACTTTGAATTATGGGCGGTTAGGGCTTTGGTTTTGCAAATTTGGGCAGAGAAGCAGGATTCGTGGTTAGGAGGACTAAATCAGAAACTTAAACATTTACCCACATGGAGAACTCATTACCTTAGCAGGCAACCCATCTAGATTTTAACAGCTCTAGTGTGTTAGAAATCTCTTCCTTATATAGCATTGAAATCTTTATCCTTGTAATTTCCACCCTTTGTTCCCAGTTTCTCCCTCAGAAACCACATGGATTAAACCTGCTCTCTTCCCCCCAAGAGGCCTTAGGAACATTGTTCCTTGACTCTCAGATTTGGCTGGGCATTGGCTATAGTGATATGCAGTTGGTTAGATAGATGCCTTTCCATCCTTATGATTCTTTGCGGGAAGGAAATTGCTCCTAAAAGGAGACATGACAGTTCCTAAGTCACATAGTATCTCAGTGGTTCCACTAGGAATCCTTCCTGACTCCAGGTATGCTCTCCTTTACCCCCTCCCCCAAGAACAAAAAGGCTCCCCTGAATTTCTGTTATCAACCAGAATGTTGTGCTTTGGCTAATATGATCAATAATTCCTTAGCCAACAGAAGCAAACATCACACAAAACCCTTTACTGTGGTGGGAGTAGTAGCAACCAGAAATGTTTACAGTATTAAACATACCTTAAAAGGTCAGGCTTTTCAAAATAGACACCTCCATCCCCCCACCCCCACCTCCCCTTCCCCACTCCCTTTGGCTTCTAGCACTTTTAACTGGCAATTTGGGGGGACTTCCTTGGTAGCGCAGTGGTTAAGAATCCGCCTGCTAATGCAAGGGGACACGGGTTCGAGCCCTGGTCCAGGAAGATCCCACATGCCGCAGAGCAACTAAGTCCGTGCACTACAACTACTGAGCCCGCGTGCCACAACTACTGAAGCCCGCACGCATAGAGCCCATGCTCCGCAACAAGAGAAGCCACTGCAATGAGAAGCCCGCGCACGGCAACAAGGAGTAGCCCCTGCTCGCTGCAACTAGAGAAAGGCGGAGCGCAGCAAGGAACACCCAACGCAGCCAAAAATAAATAACTAAATCTATTTTTTAAAAAATAGGCAATTTGGGGACTTCCCTGGTGGTCCAGTGGTTAAGACTCCGCACTTCCACTGTAGGGGGTGCAGGTTCGATCCCCGGTTGGGGAACTAAGATTCTGCATGCCGTGCGGTGCGGCCAAAAATTTAAAAAAAAATAAATAAAATTTAATTAAAACAAAATAGGCAGTTTGCTGTCAGAGACTCAATTCCACAGAAGGTAATCTGGGCCTACGTTGGAGAGGTAATTATATCCAATCTCCTGAAGGAGATGACTGAGCCACCGCCCTGTGCCACCTCCCCCCACCCCCATCTGCTCACAGGCAGGCTTTCTGGACCGAACTGCCCTTGGCCATGTTTGCACTTTGTGGTTCCTTTTGCACTGTCTGAGCCAGCCAGCCAGCCAGCCGGCCAGGGTCACCAGTTAATGCCACTTAACACTACTTAAGCTGGGCTTCTAACTAGCCTGTTGACCAAGTCCCCAAGGTCAGACAGTCAGCAACTTCTATTGAGTCTCTGCCCTTTGCTGAGTACTGTTCTAGTTGCCTGGAGGGGGAGAGGGAAACAAAAGAAATAAAAGCCAGGGCCCTTGTCTTCCATGGGTTTACAGGCCCAATTGGCGACTCTCTTGAGAAAAGACTTAAGGACACTTACAAAACAACACACAAGTGGGTATAATAGGGAGGGGAGTGAGCCAAGGGGAGATTCTAAGTTCCTTGAGGGAAGGGCTCTGCCTTTGTGTCCCCCCAGGAAGGACCTCTCCACTTCCTCATTAACCTTTTGTTTGGAGCAATTAAACAGACCTTGAGGCTGGCCGGCCTCCTCTTTCTCTCTGGTCTCAGGCTCAATGATCAAGTTGACAACTCTGGGGACTTCATTGACTTCAGATGGGGGTATTTCAATATCTTGCTGAGATGGCTGAATAGGCCTTTGATGTCATGTATATCCATTCGGATCTCAGCATTCCATCAAGGAGAGGAATGATAAAGCTTTCCTCTGGAGTGTCTTCCCCTACTGTCTCCTGCTTTATAATAATAATAGCAGCTGCTAATAATTGAATACCTACCCTATGCCAGACACTTTACATATGTTATTTCATTTAATACAATAGAGGATTATTATTAAGTTAAATGAAAACAGTACTCTCAGTATTTTATTTGTTCAGAAACATTAATCTGCAAAAACAAGAAGGCCTGGGTCCAACCTGGAGTTCTTCTGCAGGATGGTGAAAAATAAATCTGAAGAGGACACAGAAAAAAAACACCAAAGGAATAAAAAGTTCTGAACATACAGATGAGATCCGACTATAAAACACGCCATCACAGCCACATCTCCCCACAGCAAAATGCTGGCGAAAACTCTAGGCAGTGTTACATTGATTAAAGTAATATTTAGATCAACAGAAATTGACATGGATCGTGTTTTTTGAAATGGATTTAAAAAAATCGATATGGCACATTGACGTAAAAAATGAAGGGAGCTAATATTTGTCATCAGTATATTGTGTTCAAGCTTCACAACCACTCTTTGAGGAATGCCCTATTCTTATTCCCATTTTTCAGATGAGGAAACTGAAGACTAGAAAGATTAAATATCTTTCCTGAGATCACATATGAGCAAAATGGCAGAGCAAGGCTTGAGACACAAGTTTACCTAATTCCAAATCTACATCATGTTGCCCTCTATCAATGAATGAGTTAACCCAGACAATGAGACAACAGAGGAAAAAACTCAGTTGCATCCATCCAGCCCCAGGCGAAGTGCTGAGCTGCCCGCTACCTCCCTGTGGGCCCAAGGAAGAGCCCCCCAGCCCCGAACTGCAGCCAGAGGGATTGCCCATCTCTGAGCCTCACCCCGCTGAAAGGCAAGTGATTGATTGTCCAGGCTTGGGCGGGGCTGAAAAGGCAGCCCTGTCCCAGGAAAGACGTCCGGGCTCGCTGGGGCCTCAGTGTGGGCCGGGCTCGCTGGGGCCTCAGTGTGGGCCAGGCCCGCCCCTCCTCCAGTCCCTCTGCCCCCCGCAGCCACTACCACTAGCCACAAACAAGGGCAAGGAGGCCCCCTCCTCCCTGTTGGGTCTGGCAAGCACTTCCTGCGTGTCAGGCTGGTTCATCTCTGTGCCAGGTGCCCAGCTGGGCTGGTGGCCTCTCTCTGGACACCGGTAGCCACCTGTCTGGGTGGTCTGGGCCCAGACCAGGGCCCTGGGGAACAGGCAGCCTTCCTGGGACGGAAGGGATGGATATGAGCCCAGGAGGCAGCTACGCAGGATGGTGTGGCCAGGACAGCGGGGCACCGTCTATATTGCTCCTCCTTATGCGTAATGGGTCATAATTATAATACTTGGAACGCATGTGGGGCCTGCTTTCCAGAAGCGCAAAGCCCAGTAGAGTACTTCAGTTTCCCAGTGAGTCTCTCACACACAGAGGCACGCACACACACTTTAAAGAGCAGGCCAAAAAGTGTTCTAAATAAAATTCTAGGACATGAGTGGGAGGAATAAACAGGAAAATTTCACTGTAAGCGATGAAAATGCACCAACTCCTTGTCGGATGGCTTTGCGCCAGCAGCCCACGATTGTGCTGTTAATCAGAAAGCAGGCGAGATCTGTATTGTTGCTTTGCTCAGGTTTTTTCTCCTTCTCCTTGTCAATACACGTTAGAGACGGTGTAAATACCATTGGTTTTCGGGGTAAAGCTAGCAGTAAGGGAAAGAAGACAGTCCTCATTGATACAGTGACAGAACATAACCTGATGGGTCGCACTGACATTGCAGAGCATCCTTTCCTCCCAGCCACTCCAGGCTCCAGGCTGCCAACCCCATGGGCTTAGTTCGCTTGCTCCCCACCACCTGTATCCACTCTTCCCCCAGGCTCAGATGTCCTCCACACTCCTCTCTCTGCTCGTCTCCAGAGGTTCCTCATCCTCTAGGCCTTTGTTCAAGGTATTCTGTTCATCTGACACACCCTCCGCCTTCCTCCTACCTCTTTGGGGTCTCTCTGGTGTGGATAACACCCCTTGCCTGGACCCAGGCCCAGAAGGCCCAGCCATCTGACCCCTCCTCTGACCATGAGGACCGTCGGCTATCTGGATCTAACACACACTGCCTGCTTTGTGAGTTAACAGTTCGGTCCCCACTAAAAGTGGATGCTCCCGGAGGCCAGGCCGGGGCTGTGGCTTATTCCCTCTTCATAATATGTACTTGATACGTGACCTTTTTCAAAACTTGGAAAGCAAAGGAGTTGTCCAGGGCATGGTCCCTATTTTGATGGCTTTCATCAAAGCGTAATTTACTCAGTGGCTGCGTACATGATTCATAACTCTCTTGACAATTCCTCTATCACTTCATTCTTCTCTTATTCGCACAACCTCTCCTCTCCCCCACCCCTGGCCTTTGGCTCAGTGTTTGTGATGGGCCAATAAATCATATTTTTCAGGCCAAGGTAGTATTTTCAAAAATAACACAAGAGCCAACTCCATAGCGCTAGAACTTCTTTCAGTTCTTATATTGTACAAGCCCAGGAAATACACACGGAGTTTGCTAGGAAGCAGAGAGATGTTTTTCTTTGGGCCTCCACAAATTAGAAATAAAAGAACCCATGGGAAAAGACGGGTTCTGGAAGGCTCAGAAGAACTCTTAGAGAATCTGCTAAATAATATTTTTGTCTGCTGTTTGTAAATGTGACTCACTTTGAAACCATCTGTCATGCAGTCCTTTGGAGAGAGCTGAGAAGTATTTAAATCTGTGAAAATGAGTATATTTTGGTATATACCAAAGCAGTGTTTTAATGGGCCCCTGCTGCACGTTGTCCAGTGCATTCTTTGAACTGTGAATTTATCCAATTGTCAAGTAACATTTAAAATGGAGTTGAAAGAAGGGACAGGGCAAGGAATGGCGAGGCCACGGTGCAGTCTGTAGCTGTGTTTCTTCACGGAATGGGCAGAGAGGCTGCAATGCAGGTGGGAGAGCCATGTTTCCTCAGGGGTCTAGGGTGGAGTTAGAGATTTTGCTGCTTTTCCTTCCGTTTAGGGAAGCATCCTTCCCCAGGTTGGGGGAGGACTCTGGCCAGCTGCTCCTCATTTCCTAGTAAAGGGCTAGCTTTGTGCAGGCAGAATTGGGCATGATGACAGCTTAGCACTTCAACCTTTATAACATTTCTGTTTTCACTGCTGTTTAAATTACTGGCAGCAGCAGCAGCTGCTGCGGTAAAAAATTTGAAAATCATCAAAAAGGGCTTCTTCATGTAGAGTGGAGAAGGTAGATGGAGAGAAAAACTCCTTTCTCCCGACACCCAAAAGACTAATTCCTGGTGTTTCACATGTGCGGTGGTGGGTCACCAATTGTCTCTGGGGGACATGCCTTGTTTGCCAAGTAAAATTGTAAATTTCTTGAGGGTCAGGATCTTGTTTGGGGCAAAAATCAAGCGTCAGACCTGGAAGGAACTCCAGAGCCCAAATATCAGAGATGAGAAAGTTGAAGTCAAGAAAGTGGGAAGTGGCAAAGTTAGGACTCATCAGAAGCCTCCAGATTCATGGCCCAATGGCTTCTTACTATGCCATTCTCCAAAATCTGCCAAATACAGACTACTCAACTACTGTGCCACAGAGGACAGCAGGCTAGAAACTTCTCTTATAATACCTGGACACAATCCATGATAAAGAAAGTATGTCAATACCCAAAAGAATTGGAAACTGGTACTCAAATACATGTACATGCATGTTCATAGCAGAGGATGAATGGATTAACAAATTGCAGTATATATACACAATGAATATACTTGTAACGATTTCTTTATGCATCTCCTTGGTTATTTCCTTAGGATAAATTCCTGGGCATGCAGAAAATGGAAACAACCCAAATGTCCATCAACTGATAAATGGATAAAGAAAATGTGTACATTCATAGAATGGAATATTATTCAGCCATGAAAAGGAATGAAGTACTGATACATGCTATAGTATGCACGAACCTCAAAAAAAATATGCCAAATGAAATGAGCCAGACAAAAGGACCAATATTGTATGATCCCACTTATATGAAATGTCCAGAATAGGAAAATTAATAGAGAGAGGAAGTAGATGAGAGGTTACCAGGGGCTAGTAGGAGGGGGAAAGGAGGAGTTATTACTTAATGGGTGTAGAGTTTCTTTTTGGGGTGATGAAAAGGTTTGGACATAATTAGAGGTGGCCGTTGTACAACCCTGTGAATGCACCAAATGCCATGCAATTGTTCACTTTAAGATGGTTAATTTTACGTTATGTGAATTCCAAGTCAATTAAAAAAAAAAAAAAGAAGGAAAAAAAGCATGTCAGCATCTTAGCTCATAGGTCTAGGCCGTATCTGACTGCTGGCTGCCCCAGCATCCCACGTGGTCTCACTGGGACGCAAAGAGTGTTATAAGACCAGCCTGGCAGTCAAGTGCAGGGCTTTAGTATCAGAATCAGGGACAGTTCTCAGCTCTGCTACTGGTCATCTGGGTGCCCTCGGGCAAGTGATTTAATCTCCCTGAGCCTCAGTTTCCTCAGTTTCCTGTAAAATGGGGATTCAGACCCTACCTCATGGAGTTGCCACAAAGATTAAATAACATATAGCAGGTGCTCAAAAGGTGGTAAATAATATTTTTAGGGAAGGTGTATAGATGAGAAGAAATCAATAAATAGTAGCTGTTATCAAGGGTAGGGCAGCACCCTCTTCCACCAGCCTGAAAGAAACAACAAAGGAGCCAAATGAGTCTTGGACCTTAAAAGTGCAACATCTAACAGTATTCAGCTCAGGGGATGTGACTGTCGCACCCTATTACCTTGAAGCAGTTGGACAGCCAGGAACTCAGGTTCTCCTGACTATTAAAGATGGACTATGCTCCTCAATAGAACTTGTAGCTTGTACTCTTTATTTTATTTTATTTTATTTTGGCTGCATCGGGCCTTAGCTGTGGCCTGCGAGATCTTCATTGAGGCACGTGGGATCTTTCGTTGCGGCTCGCGGCTTCTATCTAGTTGTGGCGTGAGGGTTTTCTCTTCTCTAGTTGTGACGTGCGGGTTTTCTCTTCTCTAGTTGTGGCACACAGGCTCCAGGGTGCGTGGGCTTTGTAGTTGTGGCACGTGGGCTCTGTACTTGTGGCACGCGGGTTCCAGAGTTAGTCCCTGACTCGGGATCCAACCCGCATCCCCTGCATTGGAATGCAGATTCTTTACCACCGGACCACCAGGGAAGTCCCCCTGTAGCTTGTACTGTTGACTTTATCCCTAGTTTCCAACCAAGTTCTCACTTATGTAGTTTCTACCTGGTTTTCCACTTTCAGCTCTGTAGTTGGTAATGCCACCAAATCAGCCCTGGGATGCTTGTGTCTATACAGTCACTTATTCTTCATCCTCAGATCTCCCTCCAGGACTTGGTTCATTCATTTTTCCAGCTTGTCAGCTTCTGAACATCCTGGGCAGGCCTTGCCTGGATAACTCAGCACTGCATTCTAATCATCACCCACACCCATGCCCACCCGAGAGCCCTGAGGTGCCGGATTTCCAGAGTAGCTGCTTGGTAAATGCTTGAGAATAATGCAAGAAGAAAGAAGACTTTTGTTTAAGTGGGCCGAGATATAATGTAACTAACGGACTGGGAGCATCAGGGAGGAAAGAAAAAAGCAAGTAAGGAAAATGAGAGCTTCTCTTCACCAGGAGAGTGATACTCATTTTAAAAATATATGTTTATTCAAACTTACCAAACAGGAAAGGGGGGGGGGGGAAGGGATAAATTAGGAGTTTGGGATTAGCGGATACAAACTACTATATATAAAATAGATAACCAGCAAGGACCTACTGTATAGCACAGGGAACTATATTCAATATCCTGTAGTAACCTGTAATGGAAAAGAATCTGAAAAAGAATATATATATATATACACATATATATATGTATAACTGAATCACTTTGCTGTACACCTGAAACTAACACATTGTGAATTAACTACACTTCAATAAATATATATATGTTTATTATTTTCGAGACTGTAAAAATCACACGTTTTTACTGTAAAATACAGAAAAGTTTCCAAATTTTATGTGTACACACACACACACACACCCCTCAACCCTTCCACTGAAAAGAATTATAGTTGTGGTTTGTTGCATCCCCTTCTTTTGTATAGCATACATACAAAGTGCATGACTCTGCAATGTATAGACTGATGAATTTTTACATACGTACACACTCATGTAATCACCACGAGGTGCTTACAAGATATAGAACATTCTAACACCCCAGAAGGTTTTCTTGAATTCCTTTTTTCATAAATATTGCCTAACGCCAGCAAATTTTAAAAGTCATATCATTTGTACATATTTATTAAAGGT
Source organism: Eschrichtius robustus (assembly GCF_028021215.1). Lineage (NCBI taxonomy): Eukaryota > Metazoa > Chordata > Mammalia > Artiodactyla > Eschrichtiidae > Eschrichtius > Eschrichtius robustus. Next base: position 116,935,835 of record NC_090845.1, on the reverse strand, counting down.
GGACAACCTGACACGAATCTATACTTCAAAGGAAATAAAGTTAGGAGTCAGAGACATGAGAGCATTTAAATCGGAAATTTGACTTATGAAAACAAATTTCTCTTGATACATTTTGTAGCTGCCCCCTTACCTTGCCCCTGAGAAGTCAGGGCAGAACAGGCAGGGTCCTCTTAGAGGTGGTGGAAGTGGAAGAGTGGGGAAGAGCCTCTTTCTCATTTCTGCCAACTCGTGTGCCTCCTCCCCCTTCCCCCCAAGCCACGTGCATGCTGTGTACTCGGAAAATTAAGAAAATGGCAGTTTGGATTCTGGAAAGTCAGTCTGGGTAAGGGAAACTCGTGTATGTCAGCAGAGAGGGACACGGGCAAGGCCAAACCCCTGTGCTGCGTGTGCAGCCTGGATTCAGCGAGAGGCTCGGAATGTCTGTCCAGGTTTAATGGTTTCCTTGCTCATTTGAATGTGTTATTGTTCGAGCGGCAGCGAGAGCAGCCGTTCTGTGGACATTACCCATCACTGGTTAGAAAATGACAATGTCAAACTATGTCTGACCCTGACTCTCTTCAGCTCTTTTTATCTGTGGTATCTCTTTGGAATAAAAATGCCTGCTCCCTGCTGGGTCTTCTTAAAAATGCACATTGTCTCTTCACATAAAAGCAGGGATGATGGTGCTAGGGAAAAAGAAGAAAAAGAAGAGGAGGAGGAGATGGGGGGCAAAAAAATAAAAAGAAAAGAAAAGGCATTCATTCAGACTTCTTAGGTTTGAAGTGCAAGTCCAAAAACCTGTTGGGCTAAATTGGCACTTCATTAAGAACTTCCTTTAAAACATTCTGGTGCTTTCTAAAGGGGCCTTGGTTCTGTGGTTTCGTAGCTCAGTATCCTGATGCTCACAGAGGAACTGGTTTCAGAATGTTCAGGGCCAGTACTGGGGAGGGTGCCCTTCAGCTTCTTGGAGCCCTGCAAGTGGGAAGCTGCCACCAGACGGCTTGTCTGTTTTTCTAAACAAAGCAGAGAATAAATATAAAATGCGCTGGGCAGTGCCACGTGTCCCTGGGTGTCCTTCGCCACCTTGAGCCACAGTGTGCCCGATACCTAGAAGCCTGTGTTCTCAGGTAAAATCCTCAGTAGAAGCAGCCAGGTTGGACAAACACCATTAGTATGGCCACTGTTCTAGTCAGCACCTATGTTTTGCCTCTGACAGTCTTTCCCTGGCTTGAAATTTCAAACAAAAAAGGAAAGGTCAAGTTTGAGGTGGACTGACTAGACAAATGCCAAGGTCCCTTCCAGATCTCACAGTCTAGTAGCCTCTACTCAGACCATGCTGGGTTTCCTGCCTCCATGCTACCTTTTTGCCTGTGTGATTTTCTCATCAGCTAGGCGAGATGTGGAAGAGTTATATAAACAATTTTGAAAAATGAATGTTCCAGAAGCGCCTTCACAATCTAAATGCCAAACACTTAGTACTTTTATTTAATCAGAAGGATATGAAGAAATAATTTTCTTTCCATCAACGAACCATTTATGTCCAGTGGGTAAATTACAGAAGGAACTCTCTCCCAATTATATTGAAATACACATTTTATATCTAAAGCTGCAGGGCAAATTATAGTCAGCAGCTAGAGTTTTGCCATCACATGGAAGTGTACCCACTGAAAAGTGGGGTTTTTTTTCCCATTAATTAGAAATCCTCTCTATAAATCAGACTATAAATAAGAGCTTAGGTGTACAGAAGACCAAGACCAGAGACAAAAGATCTCTTCCCATACCACCTTTGGTTTTTGTTCTCCTACAAGCATGAGACATGAGTCGGAATTTTTACAAACTACATACTTCATGAAACTTTTGCCCCACTAATAAAGTATGAGAAAATATCAATACCAGTAGATATGTGATTATTGCATAAAAATGTCCACGTTACTCTCTGGGCCTCAGTTATCTCATCAGGAAAATGGGGATAATAAGAAACACCTTCCCTGTAGTGACAGAGCCATACTGTATGAAAGTAACTCAGATCCCTCTCTGCTCTACAACTTGTATAATTCAATGCTAATTATGGGCCAATACAGAGGTAATTCATGTATCCCAATACAAAATTATCAGACCAATTTATTATTCCGCTAAATAGCATTCAATGCTGACAGGGCTGGATCTGCGCAAACTGTGAAGTAGATGGAATTTATAATAACCATAAAAACAACAGTATTGGCTCATATTGATCGAGCCCCAAATTTTAGGCTCCATGAGAGAAGAGACATTGTTTTATTCATGAATATATTCCCAAAGCCTGAAAGAGTATTGATCTTCTAAATATGTGTTGAATGAAGGAATGAGTGAATGGATAAATAAATGGATGATTTGTACCAGGCTGTATGGTAAGTGCTTTTTGATTATTTCAATGAATAGATATTTTCTCCTCCATGCTTGGTGCTGAGGGCACATAAAGGAATTCGACATGCTCCAGGCCAAGAGGAATGCTTTTCATATGTTTTCTCTTGTAATCTTCACAGTGTAGGCATGACACATGAGAAAAGGGAGGCTCAGGGAGGGTAAGTTACTTATCTAGGGACACACAGACAGGAAGTAGCAGAGCCAGGATTCAGCTCTTGGTCTGCCTGACCCTATAGCCTCGCCTCTTTCACTGGGCAACACTACCTTTCTTCTGTCTTGTATTTATTTTCTGCTCTTCATAAAGAATCCCCGGATGAGGAATCGTTGGGACTTTATCACTTGGTTGAGAAGACTGCCATGGCCTAACTTGCCTCTTTTCAGTCCGTCCTATGCCTCCTCACTTCCTCACTTCATTCTTTCGAATGCACTACTTGTATCTTTTCACTCCCTGCTTATAAATCTTCCGTGTTGATAGGATCAAGATGGCACCATCCTCCCACGGTAATGTGCCCCCCTTATCTGGCACCGTATTTCATGATAGTCACCCGGATGAACCTGTACTTGGTCAAGATGGTGTCTTCACTGGCCTCATAATCCCCAATCCTCTCTGCCTAGTGATTCTTCCCCATCCTTCATGGTCCAAACGGAGACCTACCTTCTCCACTCCTTTACACATCAGCCTTGCACTGTCTTCGAAGTTTTCCTGGGCATATTTTGGGCTTGGAACATAGTGAGAAGTGACTACATCATTGAACTTGGACTCAGAGGACCTCAATTTGAGACTCCGAGCCAGTTTCCTCACCCGTAAATTATGGAAAATGATACATGCTTCACAGATAATACATGTGGAAGCAATACCTAAACTCTGCCTCACTAAACAAATGTGTTATTATTGTGAGATTGTCTTCCTATGGAATTCTTTTTTCACCAAAGAGTGTGACACTTGGAAATCATGCTATAGGAAGATTGATTCTGTGACAGTCCCTGGGTGGATGGATGGAGGGAGAGGTTGGAGATCTGTTAGGTGTTGGCTCTACAGTCTAGACAAGAGGTAATAGAACTTGGACAAAGGTTGATGGCTGTTGAGTGGAAAGGAAGACTCAGTCCAAGTTTTTAATAAAGAGAGAGGGAGTGTGGCACCTATGGCCTGGGGAAAACAGGGGGCAACCCTGGCACAAGCAGGAAAGTATGGCGGCTAGGTACCTGGAGTTGGTGATTAAAGCTGTAATCACAGATGAGCTCGCTGAGAGAGAAGGAAAAGTAAGGCAAGCTTCAGGCACTAGAGGAAGAATACTGAAGGGAGGTCAGGAGTAAGGAGACAGGAACAGACCACACACATCAACTTCTTCAAAGTGGCTGATCCTTCAATTACTGGTACTTCTGTAAATTTCCAGAGGGACCAAGACAAGAGGGGCCACCATGAAACAAACAGCAAATTGGGATGAGTGTCCTGAGGGACGTGCATTGCCTTCTGCTTTCTTTGCCAGTGTCTTTCTCCATGTAGATATGGATCTTACCTCCCCGGGCAAGATGCCAGCTCCTCAAAGGCTTCTGGTCTTTCAAGTTTCTAGGGCCTTCGCAGAACCAACTTTTGTTCACAGGAAGTGGTCAGAAGACACTACTTGCTTGGTTGCTTGAAAAGGAGAGGTGTGGAGCGAGGGAGGAAAGTTACTTGGTGAGATCTAGGCTGAAGACAGGCTGAGTTTGTCCAGGAAACTTTGAAGAGTTCTTAAGTAGTACCTAATTTAAAAATCAGGAGATTTCAGGGAGTTCCCTGGTGGTCTAGCAGTTAGGATTTGGTGCTTTCACTGCAGTGGCTCGGGTTCAATCCCTGGTTGGGGAACTGAGATCCCGCAAGCTGTGCTGCCTGGCCAAGAAAAACAAAAAAATCAGGAGATTTCAGATACAATTCTAGGTCTTTGTTTTCCCCTGGGAAACTGCCCATCAGGTGAACCTGTACCCTTGCAGGCAACAGGCATTTACATAAAAAGCCTAAAAAAAAAACCTTTTGGAGGCTGGGGGTTGAGGAATCCTCAGAGAAATCAGGACCTCTGTTAAGGCGCAAATGTGGTAGTCATTTTATATAGACAGTGCTCTGGAGGCCTAGAAGCAGGAGCCATTAGCTCTGCTTGGGGGGAATCTATGAAGGTTTTCCAAGAAGAGATACTATCTCAGCTGAGTTCTGATGGATGAGTATGAAGGACTTGTCCAAAGAATGGAGGGGAATGAAAAGGTATTCCCAGCAGGGGCAGGGTAAGGATGCAGGCATGATGGAGAATGATACAGGGTTGGGGAGGCCCGGTGAGAAACCTGGTAATGTAGACTATGGCCCAATAGCAAAGATCCAGAGCTGTTGAATGACTTGGCAATTGACCTGGAAAGCAATAGGGTACCATGGGGGAGAGGGGCAGGGTTAAGCAGGGGTGGGGGGGGACATTGTTCAACTGATGTCAAAGGCTCACTCTGATGGCTGTGGGAGGGTTGGGTACGGTAGGGGGAGAGACTAGAGGCCCACAAGCCCTATGCTAAGAGAGGAAGCCACCCTACTCCTTGTCTGCCTATTTGGCAACCAAAGCAGCTTCCCAGCAGGCCAAGAGAAGGGCCCCCAAAGCTGAGAGAATGGACCTAACTCAACTAATTCTTGAGGACAGCAGCAGCGAGTACATACTTTGTTCCCTCTGCCCGCCAGCGAACATACCCCAGTGCTGCATCAGGAGCAATGCCTCACCTGGGAAGACCAACTATACCACAGATACAGTAAACCGTGAACTCCTTTTGGCTTGTATATCTCCCCTCTCTTTAGGGCCGGGCAGCATCTGGCACATAGTAGGTGCTCAATGAACATTTATTAATCTGAAATAGGGACACTCGTATGGGATTCAGTCAGAGGCCTTACATTTTTTTCAGTCTTGGTTCAGCCACTCAAGAGCTCTGTGGCTGTGGACAAGCCACATAACTTCAGTGAGACAGTTTGTTGATCTATTTATTATTATTATTATTTATTTATTTTTGGCCACGCCGCATGTCATGTGGGATCCTAGTTCCCTGACCAGGGATCGAACCCGCGCCCCCTGCATTGGAAGCACGGAGTCTTAACCACTGGACCGCCAGGGAAGTCCCTGTTGATCTATTTTAAAAATCACTAAAATTTTCTGAGTATGGGAGTGTGCCTGGAAGCACCAAAAGTGGTGTATCCATAAAATGGAATATTATTCAGCCATAAAAAGGAAGTGCTGACACATGCCACCACATGGACAGATCTTAAAAACACGATGCTAAGTGAAAGAAGCGAGACACAAAAGGCCACATGTGACGTGATTCCTTTTATATGAAATGTCCAGAATTGGCAAATCTATAGAGACAGAAAGCAGATTAGTGGTTGCCAGGGGTTGGGGAGAGAAGGGAATGGACTTAATGCGTTTTCTTTTGAGATGCTGAAAATATTCTGCAACTAGATAGTGGTGATGATCGTACACCATGATGAATGTACTAAATGCCACCAAATTGTACACTTTTTTTTGACCGCACTGGGCAGCTTGCAAGATCCTATTTCCCTGACCAGGGATAGAACCCAGACCCTGGGAGTGAAAGCGTGAGTCCTAACCACTGGACCACCAGGGAATTCCCTGTTAATGTATTTTATCACGGTTTTTAAAAAGCCCCCCAAAAGGGCTATATGAAGGTTAATCAGCCTGAGAAGTTGTTGATTCTTGCACTCTACCTGCAGACCCCAATCCATTTTTTGGCATTCAGAGAACTTACAGAGTAGATGCACCTCTACTAAGGAGCACAGGAAAACTGGAATGGGAGTGGGGGGAGGGAAGGAGGAGCTCCGGGCCATCAGAAAAGGGAATCTGGATGGTATTTGTTTCCGTAGATTGCCAGTTGTTCACCCTGTTTGTATTTAAATGAAAGGAGGCTTTGAAGTGGGAGCCGCCTCTGAGCAGGGCTTGGGGTTCCTGGCTTGTGTGGTAAAGTTCAGACTTGTCCAGATCCGTTTCTAGCCAGAGGTTACTGTTTCTGGTGGAAAAGGCTTAAGTTTTGGTTAATAATACACGAACGGGAAGAGCCGGAGTAAACTGGGGGGCAAGGAATGAGTTCCCCATGGACTTGGTATGAAAGGAAGCTTTCCCTGATTTGGGCTTCATAGTTTGGGAGTATCTTTTTCTCGCTTACAGTGGCCGGGTTTCAATTTATTATTAATGTTGGTTGCATCTCAGATCGTATTCTTTTTGGTAAAGAACATCTTTAAGTAAATGCATCAATCAATGAAAGTTAAAAGTGCTCTGGGCTAAGCCCTAGCAATGCCTTGAGGACCTGATGGTTATCAGTTTAAGGAAAACCTGGACCATTTGAAAGTCCCTCGAAAATGGCAGGAAATTCATCTGTAGTTGAGCTTGCATATTTAGAAAGACTCCTCTCCTAGCTGCAGAGTTAAATATTATGCCAACCCACCGAAACTGGAAATTTAAGTCCCACTTATAGATGGGTCACAATCTGTCTGTTTATGCTGATGATCTCCAAGAGTTAATAAAATGTAGAAGAGTCTGCAGTGGGCTTTCAAAACAACAGCTAGCTACTTTCTACAGCTCCTCACAGCCAACCATGTCAACGAGGTTCACAAACAACAGTGGAGGAAGTCTCAACAAACCCCATGAGGGCGATAATTGTAACGATGGTTCATATCTTCACCCTGTGTAATTTTATGGGAATTGAGAGTCCAGCCAAATAATAAGTTCCAGCCCCTTTTATCTGCCCAGTTCCCAGCACACTCCCGAGGTGTCTGAGGCGCTTCTCACCCTAACCTCTTAGAGCAGATTGTAGCAATAACAACCGTAATGACAAGTTCTCAATCTGCACAGTTCCCTTCATTAAAGGAGCCCTAGAAGCTTCAAAAACACTCATTAATGGAATGTGACAAAGCTTAGAAGGTGGGAAGGCTCACCCATTTCCAGTTTTCAGGTGGCTAAGTGGAGACAGGGTCCCAGAGAGGTGTGAGACTCTGTTAAGAGGCTTAAGGGCAGAGGGGAAGGGGGTTCCTGGTCTACCTTTATTCCATATGACCTGGGAGTCAAGTCCCGGGTTCTGGACACCCCGCCCCCCCTCCCCACCCCCCCGCACCGGCTACATGCTATCAGCAAGTCGCTTCTCTGGACCCCAGTTTCCCTTCGTGAAGAAGGAGGGTTTGGGCCAGAAGATTTCCAAGGTCAACCCTGAATTTGCTCTGCGGTTGGCAGGGCGGCGGTTCTCCCGCTTCAGGGTTTGATTAGACTTGTAGCAGAACCAGACTGGGGGCTGCGGGGTCTGAGAATGCCTGCCAGGTTTCCGAACAGGTCGGTGCTCCATGAGCACCGTCTGCCGGAAAGCAGGTCTGAGGAGGCCAGGTGAGGCTCTAGGGCCAGCTCGGAGTCCCAAGTCCCTCTGGTGCCCGCATCAAACAATGAGATTAATGCCAGCGCTTTCCCCTCCTAGCCCAGGAGCTGGGCGGTTACGAGCGTCCTGCAGGCTGCGGGGCTGCAGCAGCGGCGGAGGGGTGCTGGTGGTTAGGGATCGAGGCCGGAGGGCTCCGTCCGGCTTTGGCCCGCGGGCAGCGGGTCAGGTGGCCGCGCGCAGGAGGCCTAGGACTCGGACGTGGGTTTCAAGTCCCCAGCCTCTCGGTCCCCTGGGGCTTGGGCCCTTCACCCCGGAGAAGTCAGCCTGTCCTCCCCGGGTGGGGGGCGGCGGGCAGGCTCCCCGCCTCCCGGGAGGAGGGAAGGAGGGAGGAGTCCCGCGGGGCGTGTCGCGCGAGGGCGTGTCTCGCGAGGGCGCGTCGCGCGCCCGGTGCGGGCCCCCTAGGAAGTGGATTTGGACGCTCCGGATCCAACCCCGCTTCCAGGTTTTCCCCCGTCCCGGCCCTGCTTGCTCCCGCCTGTCTCCGGCCCCCCCGCCGCCCCCCCCCCCCCGAGTGCCGCCCGCTGGGCCAAGTTTGTCGAGCGTCGCCGCGCACGCCGGCCAGTCAATCAGCGGCAGAGCTGAAGAGGGCACAGCCGTGCGGCCGAGGGCAGAGCGAGCCGAGCCGAGTCGAGCTAGCAGGGCGGACCAGCGCCGGGCAGCCCGAGCCGCGCGCCGCGAGCGCCCGCCGCCGCCCCTCACGCCCTCCTCGGCCCCCGCGGCGCCTGCCACCTTCCCCTCCTTCCCCGCGCCCCTGTCCCGCCTCCGGTCAGCCCGCCCCGATCGCTGCCCCCGCGGAGCCGGGAGGTCACCGGCCCGCGCCTCCGCTCCCCTGGGCCGCGCACCGCCTCCACGCCCTCCTCCTCCTCCCCGGGCTGGGCGCCTGGCACCGGGGACCGTTGCCTGACGCGCGAGGCCCAGCTCCACTTTTCGCCCCGCGTCTCCTCCTCCTCCTGCTGCTCTCCTCCTCCTCCTCCAACTCCCCTCGCCCTCAGACTCCGCTCGCGAGTCCCCGAGTCCGCGCCCGCCCGCCACTTTCCGTCCCGTCCCGAAGGTGGGAGCGCGTCCGCCCCGGCCGGCACCATGGCACGGTTCGTCTTGCCCGCGCTGCTCTGCACCCTGGCCGCGCTCAGCGCCGCGCTACTGGCTGCCGAGCTCAAGTCGAAAAGTTGCTCGGAAGTGCGACGTCTCTACGTGTCCAAAGGCTTCGACAAGAACGATGCCCCCACGCACGAGATCAACGGTAGGTGGGAGCCCCCGGGAGGCGAGCGCAGAGACGGGAGAAGGGGCCGCAGAAGCCCCCTCGCCCCGCCGCCCCCCGCGCCGGACGCAGGTAGCCGAGACGGAGAAATGGGCAGGCGCGCCAGAGCGAGCCCCGACGCAGAGCGTTCCCTGCGGACGCGGGGGCCCCGGGTGCGCAGCAGGCGGAGGGGCGCCCCCGAGTTACCCGGCGGCACTCCCGCGCTCTGCTTCCTTCCCCCACCCCCGCCCCTCCCGCGGTCTCCCTGGTCCCAGGAAGCCCCAGAGGACTCTGGCCCGCAAAGTGCGTGTCACCGGCTCCCTCGCCTTTTCCGGGTTGAATTCCTTACTGGGCTCCCCGCTTTGTTGTGTGGGTGACGAGAGGTCGGGTAGGGTGGGGGTTGCCAGGTTCCGGGGGGCGCAAAACGTGGAACTTGATGTTTCATTGATGTTCTTTAAAAACCCACTCCCCGCCTCTCTTCCACCGCTGACACGGATTAGGAGTTTTAGTAGCTACAGCGGCTTTAGAAGTGGCCTTTAAAAAGCAAACGACTCTCCACTCCTCCAAACCCTGAGTTTTGGGGACTCTCCTGCTTTCCGGAACGTGTTGGACGAGAAGGGTATTTCCCCCCCTTTTCTTTTTTTCTCATCTCATTTTAAGGGTTAATTGCACTTTAAATTATAAACCTTTGAAAGGACTGATTACTGGAAGAAGCCTGAATCTCAGTGTGGAGATGGTTATGCAAATAGAGACCGCTTAGCCTGTGAAAAAGTTCACCGGGTTTCGGCGCTGGGGGTGCGTGGGGTGTTTGTGAAAGCCCTCCTTGGAGCGCTGGGGAGGCAGCTTTGCGGCGGGTGCCCTTCGCCCCTCCTCGCCAGGCTGGCGGCGGTGGCCGGGCCGATCCCCTCTGGGTGGCACTCATTCGCAGAGAGGCCAACTGTTGCGCGCAGTCCCGCGGGCCGCGCTGGGGCCAGCGGCGGCGCAGGTAGCCTGTTCGCCCCGAGGGTTCGGAAAGAACCACGAATCTAGCTGGCTGGTGGCCAGCTTAACCTAACGGAGAAGTGAGCGATTCGAGCCCCGGGGGCCAAGCCTCCATTCCGAACCTTTCATGGAAGTGAGCAGAGCGCGCCTTTGCCTCGCGGTGTTGGTCACCCGGGTGGGGCGGGCAGGGGGCCGGCAGCCAGCAAAGGAAATACTGTAATTTCAACCAGGCGCTTCCAAAGGCTTAGGAAGACGTGGGGGTCATTTTTTGGGAAGGGCTATTAATAACCTTGGAGATTAAGTGCAGTCATCAATTACATATAAATTACAAAGGTAATTGAGGGAAGTTGCTGGGCACTTTTCGAGTGTGACCGGCATCTATCTAGAAATAGAACCTAAGAAATGGTTGGAGCAGCCTAGGAGCCCGCGCACCTTGGGAGTTATCAAGTAACTCGCACGTTACTGATTAGAGACTGTTTGCCCTTGAGCTGCTTGTCTTTTGGGGAGCTCACGTCTGTCTTCACAGCGGCGCGATTTTATTGGTTGTAGAGCCCTAAGAAGCCCTCTTTCTTTCCCCTCTCCCTTCCGCCCCGCTCGAAAAAGTAAAGTTGAGCCAGTAGCCACTGAAGCTTGGGGGCTCCACAGGTCAGACCTGGGGTCTTTGTGCCCTGCACGGTTTGGGCCCGGGGCCCAGCGGAGATGATTGGCGTGAAGGCTACAGTTGTCATTCCCACATTTTGAAGGGATAGATGCAGCGATGCACTTAATGGGAACGTGACACGTTTTCATCTTCTGCTCATGCAGAACAATATGTGCCTTTGAGGGGGACTGAAGGCGTTCGGGGAGTGGGCTGTGAAATTGCCCTCCCCACTTTCTCCAACTTCGTTCTGTGCGGGCTTGCAAGGGCAGGACATCTTCCCCCGCCAGCATCTCAGGAGAAAGGAAGTTTGAAGGGTGCCCAAGGACAGTGCTAGGTGTTCCCTTTGATTGTCATGGTCCCCAGAAAACACCTGAGGAATATTTTTGCATAAATATTTCTCTGGACATATTCCCCCTAAAGATAGGAGCGTTATTAGTGACCAGCAGCAGGAAATGGAAGCTAATGTGCTCACACCCAAAACATTTTATTCTTTTTGTCTTGTCCTTCATCTCCCTCCCAGGGCTGCTGCTTTTATTTCCCCTTTTGAATGACCTACTGGACTGCATTCTCCCGAGGAACAAAGGAAGTGCCTTTTTAGCTGGAATCCTTGGAAGACCACCAAGGACTTTAGCTCATGCAGTGCAATTTCGCACCACTTTCAACAATAACAAAAATGCATGACTGAATGGCTCAAAAATGTGGAGTGTTAGAGGCATTCATTTGAGTCTAGGACACTGTCACAACACAGACAGACCCAAGTAAATACCTTTAGACGGCCAGTATAGAAACGGGGTAATCTTTACCATCACCCTGGCCTCTCCAGATGCATACATTGTCGTTGTCTTCCCTGGGCTCCACTCAGATAATTTTGGTCATTTGGGAGAGCCATAGTCAATGTAGCCACTTGAATGAATTAATTGCCAGGCACTTTCCTTGGTTGGGGGTGTGTGCGTATGTTTTCTTAAGTGCAAAAAGTCCAGGATTGTTTTCCAGGCAGAGGGTCACAGTGTCTGGGTGCCTAGCCCCAAGTTTAAGGTTTGATTCTTGATGGCCTTGCACTTGCCTTCTAGAGGTTTGAAGAGGCTTTGAGAATACTCCACGTTCTTAAGGACTCTCTGTCTTTTTAGATCATAATTAAGATAATTTGATGTGCTCACACAAGGGTGTCAGGGAGTACAGCATGCTAACGGGGCTCCAACCTAGGTCCTGCATTGCCTATCCACTTGACCCCTGAACTTAACCAAATAATGGGGAGCCCAGATGCCATGATCAAAAGGGATCTTTAACACAAAGGACGGGTTTTTGTGCAGCTTTCAATGGGCATATCTTTTGGAGCGCCTACTGTGTGCGATATTCTGTGCTCAGCATCGTGGGGGCAGCAAGAAGGACGGGAGGGTCTCTGCCACCAGGACCTTCGCAGGTAATAGGGAGATAAGCCTTGCACACACACGATTGGAATACAACATGGTGTGTGATAAGGACCATATGAGTGGTACAGATGAGGAGAAAGGAGTACCCGGGGAGTTCAAGTGAGAAGGGATTTGGGACTAGGGTATTAACTTACTAATGGTAGTTCAATAGTAAAAAAAAAAAAAAAAAAAAAAGTATTTATAACAAGAAATTGTAAAATCTTACCATTCTCATTGCACCTCCCTCCATAAGGACAGGATAAAGGATATGCAACAATTGGCATTTTATTACTAATCTAATCTTTGCTTGAAATTGTCTTGAAGAGTGAGGCAGTTGGTTGGAAACCTACTTCACCTTGCCAAAGGTCCCTTCCACAGTGACATCGAAGGATACCAAGGAGAACTTTGCATCACAGTTGTGATTTGGGAGTTTTTATTTTCCTGTTCCCATTTACGTTCATGACCAGTGCACCTGTGAGTGTGCACGCATGCTCGTATGTATACCTCTGAGGGAATCACATAAGCTGTGTTAGGATTACGTGGGAAAACGTGTGCTGGAGAAGTAGGAATACTTTCTGATACTGCGTTGATTATTCCATGTAAGACACACAGCATATATCTTCAAGAATTGTATTCTCTCTTACCTACTTTAAGTAGATGGGTTGGATTTTGCAGAGAACTTGTGATTTTTCTCACCTGTCAGTATAGAAATTGTCCCAAGTAGTACAGGGACTATCTCCTGGACATGCTCAAAAAAGAACTTGGTAAAAGTTCTGGCTTATGCAGCTCAATCTCTAGTTAGAACATACAAATATAAAATGTTTGATTCAGCATAATTACTATTTTCCTTTTTTGTTTGACTCACATTGGGTTGCATGCAATTTCAGGATTAGCTGGAGAGTAGACTGAGGAATGAAAAAGGAAGGTTTTTTGTTGTTGTCTCAACAAGGGAAACATCAGTGTTCATCTAAGTCAGTTGGGAAGGGGTCTGTGGCTCCCCAGTAACATCTGTTTTAGCACTGAGGTGGTTGCCATATATGTTCACCAGAAATGCATTTTGGCTTCAATGAAAAGATGAAAAGAGCTAGTGGCTATTAAGTGCTTTCCCTGGGCCTGGTCCTAAACAAGGTTGTCTCATTTAAAGTCCACAGCAACCATATAAAATCAGAATGATGATTATCTTCATCATCCCCATTTTACAGACAAACTGAGATTCAGAGGGATTTATTTATTTATTTTTAATTAATTTATTTATTTATGGCTGTGTTGGGTCTTCGTCTCTGTGCGAGGGCTTTCTCTAGTTGCGGCAAGCAGGGGCCACTCTTCATCGCGGTGCGTGGGCCTCTCACTATCGCGGCCTCTCTTGTTGAGGAGCACAGGCTCCAGACGCGCGGGCTCAGTAGTTGTGGCACACGGGCTTAGTTGCTCCGCGGCATGTGGGATCTTCCCAGACCAGGGCTCGAACCCGTGTCCCCTGCATTGGCAGGCAGATTCTCAACCACTGCGCCACCAGGGAAGCCCCCAGAGGGACTTAGAAATCTATTCGCAGTCTTACAGCTAGTTAATGTTGGAGGTGGGCTTTGAACCCTAGGTCTTATCTGACCCAAAGTATAGTCTATGCTATGTTGTACAGATAATAAGAAAGTACCTTCCCAACTCCCATAGGGGGCTGGTCTTAGAAACATAAGCTATGAGAGGACCAGCAACTAACTAGTAAAAGACCATCATCACAGCACTATGCTGATGCTCTAGTAGAGAGATCCAGTCATGTCCTTTGCAGGCAAAGTGTTGTACCCGGACAGAGGCAATCTAATGTTAACAGTAGAAGGACTGTAAGTTGTATTTCCTGGGTCATGGGGAGCCCACGATAGCTTCTGAGGAGGGGATAGCTTCCGAGGAGGGGAATTTCGTTAGTCAGGCTGTTTCAGGAAGATAGCTAGTGGCACTGCAGAGTTCAGGGTTGGTGAGGCAAGGGGAAGGCAGGGAGAGCTGTTGGGAGGCTGTTTTAATAGTTCTTAACTGCTTCTTGTCTGTTACCCCCCTATTCCATCCTAAATATTGCCAGCTTCCTTTGCTTTCAGCAGTGCTTTGAATGGAGTCATTCCTCTGCTTTGAGCTTCCCTGGTTCCAGGTATCTCAAATGATAGTTTCACTGAGTCACTCCTGAACCTCCCCAGGGTTATGTGCCTTCTTCCTCCGAATCCCCTGCTTGCTTGAATCGGATCCATGGTCTTTGCACACAACTGTCTTGTTTCCTAGTTCATCATGTGTGCAGGCACATGTGTGTCTTCTTGCCTCAACTATAAGCAACCTGAGGACAGATGGCAGCTCCTGGCATTTTGTGTACCCAATGGTACCAGGTGAGCGCAGTGCAGTATTTGTTAAACAAGTAGGGGGATGACATAGACAGTTGTATCGCCTTGTCTGGCAGGACACTGGTGCTATCATGGGATTATACTGCCTTGGTGATAGATCATCATCCCATGGTCTCTTGCTCTCCTGGGAAGCTTTTGGGTCTAAACATTCTGAAGTGAAATAAATTTAGAGTAAATCTCCTAGAAATGTTGTTATAACTTGGAGAATGTTTTTATTCTTTTGGGAGCGTACTCATCTTCACCACTTCATTAATAACCGAGTGTCATAGGAATTTTTCAGAAGGATTCGGAATTCTGTTTTTCTTTCCGCCTTGAGATATACTTCTTTAAGAAACAAACAATTGAGACTTGTGATTAGGCAATTTAGAACAAATGGAGAAGAGTAATTTAACATCTTAGATTCAGCATATGGAGCTGTCTGATGCATGTCAATTACCTATAAAAAAAGTAAAATCTTAAATTTGTTGTCTTTACCAAGGTGAAGAACACAGGCTTAAGGATATCAATATTTTATATAAGCAGGGAATTCCCTGGCGGTCCAGTAGTTAGGGCTCCGTGCTTTCACTTCCTAGGCCCTGGTCGGGGAACTAAGAACCCACAAGCCGTGTGGTGTGGCCAAAAAAAAAAAAAAAAAAGCAGACACGCTAAAATACGAACAGGTAAAAACTAGCATTTTCAATTCCACTTGGCTAAACATCTGTTGCTTACTATAGAGAACATGAAAGTGCAGAAAATTCATGAAGCGATTCCATCTTGGAGGTAATTTGAAATATATTTAAGTTCTGATGCATTTAATTCAGCAATCTGGTGGGAGAGAAAAATCAAAGAGATCCATCAACCAGGTATTCAACGTTTGAAAAAGAAACTCTAACAAATGTTAGAAATTAGGAAAAAAATTGAATGGAAGAGTTAAAAAAAAAAAGTCAATAACCTCCAGGAAGCCTGGAAACTATGTAAAAACATCTTATTGGAAGCCCAGATAAATGTGTGCCAGACATCAAAAAGACCAGCTGCTTGGGGGAAGAGAAAAAGAACCCGGCATGACTAACTGGCAGAGTGAAAGAGGTGCTTCAGGGAAAAAGGCATCTTTCACAAAATGGAAAGTTTAAGCCAGCAGAAGAGGGAAGTCCACGAGGTATGGCAGGGCAGGTACAAACTAGAAATTAAGTCAGCTGAAAGAGAATCAGAGGTGAACCTTGCCAGGGATTTGAAAAAGGGCCCATGTGATGATAATGGTGAAAAGGGTGGGCTGAGTCCAGCCTCTTAGAGGAAAAGCAATATGGCTTCTTTAAGGGGCAGCCATGCCTGATTAACCTCCCAGAGTTCTTTGAAAGAAGCAAGTGGGTGGATACAGGGAAACAGACCTAGTTTAGATTGTCAAGAATTATGCAATGGGATTCCAAGACGGAGTATATTCAGAAGATGCATTTACTTTGGGATAGGTGAGGACATTGGTTTATTGAAAAGAGGAAATAATGGAGGAAGGGCGGGGGGAGAGGGAAGAAATCCCACTGTCCTAGGTGGGGTAGTTTACACGGAAAGGCCATGGTTTCTTGAAAAGAGCAGTTCTAGCCTAGCTCTGTGACAAATCAGTTGTCTGATACCTTTGGTGAGGTTCTTTCTCCTCGATTTGAAAAATGGGAGTGGGGTTGTTAGAATACTGGATTACATCAGTGATTCTCAACCCTGGCTACGCTTTAAAGCACCTGGAGAGCTTTTTTTTTTTTTTTTAATAAATTTATTTATTTATTTATTTTTGGCCTGTGTTGGGTCTTCGTTGCTGTGTGCGGGCTTAGTTGAGGTGAGCGGGCGCTATTCTTCGTTGCGGTGCACGGGCTTCTCATTGCGGTGGCTTCTCTTGTCGTGGAGCACAGGCCCTAGGCACATGGGCTTCAGTAGTTGTGGCGCACGGGCTTAGTTGCTCTGCGGCACGTGGGATCTTCCCAGACCAGAGATCGAACCCGAGTCCCCTGCATTGGCAGGCGGATTCTTAACCACTGCGCCACCAGGGAAGTCCTTGGAGAGCTTTTAAAATCCAGTAGTGCCTGGGCATCACCCCAGACCAATTAAATCATACTTTCTGGCAGTGGAGCTAGGTCTTGGTAACTTTTTAAAAGCTCCTCAGTGGCTCTAATGAGCAGCCATGGTTGAGAACCAGTGCCCTAGATGATCTGTGAGTTCCCTTCCATCTCTGAGATTCTGTGATTCTGAATTTTCCAATGAAATTCATCACAAAGTGTTATCTCAGAAGAGAGCTTTGACTTAGACCCAGTGCATGCTTGTTTCAATCTTGGCTAACTTGGATTTAAGAGGAACGTCTGGTTTATTTATTTATTTATTTATAAAATTTATTTATTTTATTTATTTATTTTTGGCTGTGTTAGGTCTTCGTTGCTGCACGCTGGCTTTCTCTAGTTGTGGCGAGCGGGGGCTACTCTTCGTTGCGGTGCGCGGTCTTCTCATTGTGGTGGCTTCTCTTGTTGCGGAGCACGGGCTCTAGGCACACGGGCTTCAGTAGTTGTGGCGTGGCGCATGGGCTTAGTTGGTCCGCAGCATGTGGGATCTTCCCGGACCAGGGCTCAAACCTGTGTCCCCTGCATTGGCAGGAGGATTCTTAACCACTGCGCCACCAGGGAAGTCCAGGAACGTCTGTTAAACTTGGGAAAAATATTTTTTAATCAAGGCGCAAGTATATGCCATAACCAGTGATGCTTTGCTGAGGGTGGAGAAATAAGACTAGGACATTGAGAGTACTTTGGAGAGAATTAGACGGGAATCCAGCCTTGCTGTTGTTTATTGATTAAGTGTCAGTGTGCTAGGTGATACTTCTTCCCCTCTCTTTATTGGTAAAATAAAAAAATCTCTTTATCCCTTACTTTAATGTCCTCTTTGCCATGTGTTTATTCTCTTCAAGTATCTTATCAAGAAATAGAAGTACAGTAAATCCCTAGGCTTCTGGCCGGCACAACCATCCAGAACACAGCTGGGAATGTGGAAGTAAGCAGAAAAGCTAAATGATGGAAACAGCTGTCATAAAGCCCATGCATTCTACTTGGAGAAAAGGCCTTCAGAAATTTATCATCCGCAATCATTGATTGAATAGCTCTTCCATCAAGAGCAGAATGCTACGTGCTGGGGATTCAAAGAGTTCGTTTAAAACCAGAATCAAGCTTTTTTGAGGCACTTACATTCAAATTAGGTAGATAGGGTTTAAATGTGGGAAGATAAAAAGTTTAGGTTACCTGGCTTCCCAGCACTACTTGCTACTCCTTACCTGATTAGGAGTAGTAAGTAGTGCTGGTTGGGCTGTGGACCCATCAGAGGAAGGGATGGGTTTGGAGGCAGGCAACCACTGGACCACCAGGGAAGTCCCTCAGGGCAGTATTAAATAATTGTGTTTGGTATATTCTGATTTAAAAGTTCCGAAGGTTTTTTTTTTTTTTTTTTTTTTGCTGCACCATGTGGCTTGTGGGATCTTAGTTCCCCCACCAGGGATTGAACCTCAGCAGTGAAAGCGCAGAGTCTTAACCACTGGACCGCCAGGGATTTCCCAGAAAGTATATTTTAGAAAGAGTGGACATCTTCGAAATACAAAAATTGCTCTTGAAAGCACATTACCTTTTTAGAGCACCTAGTTTCCCAGCAGTGCTGGGTCAAATAAGGAGTCAATTCTGTGTGTCACTTTGTCCTTTTCTGGGAAAAAAAAAAGTATTTTAATATTAATATTAATACCACTGAGTATTATTAATTCAGTGGTTTACTCACTTCAGAGCTTTCGGTTGGTGATTTTGTTCCTCTGCACCTTGTCTTTTAATCCCCCTAGAATGTCAGATTTTGCTCCTACTGCTGTTACCACCTGCTGCGCTCAGCTTGGGAAACTGACATGCTGACCTGAAGTCACTAAAAGGCAAGAGTTGGTTTTGACTTAGAGGTGACAGGTTTAAATCTGTGAATATTGGTTTCCCTTTTATACATTTACCAAACTAAGTAAATGGATAATCATATTTAAAGAAACACTAGAAGTTAAGGATGGGAGTCCTGTATTAAGAATGAGGACACGCGATGAAGAGTGGCCCCCCGCTCGCTGCAGCTGGAGAAAGCCCTCGCACAGAAACGAACACCCAACACAGCCAAAAAAAAAAGAATGAGGACACATTTGAGGGTCCTTGTCTCTGATGAGGTGGCTGTTGGAACCTTTAAAGGAAAAGAAGCTGTCGCTGCCCGGTCACGGCCATGCAGCTCCAGCTTTTATCACACTGCCCGGCACATGATAGGTGTTAGAGAAATGTTCGTGGTTCACAAAGAAGTTCAAGCATGATTTGTGACTTTTGTATTCATTCTGGGAATGAATATTTCTATTCATCCATCCCTTTTAATTCAGTTCACTTATTTTTAGCTATTTATTTTAAAATTTCTAATACGTTTAGTCCTAGATGCCTGAGTGAGAAAGAGAAAAAGAATCTTTTTTTTTTTTTACTTAGAATGTAGTGTTATTTCTCAGTTTGCTCAGAGGTGGGAGCTAAGTATTTCCTGTGGTTTGTTTTAATCCTGGTAGACAAATGGTTGCTGCTTCTTACATTGTCTGTTCCAGACATTAACAGGAACTCCGCTGTACCTGCAGAGGTGCTTATAGGAAAAATAGCCTTGCTCCTGGTCCTTTAGACTCTCAGCCAGGTGCTCGCGTCCCTCCCCTTCCCCAGGCAGTTCAGGTTGGGCCCCAGGCAGGGTTGTGGTCTTTGTCTAGTCTAGCTCAAGGTCACCTGGTCCCCCCCTTCATCCCAGCCATTCTTTTCATGCCAGTTCTTTCTCCTCCCAGCTACTTTGTCCATTGGCTTTCGCAAGCCTCTTTAAGCCTGGCTTCTTTCTTGATGTTGGGCTTCTGTCTACAGGAGCAGACTGGGAAGTGGTTTCTTTTGGACTGCAGAGGTTTCCTTAGTTCTCCGAACCCTTGACGTCGGCATCCCAGCAAGCATCAAGCCGCAGAAAAAAAATTTTCCCTTCAGTTATTGTTTCTATTCCACCACCCGGGTTTGTCTCCGTTGAGTTTTCAGTCTGGTGTTTGGTTAGAGATGAAAACAAAGAACTGTGTCCTTGCAAACTGCAGTGTGAAGCATGTGGTTAACAGTTACTGCTTGCAATGGTCCAGCCTGAGTGGGAGTATCATTTTTCTTGGCAGTCACTTCACAGAAAGTCCTGCTTCTTTGGTGCCAGAATAAGCAGTCACTGCATTCCTTACAATTTATAGTCAAATTATTATCTACTATTGTTAAAATTGCCTTAATTATAGAATATTTCCCCATGCTAAGATTTTAAAAAGCAACGCAAGACAGCTTTTCACTGGTGTACTTCAGAAATAGTCCTTAAAAATCACTCTCTGACTAGGATGTGTCAGAGGCTATGATGAGGAATAGTTTTTTGTTTTTATGGGGAGAATTTTTTTTTAAGGGGAGGAGTGCAGTGGGTTCACTTTAAACTGAATCCGAACTAAATGCCCCCAGCTGGCTGGTTGGTTAATATTCTGCCTTGTTTATCCCCAGTGTGGAAGTAACTTTCTTTTTCCCCTGCCTCTTCAGGTCCCACGGGCCTGGATTCATTCTGGGAAGAAGGCTCTGCTGGTGGGAGGTGGGTTGATCATTAAGCAGTGCGGAGATGGGAGGAGATGGTCTTGTGTCTTTCAGGTTGGAGGGCAAATGAAGAAATCAGAACCTTCCAAAATAAGAGACTGTTCGTTTTCTTGGGATCAGAACAGAGATTTAGGTGACTGGGTGGGAAATGTTTCTGTTTAGATGCTCTCTCAGAATCTCTGCCTTTGAGCTCTGCTTTCAAGATGGATCCAAGAATCTGTCCTCTTCTTTACCACCTCGAAAACTACCGTCCTGATCTCATCTCCCATCACCTCTTCCCTGGATTATCGCAGTTGCCTCTGACGAGTCTCTCTGCTCTGGCTCTTCCCCCAGCCTCTTCCCCACCAGTGTGTTCCCAGCACATTAGCCAGTGTGATCCTATTCTGTTAAACCTCACTCTGACCTTATCACTTGTGCTTAAAGTGCTCCAGTGACTCCCACTGCCACCCAGACCGAAAGCCAGAAGCTTAGGAGGCCTTACAGGGTCCGCCTCTGGCCCCCTCCCATGCCAGCCCGCGCTGTTTATCGTTTTCCCCCATATACTGGTCTGTCTTCCTCAGCAGGGCTGGCTCCCTCACAGGGTTCTGGGCTTTGCTTACCTATCACCTTCATGGAGAAGCCTTTCCTGACCTCTGTGTAAACTAGAATGCCCCCCACAGACACTTTGTCCCTCTCCCCCACTGCTCTGTTCAGTTCTCACAATCTGACCTAAGGGCAGGGACTTTGCCTCTTTTACTCACTGCCCTACACCTAGTGTCTAGTGTGTTGCTTGGCACTCGGATGTTTGTTGAATGAATGCATGAGTGATTCCTCCTGGCAAGTAGCGTGCTCTTAACCGTCCGAAAGCTTTTTCCTGACTAAGAGCATCCTACTTGTGAGTGTGAGGCTACGCATCTGACCCTCCATCTGTAGAAAGAGGGTGCCTAGGCTGAAGGTTCATTCAGCAACTACTTAGCGACTACCTCTGAATTGACGGGCATGGTGCTGGGCACTGAGGGTAAGGCAGCGACCAAAGAGGACACAGGCTTCGCATGCATGGCGTCACGGTCTAAACGGTGAGACACATATTGACTTGGTAATTCTCCAAATCAGTATTTAGTGACAGTTCTGATAACTACTTTGAAGGAGAAGTAGTCCTGAGTGCATATTGCACATGATCGGAGTGAAGCACAGTGTGCTGGAACTTTAGACCCCCATTTAGGCCCGTGGGGCTCTTCTCACTTCCTAGGAGATGTGCGTTTTACACCATCACAACCACCGCCCCTGCAACTTGAATGGCAGGGTCTGTTCCTGCCAGTGGGTCCTGAGGCGAAGGCCGGAGTACTTGGAGCAGCACAGGGGAGGTGGGCCTAAGTTAGCGAGGCTTACACGGAGCAGTCTTCTCTGGTTTTATCTCTCGGCCATCATTTTAGAGACGGGGCTTACGTGGGCACCAGAAAGTGCACGGTGAACTCTTGTGTCACTTTGCACGGTTGTCTTCTGTTCTCGGGGTGCTCTGCGGGGGAACCACCAGGTACCATGAGTACTGAAGCCGCCAGGTTTCTGTGAAATGTCAGCGTCCACTCTTAGCCCCATAGAGACCACAGAAATGCTAGTTTTTAGAAAATATTTTATTGAAGTATAGTTGATTTACAATGTTGTGTTTAATTTCTGCTTGGCAGCAAAGTGACTCAGTTATACATATATATTCTTTTTCATATTCTTTTCCATTATGGTTTATCACAGGATACTGAATATAGTGCCCTGTGCTGTACAGTAGGACCTTGTTGTTTATCTATCCTGTATATAACAGTTTGCATCTGCTAATCCCAAACTCCCAATCCTTCCCTCCCCCACCCCTCCCCCTTGGCAACCACAAGTCTGTTCTCTATATCTGTGAGACTGTTTTTGATTCGTAGGTATGCTCATTTGTGTCGTATTTTAGATTCCACATGTAAGTGATATCATATGATATTTGTCTTTCTCTGTCTACTTACTTCACTTAGTATGATAATCTCTAGGTCCACCCATGTTTGCTACAAATGGCATTATTTCATTCTTTTTAATGGTTGACTAATGTTCTGTGTATATACATATGTATGTATATGTATATATATATATATATACATCTGTGTATGTATATATACACATCTGTGTATGTGTATATATACATATATGTATGTATATACACCACATCTTCTTTATCCATTCATTTGTCGAGGGACATTTAGGTTGTTTCCATATCTTGGCTATTGTAAATGGTGCTGCTATGAACATTTATATAACGTGTATCTTTTCGAATTATACTTTTGTCTGGGTATATGCCCAGGAGTGGGAGTGCAGGATCATATGGTAACTCTATTTTTAGTTTAAGGAACCTCCAGACTGTTTTCCATAGTGGCTGCACTAATTTACATTCCCACCAACAGTGCAAGAGGGTTCCCTTTTCTCCACATCCTCTCCAGCATTTATTATTTGTAGACTTTTAAATGATGGCCATTCTGACTGGTGTGAGGTGGTACCTCATTGTTGTTTTGATTTGCATTTGTCTAATAATTGAAATGTGAGTTTTTTTGACCAGTGAGTGGCTCAGCACGAAGCCCTCCGGCCCCGCAGTGACTGTTCCAGTAGAATTCTGGGTCAGCAGAAATGGGCCAGATGCTCTTGCCAGTTGGTAGCAGGATTCCTTCCCTCTCCAAGCCTTTATGAATGGCAACCAAGTGTGCAGGTCTCCAAGACAAGAGGGGGACCCTGGCTGTGAGGGTAAGTGCGGAGGCTGGCCAGGGAGATGATAGGATTGTGAGGAAATGCAGCCCAAGTGATAAGTGTTCTAGCAGTTATCATTGGAACAGGATGGGAAGGAACATTCCCTGCCGTACATTGAGCCCCTCAGAACAGGGTTGTCCCCATTTCAAGGAGTGTTTTTCAGAATTTTATTATATATATATTTTTAAATTGAAATAGGATTGATGGTTTTCAGAATTTTAGATGAGTACTCTGGATAAAAATAGGGCCTTATTTTTGTGAGTATGTTCGGAAATTCCAAGCTCTAATGAGGAACCCTGAGGCTGAATTATGTATAGGCACCACCTTGCGTGCTTGGCAGTTTTACCTACCAGTGCGCAAGTAGTCGTGAGATCCCAGTATTCCCAGTGTTTCCCGGTTACAAACCAGTGGTTTTCACCATCTTCTAATCCAGACCCCCTCCTTTTACAGCAAGGACAGTCTGTATTGCAGTGATGAAGGCTGAAGCCCCAAGCTCTTGATTTAATGCAGTGAACTGGCTGTATCTGTAGTAAATGCGTGCGTGTGTTTGTATGCAAGGGCCAAGTCTTGCGTAGATACGCAGATTAAGGTGTTCCCTATTTTATATATGGATTTAAATATGAAGATTTTGGCGTATGCCCTATTTTAAATACAATAGGCTGGCACTATCAATATATAAGGATAAGTTGCCTGATTAAAAATAGAAATAAGCATTTTGTTTCTTGTTGTCCAATCAAGCAAATGGTCCATATGCTACGAAGTACTCATGGTGTGGACTAAGATGTGTGGGTTCATGCTGGGGCAAACCAGTCCTTAGCTATCTAAACATAGCTTTAAGTTTTTAGGGAGAAGTGATTAATTGTCTCTGGTTTTATTTTTAAAACGGACACAGCGTGGACCATTTTTTCCAATAACCTCTTAGTGTTTCTCTTAGAGCCCAGAGATTTTCTTGGTTGCTCCTAAGCTCAAGAATGAAGTAAAATACAGTGAGATTCTGGGATAATGGAGGCTGAGGCTAGGCTTGTTTATCTCTGCTGGATCTGTAATAAAAGGGTTTCCTAGGCAAATGAATGGTGTAAATAAGATCTTAGGAGATGTTTGACACCTGCATAGGGGAAGCAGGATCTCCAAACACCTCAGGAACAGCCATTTTAATTGAAACCATTGTGTTAATTACGAGTATATCTCCGTTTATTGAAGTAGGGTCTCTGAGTTACTTTAAAACTTCGGATGGTGGGAACGCGGGGAGAAGTCCCTTTGGGTTTAAAAGTGATAAATCTGTGTTTCTTTAAAATATTGTATAATTCAACTCATATTCCCTCCAATTAGTCAAATTTATAGAAGGCATTTCTATAATTGACCATAGCAACATGAGCGACTAATGGCAGTTCTGCTGTTAGGGCAGGATATTTGTTTTCCTTCTTGAAGTCCCAGCAGCTGTTGTATCCTCAGAGTTTGCAGAAGGGAAAAACAACCCGAAAAATTGAGATGTGTTTTTCATGTGAGAGGAATGCAAGCTGATCACTAAGAATAAAGGGAAATGACTGCATTGGCGCAGTTATTAATTTCAGAAATGTCTTTGAATCTGTGCTATATGCTGGAGTGTTATGCCAATGCTTTGTGGCTTCCTGGGGTGACACTTAAGAACTGTAAGATTTAGATCCTGTATTTTGCCAAATATGAATTGCCTCAGTATTAAGTGTTTTTCTTAAAAATTCGTTGTAAAGGAATTTTTCACCATTTTCAAGTTACTTGATGTGTGATCAAACCTTAAATTTTCATAATAGTGTATATTTAGTACTGTACACTCTTGTGGAAGAAAGCAGAACTCCAACTGCAGACAGCTTCCAAAGGACCATTAAAATGTCCTTAAAGTATTTCACTTGTATAGTCATTCTTGGAAATGAAGGACAATTTTGATCCTTAATTTAAAAAAGGAAGAATAGGGCTTCCCTGGTGGCGCAGTGGTTGAGAATCCGCTGCTAATGCAGGGGACACGGGTCTGATCCCTGGTCCGGGAAGATCCCACATGCCGCGGAGCAACTAAGCCCGTGCACCACAACTACTGAGCCCGCGTGCCACAACTACTGAGCCCGCGTGCCACAACTACTGAAGCCCACGCGCCTAGAGCCTGTGCTTTGCAACAAGCCCGCGTGCCTAGAGCCCGTGCTTTGCAACAAGCCCGCACGCCTAGAGCCCGTGCGTTGCCACCGCAATGAGTAGCCCCTGCTTACCACGACTAGAGAAAGCCCGCACACAGCAACGAAGACCCAACGCAGCCAAAAATGAATGAATGAATGAATGAATGAATGAATTTATGTGAAAAAAAGGAGTTACTCCCTCTTAATTGGAGGGAATATTAAAAAGAAAAAAAAAAAGGAAGAATAGGTACTTCCTTGGCCATCCAGTGGTTAGGACTCCAAGCTTCCACTGCATGGGGCACGGGTTCGATTCCTGGTGGGGGAACAGATCCCACATGCTGTGTGGCACAGCCAAAATATAAAACAAAACAAAACAAAAAAAACCCCAGGAAGAATAGCAGGACATTTTACTCCAGCTAAATGTAAAATGTTGGAGATTTCTTCAAATACCACATCACTTCAGTACGTTTGTTGGTTGTATTGAATTCTGTCCACTGAAGTAGTTGACTTTTGTGCTTTTGTTCTTTTCTAAACAATTTATTGTAACCTTGACCAGGCCTTTCTCATCTCCTTTCTCTTCTCTTCCTTTCCTAATATTTGTTTTGTTTAATCAGTCAATATTGATAAATTTTTTCCATTTTAAAAAGACAACCAAGAGGGACTTCCCTGGTGGTCCAGTGGCTGGGCCTTTGTGCTCCCAATGCAGGGGGCCCACGTCCAATACTTGGTCGGGAAACTAGTTCCCGCATGCCGTAACCAAAGATCCCGCATGCCGCAACCAAGACCCGGCGCAGCCAAATAAATAAATATTAAAAAAAAACACACACAACAAACCAAGAAGAGGCTAACGTGATTTCATTAGCCCTCTAATTGCTTTATTAATGGAAATCTGTTGGTCCGTTCAACAGCAAGGGTGCTGGTGACAGGTTCTTCAGCCATATGTCTTTAATTTTTAAAAATCTGGCAGGGCCTGAAACTTTGAGAAGTCATGCCATTTTCTTCCAAGGTTTTAAAAATTTAACTGTAATATAAACCCTACCTACTTAAGATTATTTAATCCATATTCAGTAAGATTCCTACAATCAGTGATCATCATTATTTTAGTTACAATAGGTAGTATGTACTGAGCACTCCCTATGGGTCTTTTTGGAAAGCATTATGTAGAGTAACCCATTTTGTATAAACAGAAAATAAAAAGACACACGATGGAAGGAGAAGGGAATGAGGAATTCTAAAAGCAAGGCTTATGCCAGTGAATGGGCTATGCCAGTAGGCTTTCCAGGTAGCATTTATCTGAGAAAAAAAAAACCTGACAGTTCTTCAGGCAAGACACTTTCTTGTTGTTACTAAACCTGGAAAGAATTTATTATATAGGTTTTTATGTAAAAGACATCAAACAGTATAATAATCAGTGTCATCAACATGATTTCATTTATTGTACTGATCTCCCATAAAAACCCCAAGAAACAACATTTGAGAAATTCGGTCTGGCTTTCAGATCCATGGTATTATCTACAGTCTAAAGAATTCACCTCTTCTACCTTTCTGCGTAACTGCTTCCTTTTGTGTATGAATTCATATCTCTTGGTCTCTGAGTCAGAGCTCTCCTGTAACAACCCCATGATAGCAGCAAGTACAGCCACCTGCAATGTCCAGAAAACCAGAAGGAGTTACATACCAGGGGAAGTGAGAGCCTGTGGGCTGAAGCCACTTTAGATCTAGGGATTGAAACCATTTTGGGCAGCTGGACAGCATCTTTGATTCTTCAGCCATTTTTCTTCTCCCTGTCCTGACTAACTCTGCTCTCAGGACTTTGTACCTGGCACTCAGAATTGTCAGAGTGTCATTTGGCCTCCAGAGATTGCTGTTTATGGTAGGTTACATTTTTTCCAATTGAAAAGATGATATAACAGTAATAATAATGAGTAACTTTTATATCCTTTGCACATCACAGCCCAATCCCTATTCACATGTACACGTTTTTAATGTGGCTTAAATTATAGTACTTGGTGTATCTGCTATTTTTCCAGTTTGATTTGAGACATAGTTGGCATACAGCATAATGATGTGATTTACATATACCATGAAGTGATTAGTTGAACATTCATCATCTTGTATAGATAGAAAATTAAAAAAATTTTTTCCTTGTGATTAGAACTCTTACGATTTCCTCTTTTAACAACTTTCATATATAACATACAGCAGTGTTAATTCTATTGATCATGCTGTACATTGCATCCCTAGTACTTATTTATCTTATAACTGGACATTTGTACCTTTTGACCACCTTCATCCAATTCCTCCTGTATCTGCTATTTTTAACATAACATGAAAAGTGCTTCTGTAGTTCTATAGAATTCAAATTTTCTAATAGCTGTATAGTAGTCCCAGAAGTTGATGTACCAGAATCTATTTTACGTACCCCATACAGCTGTTTAGTTATTTCTGGTGGTTTGTAGATGTGTGTGTTGGGTTTTACATTGAGGACAACAATGATCATCTTCATCCCTATGTGTTTGGCTTCTGTTGAAGAACTTCCTTAAGTTAAATTTTATGTAAATCTCTGGGGTTTTTTTTTTTTTAATTTCAGAAAGCTTAAAAAAAAAAGGAAACGTTCCCCTGGTGTCTAAAGTGTGCTGGCGGCACACTCCAGGCTCCTCTGTTCAGGTGTGCAGGGAAGAGAGAGGAGAGGAAATCTGAGGTTTAACCCAGGGACTTGGTCAGCTCTAAGAGTTCAGTTGTTTTTTCCAGCATTGCCCAGATGCACCCTCTCTCAGCTCTTGCCAGGAACCTACATGTACTTTGGTCCCTAAAAACCTAGTTCAGCAATAATCCCAGAAACGGCTCAAATGTTGGTTGGTGGGAGGGGGGATTAAACCTGAAGGCGAGTAGGAATTAGTTGCTTGCAGGGCAGTGCCTTTTTCTCTGGTTCTTCTGCCCTTTGATTGGAGGAGGGTTTCCCACATGTCTGTGGGTCCCACTTAAAACAAAACAAAACAAAACAAAACAAGGGGAAAAACCCAAACAAAACCCTTCCTAAGAACATTTGTCATCTAAACAGAACTTCCTAGAAAGCAGTGTCATTTTTTCTCAAAGGAGGGGCTTGTAATAACCCTCCTTCTCACTCCTCTCCCAGTTTTTGACAATGAGAAGATTTTATGACTATTAGTTGTGAAATGGCTTAATTCAGTTTCTTATTCTTTATGGAAAATAACTTTGCTATGCCTAGTGTCTGTCTCTGGTCAAAGGGCGTTTCCTCTGTCATTGACTTCCACGGTTTGTCTGCTTTCAGCTTTGTGATCGGGAGGGTACAGTCTCGCCCTTTAAATTGTCTGCGTCATCTTTTATCTTTCAACAGGTCCTGGAAAGAAATCGTCCAACGGCTTCTTTCCAGTGTCAGTTTTTGAAAGATCCGTGGCTTGCTTTATTTTGACAGGTGGCTGGTGAAAGAGGTGCCTACAGGGTGGGGTAAAGGAGGAGGGGCATCTCAGTGCAGAGAGAGGAGAGAGGTTAGCTGCTTCTTCTGGGGCTTTCTGACACAGGGCTAGTGATTAGCATGCTTTCTCCTCAACGGGGCCTTGAAAGAGCTGTTTGCCGACAAGGCCTCCAGTTGGAAGACAGCTGTACCCTTTTTAGGACCATTTCGGAGTCTTTGCCTTTTACTGGGAACAGAATTAGAATCTGTAGAGGATGCAACTGTGTAGATTAATTTCCTGTGATGGTGAACAGTAGTGATAAGTCATTCAAAGGCTAGGTGTCTTTATTCGGGGGAGCTGTAGCTTTGGATCAGCCCCAGAGGCCAGGCCAGCGTGGTATCTCAGATGGTCTCAGTGACCCTGGTGTTCAGGGATATCTTCCAATAGTCTTGATTTGCTTTAGCCATGCTTGCGTTAGTTTATACCACTCCTGGGGATGGCAAATTGACTGTTGACTGCCTGCTGGATAAGTTAGTGCCTCTTTGCTATAACTGAAGCAACTCCCCAGGTCTTTTAACCTTTGGTTATTGGTAGCTTCCTGAAATTGTCACTTCTAGGGTTAATGGGCCTTTATGATGTCCTAAGAGTTAGAATACATATGTATCCCTTTACATCTTCTCTCCCGTACCAGACAGCCCTCACTCCTCAATCCCATTCTACCGCTGACTTTTCATCATTCCAGTTTCTGTCTCCTGAGCCTTCAATTCAGTTTACGGCTTGTTTCATTTGCACAACCCGGGATTATACAAGAATATTCCAGGTGGTTGGAAGAGAGGTAGGAGAGTGTTTTCTGATTCCCATCCCCTCCCTAGGTTCGGGAACAATTTTTTGTGTGTTGTCAACTACAGTACATTTAACAGATTAAGCCCTGTTAATAATTAAGAACAAGATGTAAGGTTTAAACCGGTCTAAAGAATTAACCAGTAGAACAAGTGAAACTAAGACAATACATAACTGAAAGGATTTGGGATCTAGGAGGCTCTTTTCCAGACCCTCTTTTCTTGCTCTAGCCCAATCCTGGCTTCCAAGTGGCCTCTTGGGGAGGAAACGGAGTGGTCAGTAACGGTGAAAGCAGGGAGCAGACGTCGGTCCACATTGTCTTTTTGTACTAGAACACTGTGGTAACAAAGGCCTCTTGGAAAGAGGGCCATCTGCTGAGGCAGGGAAAGCTTTCTGTCTGCCATGAAGGGGGGTACTTCTTGCATGGGGTTTTAGAAATTCACTGTAAATTAGAGAGCCTTGATATTAAAGAAAGTGGCTCAGTGTCCTAAGTGAAGGCAGATGCTAGCAATAACAGCAATAATAATTAAAGTTTTTTTAAGGAGGGGTTTCGAGAAACTTGACAATATGCGTAGCTTTTAATTCCTTTTGCTGACCTTTTCAGAAGTTCTAAGCTACTTCACTCTGCTGTTTGATTAGAATATTTACATTCGACTTTCAGCTGATTTGTTTGGTTTGGTTCGGTTTGGTTTTTCCCCTAAGCAGACACAAGCTGTAACATAAGCATGCAAACATATCACTGGCAGGCAGGAGAGACCCTTCCTTGGACGGCTTGTGAGTCAGGAAGCCTGGGTTCTGCTCCCT
The DNA here is from genome assembly GCF_028021215.1 of Eschrichtius robustus. Lineage (NCBI taxonomy): Eukaryota > Metazoa > Chordata > Mammalia > Artiodactyla > Eschrichtiidae > Eschrichtius > Eschrichtius robustus. The sequence continues at coordinate 116,905,808 of NC_090845.1, read as the reverse complement.
GCTCGGCCCCTGACCAGCGGGGTGATGGGCATTCAATAAGTCATCATATCAGGGCCTTGTTCCTGGTGTTCATTAAAGGAGGGCGTTGCACTAGATTATCACTAAGATCCTTTCCAGCTCTGATATTCTGTATTTCACTGCAAATGTGTTGAGAGCTGATGAGATGATCTGGAAAGATGAGAGGAATATAAGGAAAGCCCTTTCCTCATTGCATATGTATTCTCGAATACAATAAAACCTTGAAATGAGCAGTTCTGGGTAACTGAGCTTTCTGAATGGTTTTTGTCTCCTTCCTCGCTGTCAGCTGTCATTCTGTATCGCTGTCAGCGTGCCGGCTTTTAGCAACTCCTGTCCCCGCTTCTTGGCTGCTTCCCTTGTGTTCTTAGAAACCGTAGCATTAGGCTCATCAGTACTCTGTGCCAAGTAAGTGGAGAGAAGCTGTTGGGAGGGCCTCTCCTATGACCCCAGCCCGTGGACTTTGGCTGATCAGAGCTTTTTGGGGCTTATTTTTAGGTTCCAGATAGGCCATGTGTCACTCTATCCCTGTTTGTCTCAGGCTAGACATTAGTGTAGTTAATAAGCACATTTCTTCTCTAAGCTAATTAGTCAGAGTAGGTGGATGAGAGGAGGCGAGGAGGCACTGAGACCGGGAAGGGGCCGGGGAGTCAGTGTGTATCGCAAGGTGTAGCCAGATGGGTAGACATGCATCCGAAGATGCCTCGTTTTGTAAAGGATCAGAAAAGTGGTTGGAAGTGAAGAGCTAGGCTAAGGAGCTGTGGCTTGGATTCTAAAGAGAAACCCAGCCCAGGCGGGCCTCTCTGCTTGAAGTAGGGTGCCGCCCCGGCCAGTGTGTGTATGTTTAGGATTCGCTTGTCTGCCTGGTGCCCGGAATGTTGCACTCGAGCTTCTGAAAAGCTACAGACACGCTGCTCCCTGTGACTCGGGGCGTAGTCCCAGAGTGGGAACTTCAATCAAGCCAACCCTTCAGAAAGTGCATCGGCAAGGCTTTAACATCCCAATATGCTTCCTTTTTCTGAATTTTCTTTCAGTGGCTCCTGCATGAGACAGAAGTGAAATGATTCGTCATTACGTTCAGAATAGTCTCTCTGGCCATCAGGCCAATAGCAGTACATAACCCACAGTCCAGGCGGATAAACCTTGCCAAGTAAAAGAAGCCAGACTGCTCATTCCCCAAGAACAGCAGGACTGTCAGGTCCCCTCCCCACCAACCGTGGTACACGTGTTCTTCCTTCTGCCTAAACTTGCCCCTACCTACTTGTGCCCATTGAATGTTCTGCGTCTCTCTCAAACCTTCGCATTCATTTTCTCTGATACCCGTGGTTGAACATCTCCCCTTGTTGCCCGTAGCATTTTGCTAGGAAGGAATAGATGGACGAATGAATGGACATTAGAATTAGAATTAGAATCAACTATTCATTCACTTATTCTGTAAGCATTTATACAACATCTTCTATGTGCCCAACTAAGTGGCAGTTACTAGGGATATAAAAAGACAGATTGTGTCTCAGTCCTCAAGGAAATAATCCTCATCTCCTATTAAAATTGGCTATTGGTTTTATTACCTCTCCAGGTTTGGAAGCTCCTTGAAGTCAGGCATCCTGTCTTGCTCAGCTCTATAATCCCCCATCATGCCTCGCACACAGTACAGGGGCTCCATAAGTAAGTGTTTATTAGCTTGATTTGAAAAACACCCAGCTTTTTGCCCATGAAAAAAAAAAAGGGCATACATTCCCAAAAGCCCTTTCCAAAGTGTCATCGTTGGCGTGGTGCTTTGATCTAACAACAGCAGGCGTGTTAGTCTTTGAAGCACACACTTCCCTCAACATCAAGTGGACTAAAAACACAGAGGGTTAAGACCAGCCACTACCAGCCAGGTACAGGAAGGGTCTTCTTTTTACTGTGAAGCCTCCAAAATAAGGACTTCTGCCCATTTGTACTTCTGGATAAGTGCACGTTCCAGCCTGCCACCTATCTTGTTATGCCCAGAGTTGATAGAGTGCTTTAGCTACAAATATGTGCATCTATTGAAAAGATTTGATGCCATCTACTCAGCTGTAGGAAAGCCTAGCAGAAGAATTGTTTCAGGAAGAATAAGGCTTTTAGACCACACAGTGGTGTTGGAGAAAACAGCTTCTAATTATCTAGTTGTTGAGTCTAGTGTGAAAATAATATAGCTAGGGATCATTTATTATGCTGAGTGTAAATGGGTGTTCAGAGTTAGAAACTGAAGAACTTACTGGGGGAATTCAAGTATTTAAGCCCTTTGATTCAAGCATCAGCGCTGCACTGAGAGTTAGGAAAATGAAGGGCTGCAACCTCATAGGTCCTACATATCATGTGATTAATTATCAACAAACCTTTCGAAGTATGATGATAAAATTAAATCCAGCTCTCATTTACAGGAAACCCTGCCTCTAGTACAAATTATAGACTTACTAGGTTTATCTGGCAAGGCCTGTCCTTTAAGTGCTATATAATTATTCCTAAACCTTTCAGGAAAGAATTTGAGAAATAATATTTTAAACCTATAAGCTATAATTCACTAACAAGTTGGAAATCTCATTTAGTCTTCTGTGCTTGCTGGCTGGCTGGCTGGCTGGCTGGCTGGCTTATTTATTTATTTATTTAATGTTCAAAAATTAACCTTTACTCCCCAGAAATGCTTCCAATTCTCTGCTGTTTCTACTCTGGCAGACAACTATAAATAACAAGGAATTAATATCACTACAAAATGCTTCAGGACAGTTATTCGCAGCATATCGTTGAAACCCACTGCTGTTTTCATGCCGCATGACTACAATAACAGAAAATACTGGGAGACCAAAGGAGAGACTCTCAGCTCACCCCAAGGATAACCGGACGCCTTCTCCCATAAAGCCATTTTGCCCTTGTGAACTGAGGCCGGTGTGTTATGGCCAAGTAAGATTTAGTGGACTTCTGTAAAAACAGGCTCCTGTCAGGACACAGCTGATCAGAAGTCACAGTGAAGATCTGAACGGCCCATTGGCCCATAGCGCAGGTATCCTTCATGGGCTGCAGATCCCAACATCTGCTCCCACCAGTGGGCTGGGTTGCATGATCGACCCCTCAGAGGGAGGGACTGAAGGCTTCCGGCCGCTGTCCCCCTCAAGTCTTCCCACAGAATCTGGTCTCTAATGGCCATGAGAATTAGCTTGGGGTCCAGAAGCACTGGGTGTGAGTTTTTTTCTAAAATCAAATTCTGCATAAAAGGAGCTCTCATCTCAAAAACATAAACTAAACGGACTAGAAACTGGAGGCGGGGCGGGGGGGAGTCCTTTGTACTCAGAGAATAGGTACTTTTACTTTAAGTGTGCCAGAGTGAATTAGGACTATTAATGCTTTCACAACTCTGCTAGTTATTGAGCCGGTCCTTAAAACAAGGGAGGCAAGGGGGGATCTGGAGGCAAGGGGGGATCTGAATAGACAGATCTCTGACTTAACAGCCACTTCTCAGGTTGTTCTTTAGGCTCTGAGCATGTGCACCTGCCTCCCATTTCCATTCACGTCATTAGGAGCTGCATATCATGTGTAATACAGGACCATCAGCGTTCTTTATTGCTGTTCTTTGAAAGGGAATAAAATCGTGTCCCTTTCATTCTCCCTGAAACACGACGTGTTAAAATTAAGGGCCCTGGTGCTTTGCCCAATTACTTTTCCAGATAAAGTTTCTTGATAATGTGCCTAGAAGTAATTTTAATTTAAACGAGCAAATATGTATTCTTTGTTTAAACGTTTTCCAATTCCATTTGTGTCCCTGGTAGAGTCCTCTGAAGGAACTGCTTAGATTTAAAAACAAAACTAAACGAAACAAAACAAAACAAAAAAAACCCCAAAGAACAAAAAACCCTCCCCAAATCAAGTAAAATGGACGCCGGTGCCCTTACTGCTATTTCACAGCCACGAGGCCCCCGTATCAAAAAGCTGCTGCATAAAGAACCAGCATCAGTACCCTCAGCAAAGCTGAAACCCCAGTCCTATCCTTCTGCCAAACTACTATTTATCAATATTTTAGGAATGTCCCTTAATTTTAGCATTAGCTTAATAGCACATACACATAGATAAGCCATCCACAAATCAAACATGAGTTTTGGCTCCCTTGCTTTTTGGGATCTAGGTGGGAACAGCAGAAGGAGCTCAGCAGTTAGATGACCTGTATCGTAACTAGTACAGAGGGCCTATTCTGGGATAAGCCTCAGGGAATCTTATCGATATATCAACTTCACAAGCATCTTGGAAGAGGATTTTATTTCTTCATTTTTCTGATCAGAAACTGAGCCTCAGTTTTTCTGACTGTAAAACAGGATGTTACCTTCGACAAAAGAAAATAATACATGGGAAGATGCTTCAAGAGCCATACGAACCATGTGAGGTGCCATTATTAAGACAGCTACTTCTGTTCTGGTTATACATAGGTACTTTCAAGTAAAAATCAAAACCAATGAGCCCAATCTTTTGACTGTTGCTGATGTTTAACAACAGAATTTTTTAGTGTTTCTGACGTTTCTCCTAAGACCACCTCGATTACAAACATTTTTTAGACTCCTTTTCCCCAACCTGCCACCCCATAAAAATTGATTTGTAAATGCCACTGCAGGTCACCCTGTTTGCGAGCAATACTGCGTCCTTGAACGAAATGCTCTACTACAAAGTCAAAAAGGACATGTTCTGTGAGGCAGAGGCTGTGTTGCCCCTAAATACATTTTCTTTATTTACTCACAAGTTGGAAAGGTGCAGGGACTTGGTAAGGAAGTAATACTAGGCTCTTGGAGTCATCAGTTACCTGTACTGAGATACATTTTGATATTTTTATGCAAACAGATGTGCATTCATTATGAGTCCTGGCTTAGGGTTCTCTGGCCCTGATCTGAGTCCCCTCTTGAGTTCAAAAGGGCTGCTGAGGGGATCCTGAAGGGCAGTGCCTCCCAGCAGGGTCTTACAGACTAGAGAGGGCAGGCCTTAGTTTTCAAGCTGGGTCCAGATACTCTTCCTGTTCTGTGGGGAGTGGGCGGCAGGTCAGAAAGGGGAATGCTGGCTAGTAAGAGATTTGCAGGGGGGCAGGGCTGTATGCATGTGCCTGAGATGTGACATCTGTGCTGGTAGCTTCTTAGGGTTCCTGGTTACTCTGAAGGTCTTTGCTGACACCCTTGGGGAGTGATGTCTGACCTGGGACCTTTCGAAGTTCCTGCTTGTACATGTAGCCCAATGTCTGAAACCTTCTGAAGCCTTCCGGAAACGCTTTACATGTGCCAAAGACAAGGCCCCGAGTCTGCTTTTGGCTTGGGCTCTCCCTCCTACTCAGGTAATTGTGCATCCTTATGTAACCTTTCAAACTGAAGACTGAGACATTTATAGCAACCCTAAAGTTCCTCTCATCTCTTCTCTCTTTCCCCTTTCAAAGTTTGAGCTTTGAGATCCGGGGTGGGGGTGGGGGTTTAAGAAATGAGTTTAATTCACTGCAGATTTAACAACATCGTATGTATGGCCCTGCTCCCAGCTTCAGCTGAAGGACGTGGCTTTGTTTGACAGAGATCCTTGAAACTTATTAACTTTTAAAAAACAGATAGCACAATTCCTTCCAGGAAAAAAGAAAAAGATTGTATGGCTCCTTTTCATAAAGGAGTCAAAGTTGTCACAATTAGTTAGGGCTTTTTTATTTTGTGCATGGCCATTTGCTCTGGGTGGTGGGTTCCTATGGACACATTAAAGTGCAATTCTTTGTGCATTTTTAGTTCTCTGAAGAAACTTTTCACGTTGCATTATCAAAATAAGCATAAATGTTTTTGAAAGGGCTTTTTAACTTTAAGAGCAACTCAATATTTTTTAGAGCACTTTTAGGTTCACAGCAAATTTGAGCAGAAAGTACAAAGAGTTCCCATGTACCCTGCGCCTCCCCACGTGCACAGCCTCCCCTGCTATCAACATCCTGCGCCAGAGTGGTGCATCTGTTACAATCTGAGCCTACAGAGTTACATCAGTGAGTCTACATTATCACCCGGAGTCCACCCTTTACATTAGGATTCTCTCTTGGTGTGACACATTCTGTGGGTTTTTGACAAATGTATAATGACATGGATCCACCATTACAGTATCACACAGAATAGTGTCACTGCCCTAAAAATCCTCTGTGCTCTGCCTATTCATCCTTCCCTCCCCCCCTGCCCCCAACCCCTGGCCACCACTGATCTTTCTACTGTTTCCATAGTTTTGCCTTTTCCAGAATGTCCTATAGTTGGCATCAGACAGTATGTAGTCTTTTCAGATTGGCTTCTTTCAGTTAGTAACATGCATTTAAGCTTCCTTCATGTCTGTTCATGGCTTGATAGCTCATTTCTTTTTAGCACTGAGTAATATTTCATTGTCTGGATGTACCACAGTTTATTTATCCATTCACCTACTGAAGGTTATATTGGCTGCTTCCAGATTTTGGTAATTATGAATAAATCTATAAAGATCTGTGTGCAGGTTTTTGAGTGGATATACTTTTCAGCTCCTTTGGATAAATGAGTATGTTTAGTTTTGTAAGGAACTTCCAAACTGCCTTCCAGAGTGGCTGTACCATTTTGCATTCCCACCAGCAATGAATGAGAGTTCCTGTTGTTCCACATCCTCACCAGCATTTGGCGTTGTCAGTGTTTTGGATTTTAGCCATTCTAATAGGTGTGTAGTGGTATCTCATTATTGTTTTAATTTGCAATTCTCTAGTGATGATGTGGAACATCTTTTCAAATGCTTTTTTGCCATCTGTGTATCTTTGGTGAGATGTCTACTCAGGTCTTTGCCTCATGTTTTTAATCAGGTTGTTCATTTTCTTATTAATATTTTTTCATCCTATGACAGATGTTCATTTGTTCTCTTCTAACTGGCAGCTAGACATTTTAATTTTGGTTACATATCTCACCTAAGATATGTAGGGTTTAAGGCAGACCATGCTTGGTATATGTTCCCCCGGGCTTGCTGAAGGATTCACTTTTATTAACATGACTCTGGTGAAAGGGCAGGTAAAAGTTAGTGATCAATTAAGTGTGCAGCTGCCAATTAACCTATTGAATGTATAAACCACGTCAGAAAATCCAGTTAGTTCTGCTATAACACAACGTATTCATTCCTAAAAGTCACTCTGCTATGTAAAATCATGCAGTAAAACCACAGGGCTTATTGGGAATATTGGGGTTAGGGTCCAACAGTAAAAAAAAAAAAAAAACTTCACCAGTGGCACATTTTAAAAGCAGGAAACCTAAGAAAAACAATAGCCTACTTTTGCACATGCTAAAATGGTTAAGAAATATATAAAAACTACAATAAATACGACACTTTACCTTAAAGAACACCTGAAATTTGCTTGTGGACACGGGGGGCGGGTGGTCAGAAGGGTTGCAGACTGTGAGTCCTGGTGAAGTGGTGGAAGGATGTTATCTGAAATCAGATGGGAAATTAATAAATGTGAATGGGTGTGACTCAACACAGTGAACTGACAGAGCTGGTGGATGTTTGTGTGTTTATGTGTGGATTCCTACTTGGTTTGTTTCAGCTGTTTGGAGTCCTCTGCTTTTACCTGGTGTTTCTTGAAGATGAAATCACCAGTGAGGGAACCACAAGTGAGCTGTGAAATTCACAATTATGCCCAAATTGCTTCCTAATTTATCAATTGCATTGGAAGAAATTTACATTTTCAAAATAAGCATTGTAGCATAGCGACTATAGTTAATATCCTTTGTTGATTTCTTGAGTGGGGGTGGGGGTGGGTAGTAGCTGCTCACATATGACCTCCTTTGTATGTGCTGCCCAGAAGTGCTGGTCTTCAGGGTCCACTGACCAGGGCTCTCATCACCAGTCAGTCCCTCCACAAGGGGCCTCTTGTGCTGCCTGGGAGGGCCGGTTAGCATGCGAAGAGTGACTTCTGGTTTTATATGGATGGGAGAATGCTGTGTTAAGACCTCTGGCTTACTCAAAATTGCTGGTGTGGATGAGGCATTGGCCAGCAGTGAGTGGCAAGAAGGCTTCCCTGGAGCTGGTCTAACTAAGGCTGGCTGTATATTTGAGCCCTCAAATGGACTGTCTTCCTACAGTAATTAAAAGCATATTAGACTCTGGTCTTCTTTCCAGTCTCTGGCATGGATCCTAAGAGGACTGGATTCAGTTGTGTCTCTTTTCTGTGCACTTTTCCCCTTATGGATTAAAGAAACCGTCTTTTACTAGGGAAACTTTCAATCATGTCAAAACCTCGCTTTCAAAGGGTAAACAACACCTCAGAGAGGAATTTATTTTCAAATATAGGCATTCACATTGCGTATAAATATATAGACAAGTGCTCTAACAACAACAGCAAGATGCTGCCCTTCTGTTCTGGGGAACAAATACATTATTTTCACTTTGGAGGGAGGAATTCTCCACAAAATACAGATGCTCTGCTCTATGTGTATTATTTCCTATAATCCCCCTCACTAAACATGCTTTGGCTCTATTATTCTTGGGAACCTTTGGGTTTTTCTGTAGATTGGCTGAGGCAGATAGATCCTTAGCCTTAAAACTTCTTGCTATCTGGGAGCTACATCAAATTTATGGGGCTGCTGTGCTTGATTGGGAATGGGTCCTTGGAATTAGGAGCTGACATTGTAAAAAGGTTAAGGTTTTGTGAAGAAAACTCGGAACTGTCCCATCTCCGGGTCAAAGCCATCTAGTTTTCCTGGAGCCCCATATTTCTTTGTTACTATTTGCTATTTTGGACCACTGTCTTCTCTATGGAAACTCCACTGTTTCAGCACTGATTTTCGTGTGTCACCTCCTTTCATTCTTGCAAAACATTGTAAAACTACTCCCCCCCCCTCCCCCATTTTCCACTTAAGGGAACTGAGACTTATCTAAGTCTCTTGCACAGACAGCATCAAGCAGCATGCAGTTTGAACCCAAGACTTTCTTTTTTTAACTCTTTTATTTTTTTTCATTGTGGTAGATTTCACATAGAAAATCTACCATTTTAACCCTTTTCTTTATTTTTTTTGGCCATACCGCATGGCTTGTGGGATCTTAGTTCCCCAAGCACGGATCAAACCCGCGCCCTCAGCAGTGAAAGCGCGGAGTTCTAACCACTGGACCACCAGGGAATTCCCCATTTTAACCATTTTAAAGTGTACAGTTCAGTGGCATTTAGTACAGTCCATAATACTGTGCAACAGTCAACACTCTAATTCTAGAATATTTTCATGTCAAAAGTAAAATCCTGTACCTGTTAAGCCACCATTCTTCATCTGCCCACCCCCCTCCCCGGCAATCATTAATCTGCTTTGTGTCTGTAAGCACCATTGCCTATTCTGGATATTTCATTTAAATGGAATCATACAATATTGGACCTATTGTGCCTGGCTTCTTTTACTTAGCACGGTTTATCCCCATGGTTGCATCTATTGGCATTTTATTCTTTTTATGGCTGAATAATTGTCCATTGTATGGACATACCACATTTTTAATCCATTCCTCATTTGATGGACGGCCTGTGGGTTGTTTCTACCTTTTGGCTATTTCAGTAGTGCTACTATGAACATTCATGTACACGTTTTTGTCCGCAACACCTGCTTCAGTTTTCTTGAGTATATGCCTGGGAGTGGAGTTGCCGGGACATACGGTAATTCTGTGTTTCATTTTTTGAGGAGCTGCCAAACTGTTTTCCACGGTGGCTGCACTATTTCACACTGCCACCAGCAGGTGTGAGGTGAACGCAGGTCTTTCTGACACCAGAGGCTGTGCTCATTTTCTTAGGCCATACCGTCTCCTAATAACTCTGCAAAGGCTCCAGCAGCCCCCTGCCAAGCCTCCCCTGCAGCCAACAACAGAAGCACGTTTCAGCATGTCTCATGTTTCGAGGGGAAGTTGGTGGTAATATGACTTCGGCTTGGGGGAAAGAACAGGTGTTTGCAATTTGTCAGTGGCCATCTCCTCTTCCTCAGTGTCAAGTAGTGGTGAAGAGGGTAGGCTCCAGAACCACATACTGTATGATTCCAATTCTAAGAAATATCCAGAATGGGCAAATCCATAGATAGTAGGGTCAGTGACTGCCTAGGACTTAGGGAGTGATAGCTATGGTATGGAGTTTCTTTTTAGGGGTCATGAAAATGTTCTAATATTGGCTGTGGTGATGGTTGCACTAAATATACTAAAAACTATCGTGTGGTATACAGTTCTTTTTTTTTTTTTTTTTTTGCCATGCCGCGCGGCTTGTAGGATCTTAGTTCCCCAACCAGGGATTGAACCCAGGCCCCTGGCAGTGAAAGTGCTGAGTCCTAACCACTGGACCGCCAGGGAAGTCCCTGTGTGGTGTACTTTAAATGGGTGAATATTGTATGTCACTAAAACGTTAAAAATCAGTGTCGGCTCTGGAGTCTTACTGCCGCTTATTAGCTCTGACCTTGGACAGGTTCCTTAGTGACTTCTGCTCCAGGGTTCATATGTGTAAAAGATGGTAAAATAATAGGTTATACCTACCTCATAGAGTTGTGGAGATCAAAGGGGCTAATATAGATAATATAGCGCTTGGCATGGCGTCTGACACATAACCAGTGCGCATTGCATGCTGGTAACTATTAATATTAGCGTCATAAAATAGTTTTTGAAGATCCAACTGATAGATGTTGTTCATGACGGGACAGTGAAGACAGGAAGTAGGTGGAATTCCTCTTACAATTTGAATTCTTAGTTCAACCCTGCTGCCAGGGCAGTGAGCGATACAAGACAGCATAATGAGGCAATAATTCGGATAGTAATGGGAGATGAGGTCATGTGGCAGGGGGCGTTGGGTAGAGACCTAAGGGCTAGAAAAAGAATATTGGTGCTGATGTGGGAGAGGAAATTGTATTAAAAAGGCTGCTCTGCCCTTCACTGACAACAGATGTTGGGAGGTCTTGGGCTCTGGGCTCCAGGGTCTCTGACCCCCTTGAAATTCTCTCCGGTTTCTTTGGAGGTCATGATCCCACAGTTGGAGGAGTCCTGGTGTAGATTAGCTCCCTTGGATATGTTTTCCTCTCTCTTTGCCTAATGCCTCCCATACCCAGGAACTTGGAGGTAGGTGCTCGTGCTAGCAAAGGAACCAGCAGCTTTTCTAGAGCAACGGAGGAAAAAGCTGGGATGGGATGGAAGGCAGGAGCCTAAAAGACAGGGATCTGTGAGTGAAAAGAAAGCAGAACAAAACGCCGAGCTGCTCCGCTGGTCCAGTTGCTCTCAGGCTGAAGGCCCTCCAGAGAGAGCCAAGCCTTTGTCTGTGTTCCAACTTGCAGGCTCCAGGCACGGGACGATGTCCCACTTGAGGGGCACACAAGAGCGAAGACAGCCTCCCTCCCCCCAGTATTTGAAGAGACAGACTCAAAGCAAACACATAAAGGGACTGAGGATCATGTCCAGAGAACATGCTCTCGAGTCCAGTGGGCAGGCTGTAAACCGAGTGTGTAAAGTGCCTAGCGAGGCAGTATGGTTAAGGGTTTCGGTTCACGGAGTGCTTTCCTGCAGTCTCTGCGCCTCCTTTCCATAAGCCGGTGTCCTGCGTGGACTGATCGTGTTTTACGGCCGGGAACACCCTGGGCTACCGACCCACTAAGTGATTTGTCACCGAGAGACTGTTCAGCGCTGGTGTCTGCTTCTGTGAGGGTATCTGTGCTGGATTCCATCATGGGGGTAGGGGTGCCTCTGCCAGCTGAAGCCGCACACGCACGCACTGTGGCCGAGCCCATGCCCGGGCCATCGTGGCAGATATGGGGATATCCTTGCCAGGAGGCTGGCAAGTGTGAAATGCCGTTGGCAAGGACAGGGGGCCGGAGCGTGCAGCCCTGTTGCCCGGGGTTGGGGGGGTGGTGGTCATGGGCAGCAGGAAGGGTCCTGGGCTCTGATGTGCAGCTTCTCCCTGCCTGCTCGCCCACCCCTCTCCAGCCTGCTGTCTGTCCATCAGCTGTGGGACTGCCAGCCTGAGCACGTGGGCTGCTCCCTGGCTTCGAGCCAGTGGCGAGCTGGGAACCTGTGACTTTGAGACTTGGCCCTTTTCAGTTCTCTTTGTTCAGAAAAAAGTTTCATCCTGGCTCTCTTCAGTGGCTGCCGAGGATTAGGAGAACCCCGGGGAGACTTGGCTATAGGACAGCTCTCAAAGCTGTGCTGGGAAATTTGAAGAGGGGCCATTTCTCTCTGTCTTATTTCAAGTGACATTCTTCTCTCCTTTCCTAAACGGGTTTTTACTGTTGCAAACCCTACAGCATAATCCCCTCGTGTACTTTTGTGATTCCGCAGCTATGGAGGGGATTAGACCAGTATCTGGACCAATAAAATATGGTAAGGGCCGTTGAAATGGACAATAAGAAGGAAAGTTCAAATCTAGGTGCTTGTTTTTAATGGTTGGACCAGTTAGAGCCTGTGCTTGTTTTCCTGGGTTAGCATTTCTCATTCTTTAAAAAAAAAAAGTCTGCTTTTCAGTGCCTTGGAGGGAAAAAGAAAGAAGGGAGGCTTTGCTCCCCTGAACAGAACTTGAGAACCGGACCGCTAAACGGCCAAAGGCTATGGTATTCCCAAGTACAAGTGGGCCATTTTCCAGAATGTGTAACTGCTTGTACTTTCCCCAGTTTAATATTGTTAAGAAATGGAAATTGCCTCGGTTGTAAAGTGGTTTCGTATTAAACTTTCTTTTATTAGTGTCAATGGCTTTTAGCTTTTAAAAAATGCTATTTATTCCATGACTATGAATAAATTGTTTTTTTGAGAATCTGATTATTAAAAGAGGCAGATTTTTTCCATTTTCCATACACTGCCCTTTGGTATAAATATACGATAAATGCCTCTATCCGTCTTGTTACCATGTTTCTTTTGGTATCTTGGGGAGAACTTAACTGTGAGCTGCTTCCATTAGAATTATTTCCTGGAGGACACATTAACAAATCAAAAAGCTGTAGACGACTACATATACACATACCAGGGGTGCTTGGTTCGGTTTCTGTGATCCCACAATACACAAATGTTGGCAGAATTTCCATGATTGTATTAATGCTGTGAGCTACTTTGTCATGCATGCTAGCTGATATTTACAAATGGAGGTCTGAAATTGTCCGAAACTTTGAAGATGCTTTATTATGCAGTATGTGAAAGTGGAAATGTTTATATTTCTTGTTTTAGACTATACTGGCCAACTGGGCAGCAAAAAAATACACAGTCTCCTAATAGGCTGCAACAATCTCGTAACAAACCTGAAGGTTCCTGGGGAGTTTTCACAGCCTAAACCAACAAGGTTTGGTCAGAGGTTTTGCCAAGGTCTTAAACCCTATGGATGGGTTTTCAATATCTGCTGTGAAATGTTGGTCCATTTCTGTGTCATCCACATACCTGCTGAATGACTTTCTTAGTCAATTTCTGTATTGTGAGCTCAGATGGAATACGATAGCCCTGCTACAAGGAGCTCCTGGTTCTTTAAGGGCTCTGCTTGATTAATGGGAGAGGATTTGAGCATAATTAGGAATCACATTGCGTTTGAAGACTGGAAGTGGAAGCCCAAGAAGGGTCACTGATTTGTCCTCAAGGTCATAGAGTCAGACTGAGTCAGCCTTGCTTCCTCTCAACATGTGTAACAGACTGGATGTAGGTTGCTTTTGCCCTTTCCCCCACTCTCCCGATTGGATACCTTTTAAAGGTTTCTATAATCAAAGAAGGTCTCAGATCACCCTGGCCATGCTCTTTGTGACTTTGCAGATCTCTCTTTTCTTTCCTCACCTGCCTTCCACTGGTTGTCTGTTTCTCCCACTGGCCTTCTCCCTTCCTGTCTCTTTCATTTTATTGTTGTTGTTGCCCTTCTTCAGAAAGTCTCTTGGTAGTGTTCATGTGTTTTAGAATAGCAGGCGATATTCCAGGCACAAGCGAGTTACCCTTTGGTTTGTATAAAGAGTAGGCCTTTCTTTTTCCTTTGGTTGCTGTGGGGGGAGTGTTGGTTTTGGTCTCTCATGGACTGGAGTATTTTTCCCCCCATCTCTATAAGGCATGCTATGAAACTTACCGTGTTAAAGTGTACAATTCAGTGGTTTTTAATATAGTCACAGAGTTGTGCAACCGTCACTTAACAGTGTATTTTAGAACATTTTTGTCTCCCTCTCACAAAGAAACCCCTCTAGCAGTCAGTCTCCCCTTATCCCCCCCTCAACCCCGCCTCAGTCCTCGGCAACCACAAATCTGCTTTCTGTGTACAGAGTGACATCCTGAGCGCCCAGTGTATGGTCCCTTCCCTGTGATTAGAGGAGCTGTGTGCCTGCTTACTTGCCCACCTTGACAGTGGCCTTCCTGATTTTTGCCCATTTTTCCTCACTAGCTTGACATATCACTAACTTCTTTAGAGTCCAGTAAGCTTGGAGATGAGTGTGCCCTGCACCCCAATTCCTATTCTACAGGCTCCGGGATAGGACCTTGGAGAGCCTCTGTGTTGAACTCCCTTTCTGATGTCTGACTTCCTGCAGCCACATTGTTTGTCGGATGCCCCTGAACCCTGGTGATAGAAAAGCCCAAGACTGGAAGCCTCCTCAAGGCAGGGACTTTGAAACCCCAGCTCTGAGCCCAGTGCCTGCCTTAACGAAGATTAAATTACCCTAGCACTTTGAGACATACCTGTCACTGTCACTGTTAACTGAGTTCATTTATGCTGTTGTGTACGTGTGTGTTTTCTTTAAATAACCCAACTATGGAATCATTTTAAAAATAGCATGTAAAACTGTCATCAGAACAAATTCGGGATGTATCTCATTTTGTGTACTAATGAGACGTATGCTTTCCTCTCAACCTTTTGTTTCTTGTCTTGTGAGTCTGGTCCCTATCGAGGAGAAAACAACATGATGCTCTGTTTATTTTAAGGGGAAAAAAAGAGAAGGTTTAGAGGACGTAGTAGGACTAATGCTATAGACATCAGTACTCCAGGTAGCTGCTTTCGTTCTTTTTAGCGCTTTTCTGCTTTATCTGAGGATGAGCATCTGGTAAGGAATGCTTTTACTTGCCATTGAGGATGTGCCTGTTGTGCAGTCAGAAAACAAGTGGGAGTGAGACATTCTATCTCAGATATCTCTGATTGCCGTAACAGCGGGCTTGGTGTCAAAGTTGAGACAGTGTCAATAAAATGTTAATGGGGAGACTCCAGGAGTTCAGGGCATTTTGAAGCTCAGCACATATTCACATCCCTCTGGTATCACTGAAGATTCCAAAGTGAAACCTGTAGGGTCATTTGGTTTTAATGTTGTCCCGCAATAGGATATTAAAAGCCACACACTAAGGAGCACAATATTGAAAATTGCTTTGAACTTGCAAAGCTTGCTATCTCAACTGTCCCAGCAACTTTCAAAATGTGATAAGCAGGAATGCAGCAGTTCCAAAGACATGTGCTTGCTCTTAAGCAAACGCCTCAAATGCTCTTAATTTGTACCAGAGACCTTATCAAAGGCCTTGGCAAAACTTCCCGTTTGGCAGTTACGAGAATTAGTTGAGCTCAACCTCTGAGGCGTGGGGTAGGGGTTGGGGAATGAGCATTTCATGCTACTTTCTCGTCGTCAAGGCAGGTGGACCATGGACAGAGTGGAAAAGGAATTGGGAAGCAAAGGGGAGGGAATTTGAGAGGATCCTCTTTTCCAAGCTGCCACAACTTTCCTTCCAAGACCACTGTCCCCACCGGGCACAGTACCTTATTAGTAACAATGTTAACCCCATCAGTGAAAACTTGGCTTCGTTTTAAGCTTTGGATTGTTGGCGCTCCCACCCTCAGGCCCCATTTAGCCATGATACTGCTAGGAATCAAGCCTTTTTAAAGAAATCGCTTTCATTGTTTGTTCATTCTTATTAAAGACTTTTTAACAGTCCAGAAGACAAATTACGCGTTAGGAAAATAAGTGATGCCTATCTGGCTGGCTGTGACCTTGAAGTAATGACTGGTTTTCCTAGAATTAGGATCTGTATTGCTTGAGAAGCTTTTGTTATTTTAGTTTTTATTTTTTAATAGATCTTTATTGGAGTATAATTGCCTTACAATGTTGTGTTAGTTGCTGCTGTATAACAAAGTGAATCAGCTCTACCTACACATATAATCCCCATATCTCCTCCCTCTTGCGTCTCCCTCCCACCCTCCCTATCCCACCCCTAGGTGGTCACAAAGCACCAAGCTGATCTCCCTGTGCTATGCGGCTGCTTCCCACTAGTTATCTGTTTTACATTTGGTAGTGTGTATATGTCCATGCCACTCTCTCACTTCGTCCCAGCTTACCCTTCCCCCTCCCCGTGTCCTCAAGTCCATTGAGAAGCTTCTAAGTAGATGGTAGAAGAGCGGCTCAGAAGAATACTTTCAGAGATGCAAAGTATCTATAACTTTGTAGATACAATTGTCAGCAACCAGAATTTTGAAGTAATTCCATCTTCCTCAGGAAAGATGAAGGGATAGTGTTTATCAGTAAATGGAGACCACAGCTGTTTTTCTCTAACATGTGGCAGGGGGATAAAAATCTTTTACTATATTTTGGCATTTAGGAAAATGTTATAATTTGGTTTTGTTGGAGTGGGGCGTGTGTGTGTGTGAGTGAGCGAGTGTGTGTGTGGGACACATTCCCCTTTATACCATGTGTCTCGATTTTTAATCATTTCCAGAAAATGTAAGAAACGGGAAGAATTCTGAGGGAACTAGTAAGTAGGTGTTCATATTGAACCAGAAACTGCATTTAATGGTGTTTTCTCCGTGAACATCTGAGAGTTGTGGTTGTCAGGAGTAGTCCTGAAGCTGACTGGCTGTGGGGGGGTGGGTCTTTACTAGTAGGGTTCGATGACTCTGGAGTGAGGGGTCCGAGGGTTAAGCTTGAGAGTGGGTCAGGAGATTTCGTTCTAGAAAATGAACACCCGCATGTTATAATTACCCTTAATTTATACCCTTGGGGCCTCCTTACAAAACAAAAAAACATTCTGAAATTGACAAGCAAAATTTGGCCTTCATGGAACCTCCTTCGAGCTGTTGAGCCAGGGTCTGGGTGGAGCGGCTTGGTGTTGGACCGGGCGTTGAAGGAATGAAGCCCCTCATTTAGGGTCGGGGGCCACACTCATTGCTATGAAATCACCTGCAGCCCTTTGGGCACAATTTTAGAATGACTTTTAGAATGTCCTGGAAAGTAAATTACTTATCTTGGGGCCTCGGTTTCTGTGAATTGCCTCTCTCTGTGAGAAACCTGGTAACTCATATAATGGCCTAAAGTTTCTTAGAGTTATATTGACCAATTTGGAAAAAGAGAAATCAACTCAAGCATGTTTTTTTCCGTCAAAGAAATCGCATGTCCACTAAGGACAAGCTTCGTGTATAAAGATGGCTTTATTTATATTTTTTTAAAAACTAATTAATTTGTTTTTATTTTTGACTGTGTTGGGTCTTCGTTGCTGCGCATGGGCTTTCTCTAGTTGAGGCAAGCGGGGGCTACTCTTCATTTCGGTGCGCGGGCTTCTCATTGTCGTGGCTTCACTTTTTGCAGAGCACGGGCTCTAGGCGTGCAGGCTTCAGTAGTTGTGGCACACGGGCTTCAGTAGTTGTGCCTCGTGGGCTCTAGAGTGGAGGCTCAGTAGTTGTGGCGCACAGGCTTAATTGCTCCGCGGCACGTGGATCTTCGTGGACCAGGGCTCGAACCCCTGTCCCCTGCATTGGCAGGCGGATTCTTAACCACTGCGCCACCAGGGAAGCCCTAGCTGCAGGCTTTTCTTTGATGAGTTTGTTTAGATTCCAAAACCTGAGCATGTTTCAGCGTTGGGGCAGGGAGGCTACTGACACTTCCCCCAAAAGACAACAGTGATTTGAGTAAAGCAAAAGAGTTGGTAGTAATATGTACACACATATTGTGTGTATGTGAGCTTTTAGTCCTGAAACTAAAAGTAATGTAAAATAACGAACACGTGTTTCAAAGGACTGCGTATTTGCCTTAAAAATATCACTATCACTGAGTATGAGTTGCTTCTTAGCAATTTGTAGTTCTGCTGTGTCTTATTTAGGCCTAGAAGTCAAGAATAAAGTAGACTTTTAATTAATAGTTTTAATATTTGCCATAATTTCCAATTATGTTTATATTTGAACGGGAAGAAGGCTTAGGACTTTAAGAAAAATGATGCCCATAAAACACACTGAAGGGGAACTTACTTAAAGACTGGTTTCATATACGTGTACACACACACACACACACACACACACACACACACACACACAGAGCAGTAAATTGGGATGCTACAGCTTGATGAATTTTTCAGATATTTTAGGAAAGGTTTCAGAGCACTCATGAAACAAAAGCATTAAGGATTGCTTGTCATAGCTAATAAAGTTTGCTTGGATCTCACTTGATTTTTCTGCTTCACTTCACAAGGTAATTGAAACTTCCTTTTTACTTGGAGCTCCCCCCGCCCCCGCCCCCCCAAGAGCTACAGTCTTAAAAGCACATCTCTTTTGGTTAGCAATTCTATGGAATTTTTCTGAATGTAGGACTAGGTCTTAAATAGTTATAAAGCTAGTGGTCATTCAGTCCTTGGCAGGGAAATTAGTTAAATCTCTAAGTGGCTTCTGGCGGCTGAAGAACATCCAAAGAGGAAAAAATGGCTTATTACAACTGGAGCATTTAAAGCATCTCTTGGGTAAGACTGGAAATTTGATCCAGGTCGAAAAGTAGAGCTGATGGAACTGTCCCCCTGGAACAATGAAGGTATGAAAAAAGGAATCTCCAGTCTCCAAAAAAACCTGAAGAACTTAGGTATAGGAACTATGAATTGATGCAGATGAGTCCAAATGATGCGCTTTCCCAATGTTCCGCGTCTGCTTGTTTGCTTCTTTATTTCAAGTGGTTCTCTAGAAAAATGCTTTTCTGCATCAAACAAACCAACCTGGAACTCTTAACCAGCTCTTGCAAAATAGCTTCTCCCTCCCTCCCTTCCACCCATGGTTGGTTTTGGGTTGACAGTAAAAGACAAAACAGATTGTTGACTTTACCAGAAAATTTGGGGGACAGATTTTGCTGCTGTGGCTGCCGCCGAGGTGAACAAAAACCTCAGATTGCATGTCCCGTATTCTCAGGGCAAAAACACTTATTTTGGGAGCAATGTGGGTGGGTTTTGAGGCGCTCTTCTGTTTTTGTTTTAAAGCGTTTGGTAAGAAGACACTTGACTTCGAAATTTTATTTTCATATGTACTGGCTTGAGAGCCCTGACCTCCCACCTCCGCTCAATCCACCTTGTCAGCTTTCATTTTTAACTAAGTAATCAACTAGTTGACATAACTTGCTTATTTTAAAAGCAATCATATGGGAGTAATTTGGCCTCTTTTTTTTTTTTTTTTTTAATCAAGTCGAGTGTTAATTATTTTGATCTGCCTCTTGAATGGTGGGTTGTTAATAGTAATATTAGTCACAGCTGGGCTGTGAGTGCTTGAGTCCAGATTCCTTGGTTGAATGTTTCATAGGTCACTAAACAATTTTCTGATGAAAATGATTTATTTAAAGCCTAATTCTTGACCTCCGTCTTCCCCCAGTGCCTTAGGATAATTAAATGCTCAGTACTGTACCTCTAACTAGTTACTTGCCATTCAAGAATTCCTCATTTCAATGTTCATATCATATGCAGAAAGAATTATGTGTCCTGGAAGGAAAGCTTTGTAAATACTGGGGTGTTTAATTCAGTTTAAATTCATTTTGAAGAGACTAGTACCGTGGATTGAGTGACTGCATTATAACTCACTGTGCAAACGAAGCATTTGAAAAATATTTTGACATTCTTGACTAGGTTTCATGTCATTCTTTATCAAGTGCATCATAATATATTAGGTTTCTTTGCTTAGCTCACACTGTCTAATGTGTACAAGGTTAATATCATTTAAGACAGACTCTGGTTATCTCATATAAGTGACAATGGTTCTGTGAGAACTATAGCTTCACAGAAATATAAGAAAAACAGGAACTAGGGTCAGAGGCCCCCCAGGGTATAAAAGGATCATAACCTTTCTCAGAGAAGGCAAACTTGACTGATATACTAGTTTTTATAGAGCACTTTATTACATGAAGGAATGTAGTAACAGGACTGAAAGCAAACATATAGCAGTAATAAAGATTAAATCAATTGTATGTCCTGCTTTTGGGGGAGATAAAAGGATGTGGTTTTATATAAAATTACTTAATTATAAGTAGGATAACAATGTCCTGGTTTTGCATATCAAAAAGGTACAGATCTTCCTCAACTTACAATAAGTCAAAAATGCATTTAATGCACCTAACCTACAGAGTATCATAGCTTAGCCTAGCCTACCCTTAAACTTGCTCCGAACACTTACATTAGCCTACAGCTGGGCAAAGTCATCTAACACAAAGCCTATTTTATGATAAAGTGTTAAAAATCTTTATGTAATTTTTGGAATACTGTCCTGAAGGTGGAAAACAGAACAGTCGTCTGGGTACAGAATGGTTGTAAATTTATCGATGGTTTTTCCTCCTGAATGCGTGGCTGCCGCTGCCCCAGCATCACCAGAGTCTCCTACCACATACCCCTAGCCCAGGAAAAGATTGACATTCAAAATTCGAAGTGCAGTTTCTATTGATTGTGAATCACTTTCGCACTTTCCTAAAGTCGAAAAATCGTAAGTTGAACCTTTGTGAGTCAGGGACCGTCTGTACTGTATTTTATGACATCTTGCATGTATACATTTATGTATAAGTAGGATTTACACTTGTATATATGAACAAAATCAAGAAGCCAGGTCAAAGTCTAAAGATGTGTCATCCATCATTGTATCCCTTTATATTGAAGTAATGTTGTCAGTATTTTCTTAGATGATAAAATTACCATGCTCTTAAAAATATTGAGCGTGAAGCTCTAAGTGAATCAACAAAATCTTTTAGATGGTAAGTCATGAGAGTGCAAAAGACGTCGAAAGGTGATTGATTTTATTAACAGAGCTTTTGTGAAATGAAAACATCCCCTTAGACCTTGGTGTGGAGGATGGAAAGAGTGCGGTGTTTTCAGCTTGGACATTGGGAGTTCTGTAAAATATGCTGCCTCGCTGGCCCCGGGGTGTCTTGTTCAGGGAGGCCTGCATCGTTATCGAAGGGCCTAGATTGGCCATGCAGATAATTGAGATTAAATTAAGACTTCATATGCTGCCAGGAAAAATAATAGCATATCCATTTCATCTCCAGTACAGTTTCAAGATGATTCACAGTTGGAAGATAGATGGCATGGAGTTGAACCACTATGCATTTTTTGTTTTACCCTTTTATTTGAAAATCTCAGCAAATAGATACTTTACTTGAAATATTATAGGTGAGGGAGGGGCTCATTGTTCCAGTTTGCCCAGCACAGTCCGGGTTCTCACCTGTTGTTCCAGCATAATTGTTAGTGGCGCCTCCTTTCACTCTCAAACGTGTCCTGGGGTGGACTGTAATTTACAGTCACCCTAAGGACAGGAGACGGTGTATTCACAAAAATAACTCAATAATTAAAAATGATTTAAAAGAGTCTTGCTCCAAAAAATGGGTAAGCGAACTTGCAAATATTTGCTAGATGTGAGTTAGCCTAAGTCAGCAGCAGGTTGACGTCCTGGAGGAGCAGGTTCTGTGTCTGTTGGAAGAGCACTTTCCAAAGACGCAAGAAAGCCATCTAGACGATGTCTAAAAAGAATCACTTGGAATAGAATTGAGGCCGATTCTGATGGCACTCCAGGGCCACCGTTACGAACAGCACCTCTCCTGACCCTGGCTGCGCACGCAGGCGCAGTGAGAGTCAGGGCTCACGACTCACACCCAGGGAGGAGTTCTGTGGGCTCTCAAGTATCTGCCTCCCTCCACAGGCTTCTGCCTGAGAGTTGGATGCAGAATATATATGCAACTGCCTTCCTCCAGGGCCTGCCAGTGTTTTTGTTTTTGAAATGACCGATAATCTTTTTTCTTTTGTGAACCTCTTTCCAGGGAACAACAAAGAGCCGCCAAGAAGCGCTCTGTTCTGTTTTATTTGTGCATTTTTTTTAAACAGCTTACAGTGCTATAGGGCGAAACTATGAATTATGGTTTTGTGCCTGGTGATCAAATCTCCTCAGCCTAGGGAACGCCATAATACCCAAGTTGGATAGAAATGTCCAAATAGTGCAGAAGAGGTGTTTTCGAATCAGAGTTATGTGTTTATTATTATGACATGTGGTTTAGTGGACTTGGAGCAGGGAGACTGATTCCCAGGCTCTGTGGGATGACCTTGGATAAGTCACTTAATCCCTCTGTGCTTTAGGTCCCTTTTCTACTTTTCGAGGCTTAACAAAGCTACGGAAATACTCTTCTGGGGTTAAAGGAGTGAATTGCTTGCTTCCAGGAGACATATTCACTCACTCAGCCTTGTGTCTCTCTTGCTAAAACAGGAGAGGTCACGGAGGGCTTTACAAGTGCCTTCAGCTCTAACCCTTGCCCCGAGCAGGATGAGATTCAGAATGCATAGAGTTCCCGGACAGGAATGTGCAACCTAAGTGTAGCAGGAGGTAAGAAGGCCTGGAACTGGCCCGCCCACAGGCCTGCAGGACTATTTTTAGTTCTGGGGCACTAGGGTGGGTCAGCTCCTTTTCCAGGGCAGTGTTTTAAACTGGAGCCATGAGTGGCAGGCCCCTCTGGGGAAGCTTTAAATTGGGCCAGGATAGGGTCCCAGTCCATCCCTGGCTGATGATAAGAAAACAGTTATTTGGGCAGCAGTGGATAGGGCAGTTACAAGTTACTTACCAGGAGAATATCTCAGTTGAGAAAACTGGATTACCTTGGAGCAGCTGGGAAGTGCTTCTTACGCCATCTGGTTCAGAGAGATCATGACAGAGGGAATAGGGCAAGTAGCAACGATAGAACCATGGATCCCCATGTTTTGAAAGTACCTTAGTTCATAAGGCCAGATTCGGACCACCTCCGCCTGCGTTCCATGGAGCCTTGTGCCCTTGGATTTCATTGTCAGAGAGCTTCACATGTGGACCTTTATGGTCATGGGAACAAGTTATGTTAATCTTGCTGACTTTCAGTTTCAGTGGTGATTAGAACACTTATTTCTTAGGATTTTTTTACCTTAATCAATTGCAAGTGATTTTCCCTGGATTCTTTTAAATGAAAAATTAAGTAGAGAAAGGCCATAGTACATTAGACTTGGGGCTAGCCTACAGGGGAAACTGAGACCCCCAAAGGTTAAGTACTTTGCTTGGATACAATTTATGAAGTTGGTCCTAGGGACTTACCTGTGTCGTGCTAGGCTGGCACTGGGAGTAGGTTAGTCTGGCAGTGGCCATGGGAAGAATGTTTTGCTTTAGTTTATTACCATTTAATTCATTGCTGCTTTTCAGTCCTTTAACCTTTGATAGAATCGGAATCATATTCTGCTGTCGGTGGTATAAGTTTAAAATTGGTTTCCAAAGGACAAGTCTGCAAAGGGACCCCGTTTATTTCTGTAGAAATGTCCTCCCATTAGCCTTGGCAGGCCTCCAGCCTTGCAGACGTAATGGACCGAAAACTCTGCTGCTTGCCAGCTTTTGGCATTCATACACTGGAACGTACCAACTGGACCATCCCACAGAGGTAGACGTAACTGTAGTCTCATAATTTATAAAAATGCAGCTACTCTATTTGGCCTGCTACTAAATGCAGAATGTAGAAGTTGCCGTTGAACTCAGAGAGGCAGAGTTGGGGAAGAGAAAGTACACTGCAGAAGGAATCCGAAATGATCCGATCTTCCTAAGAACCTCTAAGGGCCTCCGTTGACTAAGAAATGAGAGGTTTGGTCTGAAGGCCCTTTCCAGCCCTCCTATTCATCCAAGGATTTATTGAGAACAACTCAACCAGGTACTGCAGCTCTGAGGACGCTCAGGTGAATAAAAGAAACCATTGGCTGCTAGAGGAGCACCCAGTCTAGGAGCTCATTCGGGGGCCAATGCTCCTCAGCTCTGCCCTCCACAGGAGGTCCCTGGGTGCCCCTGAGGAACAGAATCATGGGAGCATAGTAAGATCTTAGAGCTCCTATGAATGTTGGAGCCAGAGCGGGGGTCAGAAGTCATTTAACAGACGAGGTCACTGACACCCAGACAGGGGGATACTTGACCCACATCACCCAGCTGCCTAGTGGCAGAGTCAGTTTGAGGACCAAGGCTTCTCATCTTCTTCATCATTGCTCTTTTTTTAAATCAATCAACCTATCTATCTATCTATCTATCTATCTATCTATCATGGCTGCGTTGGGTCTTCGCTGCTGCGCCCAGCCTTCCTCTAGTTGCAGCGAGCAGGGGCTGCTCTTCGTTGCAGTGTGTGGGCTTCTCATTGCGTGGCTTCTCTTGTTGCGGAGCACGGGCTCTAGGTGCGCGGGCTTCAGTAGTTGTGGCTCGCAGGCTCTAGAGCGCAGGCTCAGTAGTTGTGGTGCACAGGCTTCGTTGCTCCGCAGCATGTGGGATCTTCCTGGACCAGGGCTCAAACCCGTGTCCCCTGCATTGGCAGGTGGATTCTTAACCACTGCGCCACCAGGGAAGTCCTTCATCGTTGCTCTTTAAATGATACTGTGGTACTCTCTCTCTTTGGGCTCAACAGAATATTGGTTTGGTGTCATCCATGATGACCATTTTTTGCTGAGTACAGAGTGAGAATGGTTCACCATCCTTTCCTAAATCATTTTGATCATTTGTCTCTAGTGCACCAGCTCACTGGCTGCATTCTCTGAGGGATGTGCAGTAGTGCTCAGGGTAGGCTGCAGTGGATCCCAACCTTTTGTAGTCTGAGAAAACCATAGTGCGTTCTGTAAGTGGGGCAGTATTCAGTGTGCAGAAAGCACTTGGCAGACCTGTAAATCCATAGATGTTTGGCAATATCGCTAAGACCCACAGGTTGAGAACCACTGAACTGAACCATTGAAAACATGTGTGTGTGCCTTAATGTAATGATAACATTTGGAGCTTTGGTCTTGGAACTTGATGTTATGATCTGAAATGCTTTTAAACTTGAGTCATCTCAGTGCATACCTGATCCGTGCCTTCATTACATACATACTTTTGACCTGAAATGCATGAAGCTGATAAGGACTTGAGAAGGCCGCTCTGATGGCATGTAAACACTTGGACTGATGAATGTCCTGCTATAGTATTATATCCTTGCTGTCCAGCTCTTGAGGGATTGCTTATTAACATTTTATCAGCCAATCATTTGCCATTTCTGATCTTACTGTCTAAAACGTGTGCCCTCTAACCTAACATCTAGTACAGGATGTTGCTCTCCATCTTTTTGCAGAGAAAAGCATGCGAAACAGCTGCAGCTATTTAGGAAAGATGAGTAATGCAGAAAATAGTGCACATTTGCAGGTTTTAACAGGGTTGTTTCCTTTTCTAACAAAAAATAAATGAAAAAAAAATCACAGCCTGTAGGTTTGGAAGACCTCCGACAATAAAATCATTCTGACTTTGGTTTGTTAAATGAGGCTGGAAATTCTTAAGACTTTCTTGTTCTGAAGAGAGTTCCCTGTCAATGTTGGTATTCAGCATCAGAATAAAAATCGAATAATCTGAGTATGATAGAGCAGTAAGTCAGAGGGTCTTCTGGGAACAGATCTCAAATTCAGCAGCCTCTCAAATAGATAGTTTGACATGGAAGCTTGGTAGGATATTGTCATAACTGGGATGGAATGGAAATGGGTAGGGGTGGGTTGGGGGGAATAATCCATACTAGAGCCCGAGCTCCTTGAGGGCAGAGAGTGTGCTCATTTTTTATCCTCATCATCTGGCACCATGCTTGAGTGACTAGAGAAAGAAAACTGGTGGAGATATAGGTAGAGCAAGCATGGTAGTGGTGAAAGGCTAATGAAATTGGGATTAAAAAGCACAAGTTTTAAAAATTAAGTGGAAACCACAGGGTGTGTCTTCAGGCAGCCACCAAAACTATAGTTGAAATAGAATGAAACATTAAAAACAAATTGGAGGAGGTCGTAAAAAATTACTTATTTGGCTTTGGGGCTAAAATTCTGCAGCTGTCATCAGGGAGAATGCTCTGCCCGGCAGCCTGAGTGATGAATAAAAAGAATTTTCAGAAGAAAATAAATCAACAAGCTCTGTGACTGTCCAATTGCTGCCCCCCACCATCTTTGACAAGAATGACATTTTACCCACCCAAGCCACTCTCCTAAAATGAATTGATAATGTTTGCATTAGTAGGATCTCTTGTTAGAGAATGAGACTGTCTTAAATTTCTTACTCAGTTTTCAGCTGTGTTAGAAACAGTGGCTATTCTTAGATTTTCAACAACATTCATATCTGGATATCTTTGGGATAATTTGTTGTGTTCTGACCTGGAAAGTTGATTATGTTTTCCTTTTACCATTTCTGAAAGGTGTAATTCACATGAGAGTTATTAAAGTAATGAAGGGGGGGGTGTTATCTGATTCTTATTTACTATTTCATTCCAGTTTCACAATTGTGTGTGTGTATTGAAGTTCCGAATGCCCTGGCTAAATTTTAGGATGAAAACAGGAAGTAGTGACTATATTTAAGTGTTTTCTTAGTTGAGGGATTAAAACCCATGTTTTCGAGTTTGTTTTGTTTTGGTCATCACTCCCAATTTAAATGGCA